>NC_134358.1:536744165-537101665 GCF_048569485.1 Anomaloglossus baeobatrachus | reverse complement strand
GCTCTGTGCTCATCCCTTATTTGTGCTTCTCTTCTCTGTGCTCATCCCTCACTTGTGCTTCGCTCCTCTGTGCTCTCTGTGCTCTTCCCTCACTTGTGCTTCCCTCCACTGTGCTCATCCCTCACTTGTGCTTCACTCCTCTGTGCTCACCCTTCACTTGTGCTTCCCTCCTCTGTGCGCTCTGTGCTCATCCCTCACTTGTGCTTCCCTCCTCTGTGCTCATCCCTCACTTGTGCTTCCCTCCTCTGTGCTCATCCCTCACTTGTGCTTCCCTCCTATGTGCTCACCCATCACTTGTGCTTCCCTCCTCTGTGCTCATCCCTCACTTGTGCTTCGCTCCTCTATGCTCACCCCTCACTTGTGCTTCCCTCCTCTGTGCTCATCCCTTACTTGTGCTTCCCTCCTCTGTGCTCATCCCTCACTTGTGCTTCCCTCCTCTGTGCTCATCCTTCACTTGTGCTTCCCTCCTCTGTGGTCATCCCTCACTTGTGCTTCCTTCCTCTGTGCTCATCCCTCACTTGTGCTTCCCTCCTCTGTGCTCATACCTCACTTGTGCTTCCCTCCTCTGTGCTCATCCCTCACTTGTGCTTCCCTCCTCTGTGCTCATCCCTCACTTGTGCTTACTTCCTCTGTGCTCATCCCTCACTTGTGCTTCCCTCCTCTGTGCTCATCCCTCACTTGTGCTTACTTCCTCTGTGCTCATCCCTCACTTGTGCTTCCCTCCTCTGTGCTCATCCCTCACTTGTGCTTACTTCCTCTGTGCTCATCCCTCACTTGTGCTTCCCTCCTCTGTGCTCATCCCTCACTTGTGCTTCCCTCCTCTGTGCTCATCCCTCACTTGTGCTTCCCTCCTATGTGCTCACCCATCACTTGTGCTTCCCTCCTCTGTGCTCATCCCTCACTTGTGCTTCGCTCCTCTATGCTCACCCCTCACTTGTGCTTCCCTCCTCTGTGCTCATCCCTTACTTGTGCTTCCCTCCTCTGTGCTCATCCCTCACTTGTGCTTCCCTCCTCTGTGCTCATCCTTCACTTGTGCTTCCCTCCTCTGTGGTCATCCCTCACTTGTGCTTCCTTCCTCTGTGCTCATCCCTCACTTGTGCTTCCCTCCTCTGTGCTCATACCTCACTTGTGCTTCCCTCCTCTGTGCTCATCCCTCACTTGTGCTTCCCTCCTCTGTGCTCATCCCTCACTTGTGCTTACTTCCTCTGTGCTCATCCCTCACTTGTGCTTCCCTCCTCTGTGCTCATCCCTCACTTGTGCTTACTTCCTCTGTGCTCATCCCTCACTTGTGCTTCCCTCCTCTGTGCTCATCCCTCACTTGTGCTTACTTCCTCTGTGCTCATCCCTCACTTGTGCTTCCCTCCTCTGTGCTCATCCCTCACTTGTGCTTCCCTCCTCTGTGCTCACCCCTACACAAATCTTTATCAAAATGACGAAAAAAGATATGTGAGATGGCAAAACAGTGGATTAAAAGGGGCACAAAACCAACTGTGGCATTACCTGGGAGCACAAAATATAAGGCAAGAAAAATAATGGGTAGATGATTATAAGAATAGATATTAGATACAGTGATGTAACAGCAGTCAAAGTGTCTTAAAGTTTATGTGCAATACAATGTAGACTGAATTGCAACATGACCATGTTCAATAAATAATGCAAAAGGCATATGGAAGCCATGGAAGGGAGACAGATAATATTTTGTGCAAAAAATGTGTGAATCCACTAAGAATGAAACACACTTGTGATGAACACATTCCCATGCTTTGTAGTGAAGCTTTGGTTCCAGGAAAAAATGTGCCAGAGGTGGTTAAAAACCACCCCCATGAACGTTTCTTTTATCTTGTGAGTTGCCTCTCCCTGAAGAATCAAGACGTACGGTGCTGGGAGTGAACTGGGACTGCACTTCAAGTAGTGAAGGCAGCTAGTGAATAGAGTGAAACAAAGCGGCTCATGAATTGAACTTGCGGCCTACCGTGTAGTGTCGCAACCCCCGTTAGGACCTGTATACCATTAATGTTATTCAGATAGTCCACTGTGTTTGCGCTGTTGCATACAGGTAACCTGCTTACGATAGCACAGACATATTTTTCTTGTCTTCACACAAGTTACCTTGAGGTAGATTGAGATTGAAGCTGAGTTTTCGGGGTTTTACCCCAGTAAAAGACGTGAAAGCTACAGATGAGCAGACCCATTGAAGTTCGGGGTCAGCCGAACTTTAGATAAAGTTCTGTTCTGGACCTGGATTTTACCTGAAACCCGTTGGAAGTTACTAATTGGGCAGTTCGGTTCTCCGCCCACATACATCTAGCCAAAAACAGATCACTTCCTGCAGAGTTAGGGCGGGTTTTTTCACTTTTTTAGTGCACACTACATCCGATAGCGCTGTTTGCACCCCACAGGCATTCAACCACTACAATCGACTCGCACTTGACCGATCACCAAGCGTACCCAAGCACAGCGATGCTTGTTCGACTGATTAGCATACGTAAATCACCCAAACTCCGAACTCAAGCACTATTTTTTTTTTTTTATGCAAACACCGAACTTTACTGTTCAGGTCCGCTCACCTCTAGTGAAAACCAGTCTTCTGATCAACATAATTTTAGATTATTAAAAGTTTTAATGCTGAGAGTGTCCTTAAAGGGAACCTGTCACATCCAATATGCACCCAAAACCCACGAGCAGTTCTGGGTGCATATGAGTAATCCCTGCCTAACTGTCCCTGTATACACTAGCATATACAAACAGATCTTTAGAAAAAGTACTTCTAAAGATCGTTTCTTATATGCTAATGAGGCCAGGGACTAGTCACAATGGTGTTACTTCCCTTGGCTAGTCGGCCCACATAGCATGTTAACACGGCCCCGTGGCCAAACTAACATGTTGATGAATGCTAGGCGACACCGCACATACCTCCCTCTTAATGGCGGAGGATGGTTGCACACTGCGCATGATCCGGAGTCCCCGGCACTTCCGATCATGTGTTGGGCAGCTAGGGGAGGCAGCAGTAGTTGTGTTCACAGGGGTTACCAGGCCACAGCGCAGCCGTCCGGTAACCCCTTGCGTTCCGGTCGCCACTCCACTGCAGGGATGCTTTCGCCACAGTCCATTGTTCCACTGAGACAATGAATCAGGCACATATACTTCTTTTAACCAGTGAAGCTGTAATTGCTGTCACAACATGGGTACTTTCCACTCAAATGCACGGGCACCGCTTCTGACCTCGACTGGGTTCCCTCCAGACTCCACTCCATAATTAAATTTACCAGACAACCGTATTCCTGGTACCTGAGCTCCTTTGGATGCTGCTAGGCCCCTCATTCTCCTGTCTGACCTCACACTGCACTAGCCGATTCAAAAAGTCCTTTAACTCTCCGTCCCACCCACAGGGATTTAGCTTGCGCTATTGAAGGTGCTTATTACGACAGCACTTCTCCGCTCATGCTTCTGGCCAGGACCTACTCTTCTCCTTAAAAGCCCACTGACTTTCGGTCTCACAGGAAAATTGATTGGGTTTTTCAATCCAGGAAAGACGGACGCCACCCTGACCGACCGGACTCAACCCCTCTTCTGGGGACACAGTTGCCAACAGTCCTCTCAAGAGCAGGACCCCGCATGTCCGGTGTCAAAGGGTTGATCCTTAGGATCTTTTTTAATTAAATGTTTGGGGCTTCTTGTCGCTTTCTCCTACTGGGGACTCTCCTGTCCTCTTCGTACAACCTGCCCTATTTATTCTCCTCCTCCTTTTACCTAACCCCTTCCTACCTAGGGGTTTCAGTAAAGCAGTCACTGGGCCACCTTGTGGCCTTTCACCAAAATACACCATTCAAATTAATACATTTAACAAACCTTTCTCCATGCTGGCCACTTCTGCAGGGGTGGTGTAGCCTTGACTCCCTTACATATGCGCACTACAATGTTGCTGGGTGTAAGCTTCCCGGCTTCAGTGAGGTATAGTGCACATGACTGGAAGTCCTGGGGACTTCGGATCATGCACAATGGGATTTCATCCTTCGCCGGCTGCCATTAAGAGTGAGGTATGTGCAGCGTTGCTGCGCATTCATTAGCATGTTAGCATGCCCACATGCTATGTGGGCCAACTAGCCAAGGGAATTCACACCCTTGCAACTAGTCGGAGCCTCATTAGAATATAAGAAACAATCTTTAAAAATACTTTTTGTAAAGATCTGTTTATCTTTGCTACCAGATACAGGGACGGTTAGGCAAGGATTAGCCATATGCACCCAGAACTGCTCCTGGTTCTGGGTGCATATTGCACCCGACAGGTTCACTTTAAGAAATCCTGAATTGGTAATTTGCCTAGTTAGGCCTTAATATACCTCCCACATCTATACTTGGGGTTATCCCATGTAGGAGCTAATTTCACTTTGGATATAA
This sequence comes from Anomaloglossus baeobatrachus, assembly GCF_048569485.1. NCBI lineage: Eukaryota > Metazoa > Chordata > Amphibia > Anura > Aromobatidae > Anomaloglossus > Anomaloglossus baeobatrachus. Next base: position 537,097,267 of record NC_134358.1, on the reverse strand, counting down.
AGCATAAAACAAACTTATGGCTGCTAAGCAATATTTCGAGGACTTCTGTCTACTGTGGGGTGGGAACGGACTATATTATTTTTCAGAGCCATCTACTACTTGCTTTTTCCACTGTTTCCTTTTTTGTAGCCTCTCTTGACTCATCACTAATTAACTAATTAAGTGATAATGTTGTCTAGAATGATCACTAATTAACTGATATCCTACCGCCTCTAGCCTAGTATGAGCCCAGCGTCAAGAGTAAATGGAGGTAGAATTTATGCCACAAAAGCCTTGCCAATTTGATGACAAATTTCTATGGTAATCTTTGTAATTTATGTATAACTGATAATTAGCTTTCCTTGAGAACTTGCAGAATCTGAGAAGAGATGGCCTTAGATGACACTTGGCCAAATCGCCAGCAATGTGTTAGCTATGCGTGACTAAGAAAATGAAAATATAATTTAAATTTGGAATTTCTCCTGAAAACCATTTGCTGAAAGGCTGAAGTTGCCTTCCTAAATATTTAATTCCCTTTACTTGGCGTAAAGAAATTAATCCTTGGAGAATTGGGACTGTTGAGCGCCTCTGATGATCGAGATTTTTAATATTAGAAAGGCAATATACAGTGTGATGGAAATTTTTGAGGGTATTCGACTTTTTCCCCTTCTCTTTTAGAAATAGTAAAGGCCCCGTCACACGCAGCGATATCGATAGCGAGCGTACCCGCCCCCGTTGTTTGTGCGTCATGGCCAAATCGCTGCCCGTGGCGCACAATATCGTTCAGAGCCGTCACACGGACTTACCTGCCTAGCGACGTCGCTGTGGCCGGCGAACCGCCTCCTTTCTAAGGGGGCGGTTCGTGCGGCATCACAGCGGCATCACTAAGCGGCCGCCCAATAGAAGCGGAGGGAAGGAGAGGAGTGTCTGTAACATCCCGCCCACCTTCTTCCTTCCTTATTGCCGGCGGCCGCAGGTAAGCTGTAGTTCATCGTTCCCGCGGTGTCACACGTAGCGATGTGTGCTGCCTCGGGAACGACGAACAACCTGCGTCCTCAACAATCAACGATTTTTTGAAAATGAACGACGTGTCAACGATGGACGATTTGGTGAGTATTTTCCATCGTTAACGGTCGCTCGTTGGTGTCACACGCAACGACGTCGCTAACGATGCCGGATGTGCGTCACGGAATCCGTGACCCTGGCGATATATCGTTAGATACGTCGTTGCGTGGGACGGGGCCTTAGACCTAGATGGAACCCAGTTGACAGCATCTGCATCCAGAGGCATTAGATAGCTGTCAGCTGAACAATTGGTTGTTGACAGCTATCATTATTCGGTGCCAGACTACTCTGGTCGTGGCTTATCTCCGAGAGAACAAAAGGATCACAAGTCGGAAGTCTGACCTTGCTGGATCCTTCTCTCCCCAGTCATCAGCTGTCGGGGGAAAGTCAGGAGACTCCCATACCCATTATATTGTTGGCCAATATCGGCGGGTTTGAAGGACTTTTTTGTACTGTGATGAGGTTCTTAAAGGGAACCTGTCACCAGATTTGGTGACTATAAGCTGCGGCTACCACCAGTGGGCTCTTATATACAGCATTCTACAATGATGTATATAAGAGCCCACACCGCTGTGTAGAACGGAAAAATCACTTTATAATACTCACCTAAGAGGTGGTACGGTGCAAACTGGTCAGATGGGTGTCTCCTTTCTCCAGTACCAGTCCTCTTCTTTCGGCCATCTTTGTCCTCCTTCTTCTGATGCCTGGGTGCATGACGCGTCCTACGTCATCCACACTAGCCAGCATTGAGGTCCTGTGCTTGTTTTCCTCTATCCAGCTGAGTGTTCATGTGTTTTCAATAGAAAATAGAGTAAGCCACTGCAAGATGCCTTCAGTGGTGACCTATCTCCTTGGGAGACAAAAGGATCAGTATTGCAATTCAGCTGTCCAACCCATTTTCCCCCTGACATCATTAGTTGGATATTATATTAGATGATCAAATGGTCCTACCAAAATGGGTAGGTTGAGAAGACTTAGGATGACTTCTATCTATAGTCAAGAACATTGTAGGTCTCTTTCCATATTCAGTAACCAATAGAATGATGTGCTTTACCAGAAAGCTCTATCTTGGTCTCATTTGTCCACAAGACTCAAGTATATTTTGGCAATCTACAGTCTAGCTTTTTTATGTCTCTGTGTCAGCAGTGGGGTCATCCTGGGTCTCCTGCCATAGTGTTTAATTTAATTTAAATGAATCATCATTTTTGCAACATTTTAGAACTGCTGGCTTTCCAGGAGGACATTGGGCACACCATGCAAAAATTTAGAGGCGGGTAATATGGACCATAACCACAATCCTTTTTCAGGGTTCACCTTTTCCGTACGCCCTGAATTTGTATCTGGATTTCGGGGTTAGTCTAATGACTGACGGTCAGAAGCCTCAGGGGGGGATTCAGAACTTCCAAATTGCCATGTCTTCCTAGAGTTTTGGTGATTCCCGTTTTTCACAGAACCTCTCGCACTTTGGGAAGAGTTGCTGCGTATGATTGTAGAACAATATTAAGGGTATGTGCACACGATCAGGACCTGCTGTGTTCTGAACACGGCGGGTTCTGACCTGCGGGGCCCAGAGTCTCCTCCGCCGCAGGAGACCGCAGCTGCTTGTGCCCACGATCTGAGCTTGGGCAGTTACAGTTTCTCGCTGTGTTCTCCTCGCAGATCAGTTTTCGCTGCAAGAAAAACAAGCAGAGTGGACAGGAGATTTCTAGAAATCCCATCAACTGTGCTTGTACTGCACAACGCAGCGTTTTGGATGCAGCGAAAACACACCGCCTCCAAAACGCTGTGATCGTGGGCACGCAGCCTAAGGCTATGTGCCCACGCTGCGGAAAATGCGTGGATTTTGCCGCGGATTTTCCGAAAATCTGGAGCACAGCTACTCCCCAGCCATTTCTATGGCATTTGGGAAATGCTGTGTCCACGCTGCAGATTTTTCCGCAGCGGAAATCGTGCGGATTTTCGTGCGGAAAAATCTGCAACATGTCAATTATTGTTGCGGATTTTCGTCCGGATTTTGGCTTTAAAATTGGGAAAAAAAATAAAAAATCCGCACCAAAATCCGCATCAAATCCGCACCTATGAAAAGGTGCGGATTTTGCGGGAAAGCTGCGGATTTTGATGCAGAAAAATCCGCAGATACATTGTCCCGTGGACACATAGCCTAAGGGACGTCTCCACTTCTAATACTGTGGTCCTTAAATGATAGAAGTAGAGTACAATAATGAAATCATAGAGTGCTCAATGGCTCTCTGTTGCACCTTCTGTCTCAGAGCATTGGCTGCAGCGATGACATCTTGGTCATTTCACCACTGCTGCCAGTCACTGAGCTTAGTGCTCTACACACGCTGCCGTTGGAGTGCCTGGCTACGCTGTGATAGCCTTCAGCCGATCCCAGATACTTCGGAGGTCGAGGCCGGTGGTTCCTTCTGTGCGTCTCCTTTTCGACGGTTTCCCTCCACCCCAGCTCCTGGGCCGTGGAACGGGTCACGGGTGCCTTCTGCACTCCCTGCGAACCCTGGAATTCCCCTTCTTTCCTAAGAACCCGGGTCGAGCCTCCAGCTCCAGACCACGGGCCCCAAACTATCCGTGTCTCCTCTTTATAGTCCCTGAGTCTGACCTTGCTCGGACGCTGTCCGGTTCTGACTGCTGTTGTTTGTCCTGGCGCCTGCTGCGCCCGGAGCTAACTGAACTCTGTGTGAGATGGCTCCTAACTTCCCCTGCAAGTGCCTCGCCTCCCGGATTCCTGAACTAGTGGGCAAGAGGTCCCATACCTCAGGATGGCCACCCCAACACCTACCCTAGCCCAGTCCCAGTGGAAGTGCTCCCATGTTATGTGGATGGGTGTTTAAGTGCTGGTTACTGGTGACGACCTCCTCCGTATGCGAGAAGAATACCGCACCTCGGGCGAGATGCAGTACCCTGTGGGGCCTGGAACCTCAGGGGCGCCATATTGGCAGCACAAGCGGCTGGGTTTAACGGTTGGCTGCAGTGGTGATGCCACATTAACAGCGCACATCACCGCTGCAGACAATCACTGAGACAGAATCCAATGCTGACTCTAGGGAGAATGAATATCTTATATGAGTTCTATCGTTTGGGGACCAATTTGTTTTTTTTTAATAGAGAAATTTATAAACGAGCCCACATTCCTAATTGCAAGAATTTAGGGACACTTATTATTATAAAAAAAAAAGTCCAAACAATCCTCCAATACACAGTAAGAGGCATGTCGATTCTTGGAGATTAGCAAAGTGTAGATGTAGGACATGCGGTGGGGACCGGGTGCACTCATCCACTATGAAGGGGTAATGTCAAGTAGGCATCTTCAGCTCAGAAATCATTGTGTGTTTCATTAAAACATTATTGCTTCGGGGAGGGAGCCGGATCGCCTTCTCCTCAATTTTCAGTTCTGGCAAGAAATGTCAAGAGATATTTACCGGTAGACGATTCCGTTCTTGGCTCCCTCTCACCTTGTTATCACACCTATCACTGATACCCTGCACTAACACACAGATAATCAATACTTAATTTAGAGGATATTAGGCTCACGACGCTCCATCTATATACAGTTTTATTTTTCTGCACGTGACGTTTTAACAGATAAGTACTTTTGGATCTCAATGATCACTAGTTGATGCCGCCATAACGCACCAGTCGCCATTTTTTCCTTCCTATTATCTTGCACAGCGTTGTGATCCATCTTTGTTTTTATGCTGCCCATAAAGCCATCTCCCATGATTTCAGCCAAAGACACTATATAGTATATTCATATCATTTTTAATAATGGTAAACCCCCTCTAAACTTCGGGGAGTTTTCTTTTTATACTTAAGTGCATTTAGTTTTGGCTAAAAATAATTTTTACCATTGGGTTTCATTAAAAAAATTGCGCTATTTGCCTTCAAGAGCCTCTGTGTGGCACTGTTAAGAGAATGAGTTAACTGAGACTCAGTTAGTGAGCTCCTATGAAAGAGGTTTTTTTAGTTTTTCAGCGTCCCTAAGACGCCATTATTCATAGGGAAGAAAGCAATGACTAAGGGCATCTTAATACGCCAGAACCGTGTAAGGGTGTCCATGGACATATTTTATATGTTGCAATAAAGTTTCCTAATCCTAATCCTAATCTTATCAGAAGTGGATTTTTTACAATTAGTGCCATGCTGCACCCACTATTACATATGGACATGAATTATCTCATTACAGCGTGTTAGCTGTCTGCCCATTTTCTCCATATCATGGACCAGCGGATATTATGGAATATAGGACACCATTATTTCAGCCACAGCTGGATGATGTTACCTCTGAAAGTGACACAGTCAGTTGAACACAAGTGATCAATTGTAATCATGATTAAGGCCTGGGTTCCACTTGCATTTTGCACGGCTGAGTGCAATGTGATAAAACATCGGATTGCTCTCTCTCCAGTGCAAAACTATGGGAGCAGTGTCCATCTACGATTGATTTTTCATGCCATAGTGGCATGCAAAATGAATCACAGCATACTGCATTTGGCAGCGAGTCTCGGCTCCCACACCCCCATACAGCAGAGGAGATGGGAAGAATGTGCTCCCTCCATCTTGTCTGAGGCTTTGATACGATCGCAAGATCACATGACCCTCTGCTCACACACCCCTATACAAGTCTATTTCAGCATGTGAAACATCGCACTGCACTCGCATGTCATCCGACTGCAGTGAAATATACGCAGAGACAGGCAGCAGAGGAGATGGGGGAAAGTGCTCCCTCCCTATTTTCTGCAGCTGTGATACGATCTCAATACTGCATCACAGTCGCATGACCCTTGGCTCACACACCCCCATACAAGTCTATAGGAGCATGTGAAAGATCGCATTGCACTCGCATGTAATCCGACTGCAGTGACAGGCAGCAGAGGAGATGGGGAGAAAGTGCTCCCTCCCTCTTCTCTGCAGCTGTGATATGATCGTAAGATCACATCACAGTCGCATGACCCTCGGCTCACACACCCCCATACAAGTCTATGGGAGCGTGTGAAACATCGTACTGCTCTCGCATGTAATCAGACTGCAGTGCAATATACGCAGAGACAGGCAGCAGAGGAGATGGGGAGAAAGTGCTCCCTCCCTCTTCTCCGCAGCTGTGATACGATCGCAAGATCGCATCACAGTCGCATGACCCTCGGCTGACACTCGGAGCAGTGGGTCATTCGCATATTGCTTCTGATATTATGCTCAATGAACTGACCAACTGTATAATAAAAAAATAATAAATTTTATGACAAATAAAAAAAAGAATGGTCCAAAAATTATCCCCCGTACACTAAGGGGAATAATTTTTGGACCATTCTTTTTTTATTTGTTATAAATGTATTTTTTATTTATTTATTATAAAATCGGTCAGTTCATTGTTCTTAAATTGACTGTTGAAGGTTATCATCCGAAAAGGGTTGAATATAGTCCCCGGAGATCTCAGCATGCTACACACGTCATTTCAGGACAATTGGACTGTTGGCAATATTGTGACCCACGGCAAACTGAATAACTGACAACCACATTTTTGAGAATTGTTTTTCAAAAATGTTAAATTCAAATTTCAAAATATTGGATCATTTCTAGCTGTTTTACAAGATCGGAGTCTTTCAGTTCCGCACCTACACTCATTCTCTGCTGGCTTGTGACCGGGCGCACTATCAGCCATCTGGACGCGGACGGTGTAACCTAATCTGTCCTCTTGGTGTTATTTACAAAGCCGAAAAAAAAAAGAGGAAAAAAGTACATTGAAAGCCGATCCCGGGAAATTCAGGATGTTTATTTATTTTTTTGTTAATTGATGACTAGTAGATTATATTGTCGCTGGTGTCGTGTTACACGTCCGGTCTTGTTTTTTTGTCCCTGTCTGTGCATTCGGGAGGTTATACTGTTACTGTTACCAGGCAACGTACGGCGGCTGTGTGTGTAAGGCATAAAGCCGGGAGAATAGGCAAACAAAAGCCATTGATATTTTACATCAAGGTCAGTGTCGATTTCCGGTTACCGACAGTAAATATTGCTTCTAAGCATAATAGTGTCTGGAAAAAAAAAATAGTCATCCGCATAAAGCTCACCTATCAGCCGAGCGTGTGATACCGATATAAATAGCATTCTCATGTGTATATAGCCATCAAACCAAGCAAAAGAAAGCTAAAGAAAGAGAAAACGGACAGTTTCCCTCCCGCCCGATGGACCTGCAGTCCTGTGTAAAACAAAACAAATAATGCAACATCATATCTTCATGATATTTGACAAATTAAAATTAATTTAGTTCCGTCATAACTAGAGACGAGCGGACTTGCAGATAACCGGGAACGGCAGGTCCCTGTTATCTATTTTTTTTTTTTTAAATTCCGGTCCGGAATCTAGTCCCTATATAAGTGTATGGGGCCCAGAATCTGGAGATTAAAAATGTTGGTTAAAGGGATAGGGGATTGGAGCACGTGCACTGTTCTTACCGAGGATCCGTCATGGCGGCACACTGCTGCCAGGTCATGAATTCACTTCCTGTGCCGCGCATTAGGCTCATTGCTTATGCACTGCTTTCCCTGCATTCCCCACCCACTGGCCGTCCTGGCGTCTGTGATTGGTTGCAGTCAGATGCTCCCCCAGCCTGTGTGACATCATCTGACTTCAAACACTCACAGGCGCTGTCTGTGAGTTAGCATCATGGTATAACAATAAATAAATTGTACGGTTCCCCCATATTATGATACCCAGCACAGATAAATGGCTACAGGTTGCAGCCCCCAGCTGGGTGCTTATCTTGGCTGTGTATCAAAATAAGAAGAACCACATGATTGTTTGTTTTTTAATTATTTAAATATGTAATTAAAAAACGATGAGTGACCCCTCCCCCAATTTTCATATTCAGGCAAGATAAAGCCCGACAGCTGGGGGCTGGTATCCTCAGACTGGGGAGGTCCATGCCTATTGGACCGCCCCCAGCCTAAAAATAGCAACCTGCAGCTGCCTGGGATTGTCGCATCTATCACCCGCTTTACCTGGCTCTTCCCAATTGCCCTTGTGCCGTGGCAGTCAGGGTAATGAGGGGGTTAATGGCAGCCCACAGCAGCCACTAAGTCCTGGATTAGTGATGGCAGCGTGTATGAGAGCCCCCCATTACTAATCTGTAAGTGAAAGCAAATGAACACAAACATCGAAAAAATCGTTTATTTGGAATAAAATACAAAAAACACCCTCTTTCAACACTTTATTAACCCCTAAAACACCCCTGCAGGTCCGATGTAATCCACACGAGGTCCCATGACGGTTCAGCTCTGCTACATTTAAGGCCTCTTTCACACGTTCGTGAAAACCACGTACATTTTGCACGAACATGTACGGCTGCTTTCACACATCAGTTTTTTGGCATCAGGCACAATCCGGCGTAAAAACTGATGTAATGGATCAGGCGAAAAATCGGATCAGTTGCATCAGTTTTTTCCATCAGTTCCTTCAGTTTTTGAACGGATCCGTTGTGCTACTGAGCATGCTCAGTAGAAAAAAATGGAATCAGTCGCTGTAATGCATTGTATGCCGCTTTATGACGGATCGAGCGCCCATAGGCTTGCATTGTACATGACGCCGGATCAGGCGCTGTCCATTTTTTTGCCGCTGCCAAAAAAGTTGCATGCTGCATCCTTTCACATAAATTTCGCTAGATCCATGCACAACGGATGCAACACAAGGGCATCAGGCACAATCCAGCGCTAATACAATTCAATGCGGAAAAAAAGGATCTGGATTTATCCGTTTTTCGCCGGACTGTGCCTGATGGCAAAAAACTGATGTATGAAAGCAGCCTAAAAGGTGCATATTGCTCTCCGTGTACCGTGATTTTGCCACACGTGTGTTCTCCGTGATAACACAGGGAGAACAGGAACTTTCTGCTCACTTGTCCCTAGTGATGCTGTCCGTGGTGCTGATCTACAGTCTCCGACCCTGCCGACTCCCCGCTGCTGTTGCTTCTGGTCCTCTGTGCTGTGCATATACGATGAGCATAATGAGTGGGGGTCGGAAGCAAGTGAGAGCAGCGGCAGAGATAGCAGTGCTGGAGAAAGTGAGTATAGAAATTAATTTTATTTCACAGAAACATAGTTTTCTCTGGTACGTGTCACACTGATGTCACACGGATCATACCTGTGCGGTCCATGTAACACTCGTGCTGCCGGAGAAAAAATGGACATGTCTACGTGTGGAGCACGTGGACACACGTATGTGTGCCGTCCCGTGGGAGCAGCCGAGCTGCTTGGGTCCGGGTTCGCGGTGGCTCGAGGGTCTCGGGACCCGGAGTCGTGCGGCCACTCAAATGAAAGGGTGTATTTACAGGGGAATTGAGAGATAGTTCGTGACACCACCTGTGGTGTACGGTAATTTGGGAGTACCGCCGCTGCCGTTGGGAGCACCCGGGGTGATGAAGTGGGGCAGCAAGGTGTCGTAGCCCTCCACGGGTAGGGGGATTCCCCGGGACTCTGTGTAGGGGTGCCGTGGGATGCAGGGGTCACTCTCGTACTCACTCAGTTCATAAGCAGACGCTGACAACTGGGTAAACCAAGTCTCTGAGTACTGCTGCCACTGAGGGGAGCTCGTCCGGGTCCCGTCCCCTATGGTGTTGCCTGGTGATCCGTGACCTGCCTCCTGGCACAAAGTTTAACTTCAACTTGGTGGCCCATTAGTATGGAACTTGCCGGGCCCCGCTCCCCACTATGGCTAAGTGTGGGAGTTTGCTCTCATGGCTCACGCTTGGGATTTTCTGGACCGTTTTGGGTTGGAAAGTCCTATTCCCCTCGTTGAGCTAGTATCCCAATTCTGGAGCGGGTGGGAACAGATCATAAAGGCTCTGTTCTCCTCAGGTGAATTGTCGGGTTGCCTGAAGCAACTCCCCGACCTAGGGTCCGTGTACCCCATCGTGCCTTCAGTCCCAGATCGGTGACAGTGCTAGGCTGTCGGCTGTCCTCCATGACAGGTCCAGGCACCTTGCCACAATCCCCAGCGACTGGGGGTCCGACTCCTCTAGGCCCAGACCACCGTCTGCAACCTAGATAACTTCTCCAGGAGCCACCACTCCCGACTTCCTCTCTCACTCTCCTCCACTACTCCTACTGACTACACTCCTCACCTCCTCTCCCTGTCCCCCCCAGGGGGGCGACCCTATTCCACTCAAGCTGTCCACTGGTGGGTGTGGTGCAGGGTGCATCTAGGCTTTGATTTGCTGTTGGAGGCAACACCATTAAGATAGGGACCCAGAACCAAGAGGGAGGTGGAATACCGCACAGAAGGGCAGTTTGTGCAGTACCCTGTGAGAACCTGATAGTCCAGGGGCGTGACATATGCTCCTCCCAGACACACGGTCCATGGCAAAACACGCATGTGTGCTCAAACCCATTGATTTTAACGGGTCTAAGTGTGCCCGTGTCTCCAATACATGTGAAAACGAACGTCACACGTGAAGAAGGCCTAAGTTAAAGCGAGCGGCCATAGAGCATGACTGCCCGCTGTGATTGCAGACAGAGACTGAGCCACAATCAGAGTTGATTTGTAGTCACAGCTGGAGGTTTCCATTCTCCCCCCCAAAATAAAAAAAAGCCTTTGTGTGGCTAGGTCAATGGAGGAATATAAAAATGATCGCTATTGGAAGGAGTGTTAGCCAGAATCAGAAAAAAAGTATCTGCTTAACTTTTTCCCAGAAGTGGCGCCACATCTATCTATAGGCAGTGTTTGGTATTGCAGAGCGAAAAATTCACTTACATGAGGAAGAGCTGCAATACCAGACACAGCCTATGAACGGGTGTGGCGCTGTTTCCTGTCACATTGAACAACGCATTTAAGTGTTGAAATTTAATAGGCTGGGAATATTGGAAACTTTTCAAGTTTTCTAGCGAAAGTCCAAGTAGAAAATTGTTTCTCTTCTATGCTCAGGAATACACATTTGGGGTTTGATTTCTTATTAAATTTGTACCCTTTTTTTGCTGGTTATCACCTTTTTTTTCTTTTGCACCTTTATTCTTTTATTTTGCTATTTATTTAAAGTCAATTTTATGTGTTCCCCTGTTTCTTTATGTTCTCCAGTGTGGGTAGGATTTGGGGTTTACAGATGTTTTTGACTTTTTTTTTTTTTTATGACAACATTTTCCACTATCGTAATTTTACAATTTTTGCAGAAAAAGCCTAGCAACATCTTTTAGTGGAAAATGCTACTTTTCGTTTTAAAAAGATGCAAAAATAAAAAAGGGTAAAAGACAAAATAAATTCTGAAATGAAGCCCATTTCATTAATATGCATTAACTGCATATTAAAAAAAAAATTAAAAAAAATAAAAAAAAAATCTTTTTTTTTGTTTAGTTATTTTTACAACTTTTTAAACTTCCAAAAATGTACGTGTGAAGCCCCACAAGTGTTGTCGGTGCATTACCTTCAGGGACTTCACATGGATGGAACAGTCTGGTCACAGGTAGGGAACCTTCTTTTAGGATTTTCGTGACGCCACTCTCGGTATTGCGGTCAGAGTGACCGCCACTGCAGATTAAGGGGTGCCTGGGGCTGATGGTGGGTGCAGTCAGTTGTAGTGGTCTCCTGATAGTGAGGCAGGCCCCAGGGCCCTGTGTAAGTGTGTGGAACCACAGGTTGCAGAATGACTCAGGCACAGTCCAGACAGTCTTTCAGGGTTTTTACTCACAATAGATGGCAGGGTGAGTACCCGGGCGTAGCTGGGATGAACCAGGCTGGAACCAGGTATCCTTCCGGATGACTGATGAGGGTAACTACCAACTCGCCTTCTTTAGCCCTGTGTGTTTTTGTGGTGACCCCGACTTTAAGTCCCTACGGGGGTCACCCAGGGAAGTTGCTGCTGCCTGTTCTCCCCTCGTTTCAGCCCGTTTGCTTGTAGCCTGGACCAGGTCACTCCGGCTGCTTGCCTCCTGTGAACTATGGGCCCTCTCTTTGCTACGTGGCCGCGGACTCTGTGGTGGTATGGTGTGGGTCTGAAGTGCCCCCACCGGCAGGTTTGGCAGAAGAAAGGTGACTATCTCTGCACTGGGACCTGTTACCCTTGCGGGCCTGGTACCTCCCTGGCAGTCCCCTTACTCTGCCACTCCGTTGCTCTCTCTAGCCTTGGGTGGATTTCGGGTGGCACTACCAGGTGACCGATCTCCCCCATGGGTAGTCACTGCGCGTACGTTGTCAGATTGTGACAGACTTCAGGGTCTGCTCCTCACGTCTGCTATCCCTGAGCTGCACTTACTCGCTCACTACTTCCTCCTCTCCTGTTCTTGCCTATGCAACCTAGCAACCAGGCTCTCTACCACACCCCCTGAGTGGACATAGAGGCTACGCCCCTCCTGGATTCCCCAGGGGTCTCCCCAATGGTAGATTTGTGAGACCTGATTACTATGCGCCTGTGTAGTCACACCTCGGTCAGCCTTCTGGATTACCTGTATTGTACTGCCCCCAGCATGGGTGCAGTACTCAGTGGTGCCTGACCAGGTCAGGGGCGCCACATACACAGGATTCTCTAAACTGTCAAAAAGTGCGCGGAAAAATGTTAGGCATACAGAGAATCGATTCGGCGCGGTTACTTGAGTACATTTACTTTTTTTTTCTCTAAAGTCGAAATTGATGAATTGTTTGAAAACAACTGGAAATCTGAAACCCGCAATGAGGGACATAGAAAAAAACAAAACAGGCGAATATGTAAAATAGACTATAAAAAAGGCACAAATAAAAATAAGAGATCAAAAACACAAAATAAAAGGCGCAAATGCAATAATGAACTGAGCCCTTGGTTTCTAATCCACGACCTGTGAATGAATAGGAAAGTGCGGGAAGACGTTAGGAGGTAAGGATGCGGAGTGGAGACCGTCTGCGGAGGACAGTGATGGCTTTGTCTTTTCCGTTTCACATGCTGCCTGGTCTCATCATTTCAGACATAAATGACCTTGCAGTTGCATAAGAGAAATACAAAGCCGTAATGATTTCTGACGGTGTTTATGGCTGATTTCACCGAAGTGCTGTCAGAACGCGCTGGAAATGTATGCAAGAATTGCTGCAAATCACCAACTAGGTGTAGCCTAATGGAGCATGGGGCTTTTACTACAGCAGCACCCACAGTACAATACTTTTATACATATTTCACTAATTTTAGCTCTCCAGCAGCAGAAAACCCATCTGTCACTCAAATGTTTATCTGTCCTAAGTGTCCTATACTTTACAACGAATCCGTCACCAGATTTACAATGCAAGCTGCATATGTGGCGCCCCTGAGGCTCTGGTCGCCACAAGGTACTGCACCTCAATTAAGGTGCGGTATCCATCTCAGGTAAGGGAGGGGTTAATCACCGGTGTTCCACATCCACACTCTACATACAGCACAGGAGCCTTCTCACTAGTGATGTGTTGATCACAAACGATCCGACACAAAGTTCCGGCTCCCTGCTGTGACCGACAGGAGCTGGATCACCAAAGTGAGCCACTAAAATCGCGAAATGGCTCTTTTCGCCGCTGAAACCCCGCCCACCAGCGTCTAAACCCCGCCCACTCCACAATCTAATTGGTCCCTTATAAGTGGGTGTGGTTTAGCCACAGGTGGGCGTGGTTTCATCGGCGTCACTATAATCTTAAATATGTGTTCACCTGGGGTGAACACATTTAATAAGGAGCCGAGAACGATCTGAAAGACCCAGCTCTTTTTGGTGAGCGGAGCCATGGGAACCGGATCACCAAAAAGAGCCGGACTGCCCATCACTACTTCTCACAGGGTGGGATGGCTCAGGGTAGTCAGGGGGTGGCCAGCACGATACATGGGACTTCCCCAGTCACTGAAGCCGGTCACCTGGGGGGTGGGGTCCACATGGCGTAGATATAGACACAACACTCTGACATCAGGGAGATACGTCGAGACCATAGTTCTGACAAGACACCCCTGGAATTCTTCAACTTTACTAGGCCAGGGACCTGGAGCGGGAGCTCAACCAGAGTACCTAACTGCGGAGGGGGACATCCTAGACCAGGGACATACTCCTTCTTTCTCTTTTCAAACACTGGTGGTGGCCCCTTTTTACTTGCCTGGGATTGACCGGAGCCAACGACGGCAGAGACCAGCACCTGGGTGCAGCTTTGAATCAGTGACTAAAAGAACCTGGAACCGCAGTTGCCGACTCACTCTGATTAGCGACGCCATTGCCCCACGCTCCGGCGCTTCCAAGGGACCTCTATTCACACCGTTAACCACCCTAGGCCCGCTACGCCTTTGGGGAGCTACCCCATCCATAACACCTGCCCCGGTGAGGAATTCTGCAGCGGCGGGTACTCCCTGGCCGCTTACCACAGGTGGCGTCACGACAAACTCTCCCAAATACCCCGCATCCCCCACAATTCACTGTACGCCTAGGGGCAACGGAACCGGGAAAGGCCACCTGTGACATCGCCTGACCCGACCCGCGACTGCCCGGCAACCAGTAGGCTAACCACCTGTCCTGTGGGGCGCTACACATACATGATAAAATTACATCTTAGACCTGATGAGGCTGGTGTACTTACTGTGAAAAAAATCAATTTTCAGCCTTTATTAACATTTTCCTGCTTAATATTTAAAATGAGCATTGTATGAATCTGGACTCTAGCTAGACTCCTAAAATGCTCATCAGGATTATGCAGCCAGTCTGATATAGGTTTTCAAAGTAAGTACCCAAGCCTCATCAGTCCTAAGAGGTCTATCGATTAATGTGTTCAGCTTGTATTGTAAAATGTTGTGATTTATCCTTTTGAAATGGGTTTTTCTGGATTTTACTAATTGATGACTTATCTGTAGGATAAATTATAAATATTAGTTAGTGAACGACCTCAATAAAGTCACATAAAACCCCTTTAAAGGGAATCTGACTGTCATCAGGATTTTGCTACCTCATCTGAGAACAGCACGATGTAGGAAAAGAGATCCTGATTCTAGTGATGGGTCACTTAGTTTACTGTGTATAGTAGTTATGTCACAATCAGAAATTTTAGATACAGTGCTCAGAAAGCTAACCCCACCCACACCAGGCTCTCTGTGTACAGTGTATATTGAAAGTGAGCTGCTAATCAGTGCTGGGGGTGTGGTTGGACCAGGGCACCTAGTCCAGGCAGTGATATTCTCCTGTTGATACGACACTTGTATTGAAACAACAGCACACAGCCTAATAAGCGACATGTTCCTGAAATCAGTGTCTCTGCCCCTACGTCATGCTGTCCTCAGATAACATAGCAAAAACCTGCTGAAAGGTTTAGGATATGTGCACATGTTGCAGAAATTTTCTGTACCCAAAACTGCACCTTGTGGCTGCAAAAAAAGCACCAAAAACGGTATGATTTTTTGGGGTGCGTTTTTTAGTGAATTCAATGACTGGAAGAGCTAAATAACACAGGAGAAAAAGCACCAATAATTGACACGCTGCTTCTTTTTTCTGCACCAAAAACTGCAAGGAAAAAATAAGCAACGTGCGCACAGCACTTCTGATTTCTCATAGACTTTGCTGGGATAAGGATAGACATGCAGATTTTGGGCAACAAACTGTACAATAAACTGCACCAAAAAATGCATCAAAAACTGCACTGTGCGCACAGGGCCTTAATGCCTTCCAGACACATGTGCTGTGAACATGAATGGCGGATTTCAGGTGCATGTGCACAGAGTTGGCCCCTGTGCTGAGCCTGCTCCAGAAAGGGGCTATGATCTACCATCAGCACTGACCCCCTAAGAACACTGAACAGAGTTAGCTCCAATCTCTGTTGATTAACCTTTTAGATGCTACAGCGAATAACTGACAGTCCCTTTTGAATGATTAAATATTGGGGGCTGTGTTTTCTCTCCCATCAACATCCCCAGTGATGTGATTTTAAGTTACTAATAGAATACGCCAGTGTTGTAAATATCATCAGAGATGGTGCTGTTCCCGGGAGTGTTTCTGGGCTCCCTCTGGAGGCTAGTGGTGGTAGTGAGTCTGATTCTGCATCTGTCGCTCAGACAGGTGTAGGAGATGATTGCTGTTTCAGGAAGCCTATGGAGTCCAGCCTGGAGGAATATGGAGGACAGTTTGTGTCTAACCTTTGCCAGTGATAATTGTTTCTGCTTCCATTAGAAAATATCCTGAAGTTTTTCCTCCACCCTTTAGGCTTTTGCCTTTCCCTGTAAGTTCTGTGTTTGCTTTTTTTGTGCTCTTTTTTTGGATTATACAGGAATGATTTCTACAGCGTTTTTGTTTTTTTTTTCCTTCCTTTGCATTGGTTTTGTTTCCATGTCAGGCTATGCCTGATAAGTATTTTTGTTTTTTTCCTTCTGAGATTTAGCTCTTCCTGCACTATGTTTGGAGGACAATTTATTCCCAGCAAGAAAGGGAGTTTTGCTCCCTGTCTGATCTATAGTTTGTATTTTTGTATCTCTTGGGTTTTTGTAGTTATGATCATTTCTACTATATTTGCATTTTCTATTTAAATGTATTTGCACAAGAGTTCCTGATATAGTGGGAGGAAAGATCATGTGATCTTTTAAAGGAATTTTTGATTATCAGGTGTTGGTATTTTTTATGTGTTTTTTGCAAGATCTTTTGCGGTCTCCTGACCATAATACCCCAGCATCCGGGGGCTCACTGAACTCCCTCTCATTATAATCTGACTGCAGCATATTGTAGGGGCAGAAACCTGATTCCAGTGACGTGTCACTTACTCTAGTTTGGATAAAATCACTGTTTTATCAGCAGGAGATTATCACTAGAGAACTGGTAAACCTGATGCCGCATAGTCCTCCTTATTCATGAGCTCTATATAATCCCGCCTTCACCACCTCTGATTGGCAGCTTACTGCCTTTGCACAGTGTACACAGAAAGCTGTCAATCAGTGCTGTGGGCAGGGTTATACAGAACTCAGCATTCCGAGAACTGGTAGATCTGCAGCAGATAAAACACTAATTTCAGCAAGCAGCCCAGTAAGTGACACACTGCTGGAATCAGGGTCTCTCCCCCTACATCATTCAGCTCTCAGATGGGGTAGCAAAAACCTATTGATTAATTCCCTTTAAATGACATCTTTGCCTCTGCTGCATCTATTTCTACAGGAATCTAGTAGTTTACGCAACAGCATTAAAACCTGATAATATTTTAGGTCTGAAATTCTCGGACTTCTGAGTCTGGTGACTGAGGACAAGGAACTAGCAGCTGTTTTTCAATATTAAGATGGAATGGTATTTGTGTCTCTTGTTAAATCCATGATTGACGTAATCTGCCTAAATCTCCTTACAACAAAACAATCATTTTGAAGCACAGAGCGCAGCGGCCTGGAGTCCTCACAGCGCGGGGTAATGCAGAGCACATTAGAGGGGAGGACCCCATGATACACTGTAACCGCCAGCCAGAACATTAATACCACCGACAGGCGAAGGGAATAACTGATTATCGCATTACAATGTCTCTTGTGTGGAACGTATGAGATCGCTCTAGAGGTTGATGTGTTATAGAAGAAGGAAAAATGAACAATCAAAAGGATCTGAGAGACTGACAAGGACCAAATTATGACAACTGGGTCAGAACATCTCCAGAATGGCAGGGCTTGTGCAATACACCTGATGTGTAGTGGTTAGCCCCTACCAAAACTGGTCCAAGGAAGGTCAGCCAGTGATCCGCAGGGCGAGCAATGGCTAATCCATATAATCCCTCACTTTATCAAAAAAGCACGGAAACTACAAATAATAAATATGGAACTGAGCTGCTGCAACAAAATGTAACAAACCATGAATGACTCCAAAAATAAAACCATAATATATATATATATATATATATATATATATATATATATATATATATATATATTATATTGTGAGGTAGCGACCTCCAATGTGGTAAATGGTCGCTATATGTCACAGTGGAGAAGGTACCTGCGATATTAAACTGAAGAGGTTGCTATGGGACTTGTAGTTCCACAAAGGCTTCTTTCTGCATATAAAGGTCAAGTTCCCTTTAATAATGCCTGTGTGCTGTGCAGGTCTGGAGAATCACAGACCTCCACCTGTGGCTGTGTCCAGTCTGATTTAGCAGGCTGTCAGTGAGTGTGAAGCAGTGTGTGGAGCAGCCCTGCATGAGGAGCAGCCTCAGGCAGGTAAAGAGGCTGCTATTCTCAGAGAGGTTGGAGCCTCTGGAAGGAACCTGTCTAAGGAAGCGTGGGTTGCCTTCAACCATCTGGAACTGAGTGTGTGGAGGCTGATGGAGCTCCACTCTGACACTGGTAGCGTCCAAACCTGAGCGGGCGGTCCGCTACAAAGACTGACCAGAAATCCGTGTCTCCTGGGGAGACAGCCATACCTTCCCTATGGACATTTAAATGGACTTGAAGCCCACGGTATGTGAAGGTGTTTAGTTTACCTTTTCCTTTAAAGGGGTGGTTCACCCATTTTTTTTATTTTCTGTATGAGCTCTACTTACCTTTCTAGGCGTTTTCTCCTTTGGCTTCTGTTTCCAGTTCTGGCACTGAGCGGCGCTATCCTGCACGCTCAGTGCCGGTCACATGACCCCCTGGAGCTGTGGCCGCCGGCATCCTCTGACGTCCCGGCATTTCCGGGCTCTCAAACAAGACGGGTACGTCACAGGATGCCGGCGCCACTCAGATTGAGTGACAGGGCTGTGGGCGGTGACTACCGCACGTCACAGCTCAGCATCGAGGGGAGGATCCGGAGGACGTCACTGTGGATCCGGCGTCCCAGATGGTGAGGCTGAGGCACGGGGCGCCAGTGTGCAGTACAGGGGGGGGGGGGGTCTTCAGCTGAATCCCCCCCTGCACGTAAGTATGTGCTCACACTCTCCACCCGCCCGCTCTGCTGCGATGTCAGGAGAGCGGCCGGTGTCGGGCAGTGTGATCGTGTGCTCCTCCCAGCAGCAAGACACTGACAGGCATGTCACCGCTGTGCTCTGCCACCTGTCCTGCTGCATGGGACCAACTGTCTGCACTCTGTCACCTGCACCACAAGTCAGAGAGTGGAGACAGTTGGTGACAGAGCACCTCTGCCCCCCCCCGTTCTTTCCCCACTCTCTTCTCTCCCCCCACTCTTCTCCCCCTCCCCTCTTCCCCCTCTTCTCTGCCCCCCTCTTATCCCTCTCTCCTCTCCCCTCTCTTTTCCCTCGCTCTCTTCCCCCCTCGCTCTCATCCCCCCCTCGCTCTCTTTTCCTCCCCCCTCGCTCTCTTTTCCTCCCCCCTCGCTCTCTTTTCCTCCCCCCCTCGCTCTCTTTTCCTCCCCCCTCGCTCTCTTTTCCTCCCCCCTCGCTTTCTTTTCCTCCCCCCCTCGCTCTCTCTCTTTTCCCTCGCTCTTTTCCTCCCCCCCCTCGCTCTCTTTTCCACCCCCCCCGCGCTCTCTCTCTTTTCCCCCGCTCTCTCCTGGCATGGTCAGTACAGAAATCTCTCCATCGTGGAGGGGTGAGAGGGAGTAATAAACATGGAGTCCCTACTGTGTCTGTGTATTTATTTCTAATAAAGTATTTTTCTCTGTGTGTTTTTTTTTTTTTTTTTTTTTTTTAAACCCTTTATTGGAGATTCTTAATGGCCAGGTCAACCTTGGCCTGACGTTAAGAATCTCGGGCTTTATACCAGCGGGTAAAACATAGCTGGTATTAACCCCTTATTACCCAGCATGCCACCTGCCACCAGGGCCACTGGAAGAGTTGGATACAGCGCCAGAAGATGGCGCTTCTATGAAAGCGCCATTTTCTGGGGCGGCTGTGGACTGCAATTCGCAGCAGGGGGCCCAGAAAGTTTGGGCACCCTTCACTGCGGATTCCAATCCCCAGCTGCCTAGTTGTACCTGGCTGGACTCAAAAATTCGGCGAAGCCCATGTCATTTTTTTTTTTTAATTATTTCATGAAATTCATGAAATAAAAAAAAAAAAAAAGGGCTTCTCTATATTTTTGGTTCCCAGCCGGGTACAACTAGGCAGCTGGGGGTTGGGGGCAGCCCGTAGCTGCCTGCTGTACCTGGCTAGCATACAAAAATATGGCGAAGCCCACGTCATTTTCTTAAAAACGTTTTCAGGGAAAAACCTTTATAAAAAAAAATGCTTCCCTGCATTTCTATTGCCAGTGAAAGTAACACCAAGCAGCGGGGGTTAGCAGCCAGTAGCTGCTTTGGTTACCTTTAGCAATAGAAAATGCAGCGGGAGCCCACAAACAATGTGATTTTTTTTGTTTTTTTATTTTTAATGAATTTTTTTTAAAAAAAATCGGCATGGGCTTCGCCCATCGAGCACCAGAGCATTTTACTGCTCAATTCATCCCAAGTAATCAGATGACTCCAGTGTCGGCCGATTACTTGTTCTGTGTCCCCCTGCATCCATCGCAGCGTGTACGGGCTGTGAGGTCAGCGGAGTGGAGACAGTGACATGCTCTGCTCTGACACATAGTGTGCTGCATGTCACTATCTTTCTCCACTCTGGCACTTGTAGTGCAGGTGACCGGATGCTACATGTCACTAACTGTCTCCACTCTGGGACTTGTTGTGCAGGTGAGAGTGTATACAGTTGGTACTATGCAGCAGAAATCACAGAGTGGGGCAGTTAGTGACATGTATCATCCGGTCACCTGCACAACAAGTCCCAGAGTGGAGACAGTGACATGCTCTGCTCTGACACATAGTGTGCTGCATGTCACTATCTTTCACCACTCTGGGACTTGTTGTGCAGGTGACCGGATGATACCTGTCACTAACTGCCCCACTCTGAGACTTGTTCAGGTGAGAGTGTATACAGTTGGAACAATGCAGCAGAAGTCACAGAGTGGAGCAAGTTAGTGACATGTATCATCCGGTCACCTGCACAACAAGTCCCAGAGTGGATACAGTGACATGCAGCACACTATGTGTCAGAGCAGAGCATGTCACCAACTTGCTCTGCTGTCACCTGCGGTGCTGCATGTCACGTTTTTGCCGCGATTTGGTGCCTTTTTTGCTGCGTTTTTGCTCACTGCGTTTTTAATCAGTGCACAATGCCATTAAAGATTGTTGATGGAAAAAATAAAAAAGGTCTGATGTCATTTCCTTATTCAAAATGTTCATTGTATGCAGGAGAGCAGACAGCAGCTGCAGAACTACAAGGCTCAGCATCCTCCATCCAGGACTGTATGCAGTTTTTTACCCAAAAAGAAAAAAAAATTACGTGGGCTTCGCCATATTTTTGTATGCTAGCCGGGTACAGCAGGCAGGTACGGGCTGCCCCCAACCCCCAGCTACCTATTTGTACCCGGCTGGGAACCAAAAATATAGAGAAGCACTTTTTTTTTTAAATTATTTCATGAATTTCATGAAATAATTTAAAAAAAAAATGACTTAAGCTTCGCCTAATTTTAGTGTCCAGCCAGGTACAACTAGGCAGCTGGGGATTGGAATCCACAGTGAAGGGTGCCCAAGCTTTCTGGACACCCCCACTGCGAATTGCAGTCCGCAGCCACCCCGGAAAATGGCGCTTTCATAGAAGCGCCATCTTCTGGCGCTGTATCCAACTCTTCCAGCTGCCCTGATGCCGGGTGGCTAGCTAGGTAATAATGAAGTTAGGGCTAGCTGTATATTATCAGCTAGCCCTAAGCCCGAAATTCATGGTGTCACGCCAATATTAGACATGGCCACCATGAATTTCTAGTAATGATAAAAAAAAAACACAACACACAGAAAAATATTTTTATTAGAAATAAAACACAACACAATTAGTGACTCCATCTTTATTGAAATAAAGAACCCCCCCTCCGCAGTAATGCTGGGTTAGGGTCCCGCGCCGTCCAATCAGGATCCAATATCATCTGATCGGTTTGCTGGAAGGCAAAGCGATCAGATGATGTGTCAGGTTAAACTACGTGAATCACATGACACAGCAGCTGATTGTATAAAAGCCGATTATACAATCAGCTGAAGCATCAGTGCAAAAAAAAAAAATAAATAAATAAAATACTCACGTCTGTGCTGATTTCCTGCAGCGGAGTCTGATCCTGGCCCGTCACTGCAGGAGCGGCCGGTAATCAGCTGATGAAGTCCCCTGACGGCAGGATCAGCTGATAGCCGGCCGGGCGCGAAAAAGCCGGCGACACCGCGAGAATCGATCAGCTGATGCGTCAGGTGACTGCATCAGGTGATCCACCGCCAGGTCCTGCAAGCTTCGTGCGTGCCCCGGGGAGACTGCACACAGCCGAAGCGGCGGGACCGAGACAGGGGCTGGAAGCAGGCATGGCACCGGGACCCTGCAGACAGGTGAGTATGACATACACACACACACACACATACACACTCACACACACACTGTATATACGCACACACACTGTATATACGCACACACACTGTATATACACACACACACTGTATATACACACACACACTGTATATACACACACACACTGTATATACGCGCACACATACACACACACTGTATATACACACACACACTGTATATACGCACACACACTGTATATACACACACACACTGTATATACACACACACTGTATATACACACACTGTATATACGCGCACACATACACACACACTGTATATACGCGCACACACACACATACACTGTATATACGCGCACACACACTTTCTTCCCCTGGCTGTGTAGAGCTGCTGCTGTCTCTGTATGATTGATCTCAGTGCACATCCACTGGGAAGAGGCAGGGAGGAGGGTTTGGGTGGGAGCAGAGTGGGTGTATTAGACACAATGGGTGTGTTAGATAAGCCAGACACCGCCCTAGAGCCACAAAGAATTCTGGGACTTGTAGGAACTGAACACAGGAAGTCAGAGGAGAGATTAACCCCATCAGAGCTGGAGCCAGCAATGAGCATGTGCTGCTAGTGCACACTAAAAGGTAATTTTGCTGAAAAAACATAATAGATGTGTTGAGGGGCACATATTAGCAAGATTTATCAGAAAAAAAAAAATCAGTTTTGGTAACTGGACAACTTCTTTAAGCCAGGAGAGGCTTCATTGTGTTTTGGAAGTGCAGTTTATGTTGGTTACTACTGCTGCATTTTTGAGAAAGACTTTGTTGCCTCTGTATGCCTAAGCCTGCCAGTGCAGGGTACGCCTAAGCTACCCTGCACTGCTGCAAGTGAGTGGAACCATACCTCCCAACCGTCCCGGATACAGCGGGACAGTCCCTCTTTTGAGCCTTTGATCCCGAGTCCCGCCCGTGAGGCTGTTTGTCCCGTAGCTCCGCCCACCCACTGTAGCCCCGCCTCGCTGTTTCTCCCTTCTATTCATTACAGAGTCGAGCGCGCACCTTGAAACTCCTGTGACTGATGCTGAGGTATGAATCACCCCCTGCAGCAGAGCGACGCCCCCTGCAGCAGAGCCGCCCCCCCCCTGCACCAGAGCCGACCCCCCCCCCTCCCCCAGAGTGGACATCCCCAGTCCCGAAGCCTGCGTTTCTCTGCAGCTGTTCTCTGATTCCCCGTGTGTGGCTTCTCACTGCTGCAGACACACGGGGAATCAGGAAGCTGAGGAGAAGACCGTGCAATCAACACTTCTCTCGACTGCAGATAGCACTGGCCAGTAATAACCTATGCAGAGTTACATCTGCAGGCTTCTTACCGATCAGTGGTCTCCTGCCTGTGGAGCTGCTGGGTCCTAGCTTCCCAACAGGTTCAGCTCTGCTTTATCCTGGCTCCCCTACCAGTTAAAGGGAACCTGTCAGCAGAAATTTCACAATAAAAATAAAAGATTCCCCTCTGCAGCTCCTGGGCTGCTTCTAGAAAGGTTCCTGTTGTTATTGTGCCCCCTTTGAGACCTACAAAAATACTTTATGAAGTCTTACCTTTTTGTATGCAAATGTGTTTTTATGGTCACGGGGGCGGGCTGTCTGGCGTCCGTTATTCCCCCTCCTGCCGCTTTACGCAGTCCCCCATTGCTCATTTACATACACAAGGACGCCTTCCTCATGTAACTGTCCTCCCGAAGTTTTGCGCATGTGAACGCTTTTTCAGGTGATTGCGCAGGCGCGAGATTATGGGCGGCGCTGTGATTGTCATCAGCAGCGTTAACCAAGTACCCGCCCATAATCTCGTGCCCGCACTTTTCCCTCTGATTCCACCGTTAAGCGCAAGTGCTGGCCATATGAACCATGTTACCTATTACTGCTTGCACGAGATTATGGGCGGGTACTTGGATGACTTTGCTGATGACAATCACAGCGCCGCCCATAATCTCGCGCCCACGCTAATAGGTAACATGGTTCATATGGACAGTGCTTGCGCATAACGGTGGAGGCAGAGTGAGAAGCGCGGGCACGAGATTATGGGCGGGTACTTGGATGACGCTACTGATGACAATCACAGCGCCGCCCATAATCTCGCGCCTGCGCAATCACCTCAAAAGCGTTCACACTTTGCACAGTGCTCACTCCCGCGAGAGTGGCACTGGGCATGCACAAAACTTCAGGAGGACAGTTACATGAGGAAGGCGTCCTCATGTATGGAAATGAGCAATGGGGGACGGCGTACAGCGGCAGGAGGGGGAATAACGGACGCCAGGCAGCCCGCCCCCGTGACCATAAAAACAGATTTGCATACAAAAAGGTAAGACTTCATAAAGTATTTTTTTAGGTCTCAAAGGGGGCACAATAGCAACAGGAACCTTTCCAGAATTCATCCCAGGAGCTGCAGAGGGGAATCTTTTATTTTTTTTGCTAAATAGAGCCAGGAGCAGTTCTGGGTGTATATTGCTAATCCCTCCCTAACTGTCCCTGTATACACTAGCATAGATAAAGGCATCTATAGAAAAAGTATTTTTAAAGAGCTTATATCTTATGCTAATTAGCGCGGGGACTAGTCCCAAGGGCGTTACTTCACTTGGCTAGTCGGCTCACATAGCGTGTTAGTACTCACACAGGGGCGTAATAACATGCTAACATGCTATGCGAGCCGACTAGCCAAGTGAAGTAACGCCCTTGGGACTAGTCCCCGCGCTCATTAGCATAAGATATAAGATCTTTAAAAATATTTGTTCTTGATCTCTTTATCTATGCTAGTGTATACAGGGATGGTTAGGCAGGGATTAGCAATATGTACCCAGAACTGCTCCTGGCTCTGAGTGCATATTGCACCTGACAGGTTCACTTTAAAGGGAACCTGTCACCAGATTTGGGGCCTATAAGCTGCGGCCACCACCAGTGGGATCTTATATACACATTCTAACATGCTGCATACCTCCCAACCGTCCCGGATACAGCGGGACTTTCACGCTTTACGTTGTTTGTCCCGTTGCCACGGGCGGGACAGCCGGCTCCCGGGCTCCGCCCACCCACTCTCTCTCCGCCTCCCTGCTTTTCCCTCCTACCATCCTAGTAGACGTGGCATAGAGAGGAGCGCTGCCTGTGCTGCTGCTGGTACAGTAAACTAATCTCCCCAGCGCTGATTTCCCTCCCTCCCCCCTCACCCCCGGCCGCCGCCTGTCTGTGCGGGCGCCCCCCTGCCGCCTGTCTGTGCGGGCGCCCCCCTGCCGCCTGTCTGTGCGGGCGCCCCCCTGCCGCCTGTCTGTGCGGGCGCCCCCCTGCCGCCTGTCTGTGCGGGCGCCCCCCTGCCGCCTGTCTGTGCGGGCGCCCCCCTGCCGCCTGTCTGTGCGGGCGCCCCCCTGCCGCCTGTCTGTGCGGGCGCCCCCCTGCCGCCTGTCTGTGCGGGCGCCCCCCTGCCGCCTGTCTGTGCGGGCGCCCCCCTGCCTCATTGTGCGGGCGGCCGGCCGCCTCTCTGTGCGGGCGGCCGGCCGCCTCTCTGTGCGGGCGGCCCGCCGCCTGTCTGTGAAGGCGACCGGCCGCCTCACTGTGCGGGCGACTGGCCGCCTCACTGTGGCTGCCTGCGTGTCCGTGCTGGAGGCCCGCCGGCTGCCTGCGTGTCCGTGCTGGAGGCCCGCCGGCTGCCTGCGTGTCCGTGCTGGAGGCCCGCCGGCTGCCTGCGTGTCCGTGCTGGAGGCCCGCCGGCTGCCTGCGTGTCCGTGCTGGAGGCCCGCCGGCTGCCTGCGTGTCCGTGCTGGAGGCCCGCCGGCTGCCTGCGTGTCCATGCTGAATGGGTGTGGATGGGGAGTGGATATGGGCGTGACTGTGAAATGGGTGTGGTTAGGGGGCGTGGCCTAAAAATTTGCCGCGGTACGCGCGCCGCAAACTTTGTCCCTCTTTTCCTTCTTTAAAAGTTGGGAGGTATGGTGGAACCCCCCCAGGTTGCGGGGTGCAACCTTACAATATATATATATATATCCAAAGGAGAAAGAGAGTCACACTCCAAGATGATCACCGTATCACTCCGTCTTTATTTCAGAAGAAACATGAAGGTACAGGCAGTGGGGAGGGTGAGACAAGCCATACAACGCTGGACGACGGCGTGCCGTTTCGCTAGGACTTAGCTTCCACGGGTCTAGTGCAAACTGCTATGCAGCACCGCCCTTTTAACACAAATGGTGCGGGTACTGCATTAGCAGAGTGATTTAAAATGCAAATGCAAGTATACAATTAGTTACCGCAAAAAAAACAGGTGAATACTTTCAACGATCTGGCAACTGCGAACACTGGTCATGCCCTCCTTTTACTTGATATGCTGATTATGCGACACTTTGACTGCGGTACCCTTCTAATAATGGCACTATCTGATCATGACTTTGATAAATAGCTACTGTTTTTTATTGTTATATATTATACTTCTGAAAAGAAAATTTACATATCAGATTATAATATCTTGAGAAATGTGCTTGCTATAATGTATGATCAGATTCTGTCTTACTCTTGAAAGAAGGGCAGTGAGCCCCATAGGGGTGAATGGACCCCATGACGATCGGGAGGGTGCAAGGTTAGGAAAGGGTTAATAGGTTTGCATGGGATGGGGGATGTGTGGGAGTACAGGATTGGTAGTAGGGAGCTGTAAGGGGATTGGGGGGGAGCAAGGAAGGGGTGGTGTGTTGGGAGAGGTATAAGAGAGGGGGGTGTGCTGTTTACCTCCCCTTTCGTCGATTGATCTTTGTGTCCCAGGACGTAGTGCTGCTGCTGCTTCCTGCCATGGCTGCCCTTGCTGAACTCCTGGAGATGGTGCGGGGGGCATCCGAGGTCATGGGAGTGGATGCCCTGAGGCAGCAGCTGGCAGCGGTCTGTGGGGCTGGAGCGGCGCCGCCTGCTGTTCCAGCGCCCGGGCCGTGGCTACGTGCTCGGCGGGCGCGACCGCCGGAGCGCTACTCCCCCAGCTGGAGGGGGAGAATCAGATCAAGGAGCCCCTGCGGGGACCCTCCGGAGCAGCGGCGGAGCCCTCCAACTAACCTAGGGGAGCAGCCGGCCACCGGGAGGAATCCGCGACGGAGATCCCGTGGGTCGGGGGTGGGCGGAGCCTCTGCGAGGCCCACTTCCGGTCCGCGGCCTGCGCAGCACCAGACCGGAGCATGGATGACGGCAGCCCCCAGTGATGTGCCGGCTGGGGGTGGCGCTCGGCGTGCCGGATTGCCGGAGGAGACTCCCTGCAGGCCGCAGGGGAGAGCAACAGGACGGGGGATGGGAGCGGATGTGAGCGGCGAGGTCAGGAGATCGGAGGAGGGGTACGGTGGCCCGCAGGCACAGAGGAGATCGGTAGTCACGGTCCCCCCCGGCGAGGAGCGTGCTGGGGGTGGGTCCCGGCGAGGAGCAAGCTCGGCACGGCCTTCCGGCAGTCGGCAGGGAGGGAGCCCACTGAGGACGACAGGAGAAGGGGCGGCGCAGCAGGATATCACGATTACAGCGGGAAGAGACGGCGGCAGGGCGCCACGGCGGGAGAAAAGGAAGAGGTCAAGCAGGAGTCGCCCGGACGAGCGGGGTGCGGTGACCGTGGGGGTCGACGGCCGCCAGGTGCGGGCTGTCCCCTCGATGGTCCCCCCTGAGGATTTCGGCAGCGCATCAGACTCCAGCGAGGAAGAAGGAGCAGCGGCAGGTCGGACGGAGCGGCAGCTGGAAGATCGTGGCACGGCTGTTCCGGCGTCGGCTCAACGGCAGCCTGGTGAGCAGACAACAGAAATGTTACATGCTGTGGGTAGCGCGGGCGAGGGCGGGGGTTCCGTCGCGGGACGCGTTGCGCTGGGGGCGAGTGCGGTCGGGCAGTCTGGTTTACCGGGTCCGGAGTTTTGGGGGCAGCTTTTGGGGGTGTTGCAGGGGTTGTCTGCGGAACGGGTTAGTCGGACTGGGCCTGGGGCTCCGGTGGGGGCGTGGGTGGGCCCCACGGAGGTGGTGCGGACAGAAGCGCCGGTGCGCGATGTTGCTGCGGGGGACACGACCTCGGCGGCAGGTACGGGACAGGAGGCTGGTGGGGCGGCTTCCGTGGGTGCGAGTAAGGAGGCGGAAAAGGAAAAAGAAAAGGAGGATGAGGTAGTGCGTTTGGATGATAGGGCACGGAGTGAAATTTATGTGTGCTTTGAAGGGCAGTTAGGGGTTCATTTGAAAAAGGAGGTGAGGGAAAAAATTTGGAAGGGGGAGTATGTGGAAATTTTTTCCCTGCTTCCCTTGGAAAAGTTTAATTTGGATAAGGTGAAACCTAGTGATACAAAAAAGGAGAAGGAGGATGAGGAAAAACGGCGATATAGGTTGATCCCGAGGACGTTTACCAATTGGTTGCAGGCCTTTGCTATCTTAGCCAGTGTGATCGGGGAAAAGGAGCCGGAGCATTGTTCCGCCCTATTTGGATATATGGACGCGATAGGGGAAGCGTATAGAGTATACGGCGGTTTGGGGTGGTTGAGATATGATGAGCAGTTCCGGCAGCGGAAGGCTCTGCGGCCGGGAGTCCAGTGGGGCCACAAGGATATTTCTTTGTGGATGCGGTTAATGACGGCGCCGGCTCAGCCCTTTCGAGGGGGTGCCGGGAGCCCGGGTGCGAGTGGCGGGTCCTCGGCTGGACAGAAAAAGGGAGCTTGTTGGCAGTATAACGAGGGACAGTGTAAGTTCGGGGCCTCTTGTCGGTTCAGACACGAGTGTTCCGGATGTGGAGGGTCCCACCCTCTGGCCAGGTGCTTCAAGAAAGGCAAAGGAAAGGCGGGGGAGGGGTCTGGAAAAAGGGAGGACGCCAGTGAGGGTAGAGGCGATGCTTCCCTATTTAAGTAGATACCCGGATGTGCGGGCGGCGGAGTTGTTGGAACGTGGTTTTACAGAGGGCTTTCGGATTCCGTTTGAATCTGAGGCGCCGGTGTTTCGCCCGGGAAACTTGCGGTCCGCAAAAGAACATCCGGAGGTGGTGAAGGAAAAGCTGCAGAAGGAGGTGGAGTTGGGGAGGATGGCGGGCCCATTCCAGGACCCGCCATTCTCTAATTTACGGATTTCCCCCCTTGGGGTGGTACCTAAGAAGGAGCCGAACAAATTTCGGCTCATTCATCATTTATCTTATCCGGCGGGATTGTCGGTGAATGATGGGATATCACCGGAATTGTCGGCGGTATGTTATGTATCGTTCGATAGGGCCTTGGAGCTGGTAAGGGTAGCGGGGCGGGGGGCCCTGATGGCAAAGGCGGATGTGGAAGCAGCTTTTCGTTTACTCCCGGTGCATCCAGAGAGCTTTCATCTCTTAGGGTGTATGTGGGATGGTGAATACTATGTGGATCGTTGCCTGCCGATGGGCTGTTCCATTTCGTGTGCTTATTTTGAGGCATTCAGTACGTTTGTGGAATGGGTAGTCAAGGAGGTGGCAGGAGTCCATTCGGTGATTCACTATTTGGATGACTTCTTTTGCGTGGGTCCGGCGGGCTCTTCGGTTTGCTCCTTGTTGTTGTTTACGTTAGAGCGGATCGCGCGGAGCCTGGGTATTCCGTTGGCAAAAGACAAAACAGAAGGGCCGGTGACGGTATTATGTTTCTTAGGTATCGAAATTGATACACTGGCAATGGAATGCCGGTTGCCGGAGGGAAAGCTGTTGGATTTGAAGGCGTCGGTGCGGTTTTTGTCTCAGGCCAAGAAGGTGCGGTTGCGCGAGTTGCAGTCAGTGCTCGGAAAATTGAATTTCGCTTGTCGCATTATGCCGATGGGGCGGATATTTAATAGGAGACTGGCGAGCGCAACCGCAGGGGTAAAAGCTCCAAATCACTTTGTCAGAGTGACAAAAATGATGAAAGGGGATTTGTTGGTGTGGGAGGAGTTCTTGGACCGGTACAACGGTCGGACCCTTTGAATGAGCGAGGCGGTGTCCAATAGCCAGCTGGAATTGTACACGGATGCGGCTGGGGCGACAGGTTTTGGAGCAATTTTTCAAACGCGCTGGTGCGTGGGAAAGTGGCCGCGGCGGTGGGTGGAAGCAGGTTTGGTGAGGAATTTGGCGCTGTTGGAATTGTTTCCCATTATTGTGGCGGTGGAGTTGTGGGGCCCTGTTTTTGCTGGAAGAAGGGTTTGCATGCATTGTGACAACATGGCGGTGGTGCATTCCATCAACGCACTGTCGGCAAAATCCCCGCCGGTTGTGGGGTATTTAAGGCATCTAGTGTTGCGTTGTTTGGAGTTAAACATTTGCGTGGTGGCTCGGCATGTGCCTGGGATTCGCAACGAGGTGGCTGATGCGCTATCACGGTTTCAGTTTTGCAGGTTCAGGAAGCTGATGCCGGAAGCGGACGCGGAGGGGGAACCTTGCCCGAACTGGCTGTGGGACCTGGCATCGGTGTAGCTTTTGAGGGAATTCGGAGATCGGTGTCTGAGGCTACTTGGTGCCGATATCAGGCGGTGTGGCAGGAATGGGCAAAGTTGGAAAGTAGGGAGTTCATGGAGTCGGGTTACCAGGGTCGAGTGTTGGGGGTACGGATGTTAATAAGTGGGGATTTTTCGGAAGGCAGGTCTGTTTCGGTGATTGGTTGCAAGTTGGCGGCGTTGGCCTTTTTGTTCCAGATGCAAGGGGTTCGGGACGCGACTAAGGATTTTCTGGTGCGACAGGCGATGAAGGGTTTTCGAAAAAGGGGCTCAGTCGCGTGACTGTAGGCGGCCGGTGTCATTGCCATTGTTGGTGCGTTTGGTGGGGTGTTTAGGGGAGTTGTGTTCGTCTCCTTATGAGCGGGTGTTGTTCTCGGTAGCTTTTGTACTGGCGTTTTTTGGGGCCTTTCGTATTGGCGAATTGGTCAGCCCGACTAAGCAAGCGATGGGTGGTTTGCTGTTGGGTGATGTGATGCTGGGGGAGGATAGAGTGGAATGTCGGCTTCGTTTTTCTAAGACGGATCAGAGGGGCCGGGGGCGCTTAGTAGTGTTGTACGCTTTACCGGGGCACCAGTTGTGCCCAGTGTTACATGTGTCAGAGTTTTTAAAGGTGCGCGGCGGTTACCCTGGTGTTTTTCTTAGACATACGGACGGATTGGCTTTGTCGCGGTATCAATTCAATGCGGTGCTGAAGATGGCTCTAGCAAGGGTGGGGGAGGAGCCACGTGAGTACGGGTCTCACTCCTTCCGGATTGGGGCGGCAACGGAGGCCGCCAGGTGGGGCTTGAGTGAGGATTGTATCCGGCGGATTGGGAGGTGGGAGTCTTCCAGGTTCCGTTTGTACATTAGGCCTCACTTGGTCAGGTGATGGTCAGGGGTGGGGGATTCAAGGTTGGTGTTAGATGCCGGTTTGTGGGCAATTTCTTGTGCTGTTGCTGTTTTTATTCGTGGTCTTTGTATTTTATAGGTCCATGCCTTGTGTGGATCCTCGGGCACTCCTATGTGTATTGGGGAGCGTTGCGGGCGGATGTGCGGCGTGACGGTCGGCAGCTCGGAGTGTCGGTGTCGGAAGCTCGAGTAAAGTGGCTCGGAATTCGGGGCATGACCTGGGGTAGGGTGCGCCCTGAGGTGGCTTATTATAGCCGTATGGATCGTGTCCCTGATGTGTTAATTTTGCATGTGGGAGGGAACGATTTGGGAGTAAGGTCGGCGAGGGAATTGAAAAGGGATATAAAGCTGGACCTGTTACATTTGTGGAGGGCGTTCCCGGGCATAGTTATCGTTTGGTCGGACATTATAGCTCGGACGCAGTGGCGTTTTGGGAGGTCGGTGGACCGTATTAATAGGGCTCGGAGCAAGCTGAACCGGGCTATTGGCAGGTTTGTGGCGAGAAATGGTGGGTTGGTGGTGCGGCATAGAGAATTGGAGGAGTCCACGGAGCAGTATCTAAGGAGAGATGGGGTTCACCTGACTGATGTGGGTCTGGATTTATGGATGTTGGGTTTGAGGGATGGCCTAGAGCAAGCACTGGGGGTGTGGGGGGCCCGGGCCAAGTAAGGGTGTCACTTGGCCGGCCTGTGGCGGGGTGATAGGTCCGTCTGAGAGGTTGGGAGTACCGACAGTCGGCTTGTTGGTACGAAGTCGCTCAAGGGGAGTGGCTTCGGAGTGGATGGGAACTTGTGGGCGGAGGTCCCGCAGGTTCTGGGTAGGGGTAATTAACGATGGAACGTTGTTACCCCTCACCTCGGGCCGGGTGGTCACGGCCGAGGTGGTCCTCTGGGCCGGTTTGGAGGTTACGGCCGGGGGGTTAGGAATGATGGTTTGCCTCTCGGACGGATCTATCGGTGTTTCTGGTTATACGGGTATATATATGTATAAGGTTAAGTTTAACAATTGAGTGGCATGTTGGGCCACAAGTTTGGTATACATATATACGGTAAAATAAAACTGTGGCCATTCCTGCAATAAAGTCGTGGTTCTCGTCTTCATTTAGGTAGATATGGTACGGGGGGTGTGTTTTACAGGATAACCTGCTTATCCCTTATAGATGCGTCAAGAAGGGCAGTGAGCCCCATAGGGGTGAATGGACCCCATGACGATCGGGAGGGTGCAAGGTTAGGAAAGGGTTAATAGGTTTGCATGGGATGGGGGATGTGTGGGAGTACAGGATTGGTAGTAGGGAGCTGTAAGGGGATTGGGGGGGAGCAAGGAAGGGGTGGTGTGTTGGGAGAGGTATAAGAGAGGGGGGTGTGCTGTTTACCTCCCCTTTCGTCGATTGATCTTTGTGTCCCACCCGCCCGCCCTGATATATAATTATATGTATATGTTCAAAAAAAAAAAAAAATAAAAAGGTGAAAAGGTGATGGTTTTTCAAAAAAAAAAAAAAAAAAAAAAAGAACTTTAAAAAAAAAAAAAAAAAAAGAGGAATAAAGGAGAATACAAGGTTGAGTTGCTAATTTATTGTTGTCACAGCGGGGTGATAGGTCCGTCTGAGAGGTTGGGAGTACCGACAGTCGGCTTGTTGGTACGAAGTCGCTCAAGGGGAGTGGCTTCGGAGTGGATGGGAACTTGTGGGCGGAGGTCCCGCAGGTTCTGGGTAGGGGTAATTAACGATGGAACGTTGTTACCCCTCACCTCGGGCCGGGTGGTCACGGCCGAGGTGGTCCTCTGGGCCGGTTTGGAGGTTACGGCCGGGGGGTTAGGAATGATGGTTTGCCTCTCGGACGGATCTATCGGTGTTTCTGGTTATACGGGTATATATATGTATAAGGTTAAGTTTAACAATTGAGTGGCATGTTGGGCCACAAGTTTGGTATACATATATACGGTAAAATAAAACTGTGGCCATTCCTGCAATAAAGTCGTGGTTCTCGTCTTCATTTAGGTAGATATGGTACGGGGGGTGTGTTTTACAGGATAACCTGCTTATCCCTTATAGATGCGTCAAGAATGGTGAACTCGTTTACCCTTTGATATATTTTCATTTAAGGAGATATGCGTGTTAGACTGTTATATGTCAATACCCCTGAAAGTTTTCACCTGTTTTTTGCGGTAACTAATTGTATACTTGCATTTGCATTTTAAATCACTCTGCTAATGCAGTACCCGCACCATTTGTGTTAAAAGGGCGGTGCTGCATAGCAGTTTGCACTAGACCCGTGGAAGCTAAGTCCTAGCGAAACGGCACGCCGTCGTCCAGCGTTGTATGGCTTGTCTCACCCTCCCCACTGCCTGTACCTTCATGTTTCTTCTGAAATAAAGACGGAGTGATACGGTGATCATCTTGGAGTGCGACTCTCTTTCTCCTTTGGATTAATTGTGGCTTACACTGTGAGTCTGCACCAGGATCCCCTCCATGGCTTATTGGGGCTTAAACAGCTGAACACACAGCAATACGCGGAGTAGGCAGTGCACAGGGACTCTTACTTCTACTAATATATATATATATATATATATATATATATATATATATATATATATATATATATATATATATATATATATATATATATATCTATCCCTGGTATATAGCTCCCCTCAAAGGTATACAGCTCTCATCCTCAAGGGTATACAGCTCACCTCCCTGGTATATAGCTCCCCCGAAGGTATACAGCTGTCCTTCCCCCAAAGGGTATACAGCTCTCCCTTCAAGAGTATAGAAGCCCCTCTCCCCCCAAGGGTATACAGCTCCTCTATCCCCAAGGTTATACAGCTCCCCTCCCCCCAAGCGTATACATCTTTCCCCCCAAAGGGTATACAGCTCTCTCCCCCCCCCCCCAAGGGTATACAGCTCACCTCCCTGGTATACAGCTCTCCCCCCCCAAGGGTACACAGTTTCCCTCCCCCCAACTGTATTCAGCTGTCCTCTCCCCCCCCCCCCCCCCAAGGCTTTCCCGGTGGGCTGGCGGTGTAAGGGTTAATCACCGTGACAGGTTAATTACAGTGACACTACACTACAGCCCTGAATATTGGCGGGTTTCCCGGCGGGTGCACAAAGCTCGGGAACGCGGCCAGGAGCAGGCAGGTAGATCATTAGTGAGTAACCACGAGTATTCACAATGGCTTTTATATATATAGAGAGATCCACACACGTATAAAATCAATTAAAAACAAAGAGTAAGCTCCCACAATATCAGAGACACTCAATAATGGGACTCCTCTCTCAAACACTTAAAGGGAATCTGCTGCCTCCTTCTTTTTTCCTGTTCTGAGAGTGACAATGTATAGACAGAGACCCTGATTCAAGAAAAGGAACAAATCAAGCCTTCCTTAAGGGGTTATAGGATACACTGTAACAATTTGGTCTCCCATACTGCAAGTCACATTCGCGGTGTCGGTACTGCCTCTCCTGGGGCTCTCGTAACATTATGTCATGCTATCCCTGTGGCCCATCAGCGCTGACTTCATTCTTCCCTCCTTCAGACATACCTAGACATCTGCAAGAAGTGAGAGCCTTGGCTGCTCTCTAACTTTTTCCTGCTGTCGATTACGTCCGTAGGAGAGGAGAGTGATGCCAGTGCTGATTGGTCACAGGGATAGCCTGACATAGTGTCACAAGAGCCCCGGGAGAGACAGTGCCGACATCACTGGAATGCCGCTGGCACCAGAGGTGAGAATCAGTGTTATTATTTTACTGGGGAGAAACAACGGGATGGAGAAGGGGTTGTCCAAGTAGTGGACAAACCCTTAAATACACAGTAATTATTTATTATCTATGGGCTCTTTATAGTAAGAATAATTTCAAATTGTAGTTAATATACTTCCAAATATGACAGTGGTGTTTACATACATATACTTTATATACAGTGTATGTATGGATGTATGTATATGTATGTGTATGTGTGTGTGTGTGTGTGTGTATATGTATGTGTATATATATATATATATATATATATATATATATATATATATATATATAATATACATATATACACAGTATATTATGCAGTATATATAAACAGTGCACCTTCTCATTCAAAGAGTTTTCTTTATTTTCATGACTGAAAATTGTAGATTCACATTGAAGGAATCAAAACTATGAATTAACACATGTGGAATGAAATACTTACAAAAAAGTGTGAAACAACTGAAAATATGTCTTATATTCTAGGTTCTTCAAAGTAGCCACCTTTTGCTTTGATTACTGCTTTGCACACTCTTGGCATTCTCTTGATGAGCTTCAAGAGGTAGTCACCGGAAATGGTCTTCCAACAGTCTTGAAGGAGTTCCCAGAGATGCTTAGCATTGTTGGCCCTTTTGCCTTCACTCTGCGGTCCAGCTCACCCCAAACCATCTCGATTGGGTTCAGGTCTGGTGACTGTGGAGGCCAGGTCATCTGGCGTAGCACCTCATCACTCTCCTTCTTAGTCAAATAGCCCTTACACAGCCTGGAGGTGTGTTTGGGGTCATTGTCCTGTTGAAAAATAAGTGGATAAGAATAATTAATTAATTCTTATTAATAAGAATTAATAAGTGGGATTTCTTGCCTTATAAATGGGGTTGGGGCCATCAGTTGTGTTGTGCAGACGTCTGGTGGATACACAGCTGATAGTCCTACTGAATAGACTGTTAGAATTTGTATTATGGCAAGAAAAAAGCAGCTAAGTAAAGAAAAACGAGTGGCCATCATTACTTTAAGAAATGAAGATCAGTCAGTCCGAAAAATTAGTAAAACTTTGAAAGTGTCCCCAAGTGCAGTGGCAAAAACCATCAAAAGCTACAAAGAAACTGGCTCACATGAGGATCGCCCCAGGAAAGGAAGACCAAGAGTCACCTCTGCTGCGGAGGATAAGTTTATCCGAGTCACCAGCCTCAGAAATCGCAGGTTAACAGCAGCTCAGATTAGAGACCAGGTCAATGCCACACAGAGGTCTAGCAGCAGACACATCTCTAGAACAACTGTTAAGAGGAGACTTTGTGCAGCAGCCTTCATGGTAAAATAGCTGCTAGGAAACCACTGCTAAGGACAGGCAACAAGCAGAAGAGACTTGTTTGGGCTAAAGAACACAAGGAATGGACATTAGACCAGTGGGAATCTGTGGATGATGATAAGGTAAGAAAGAGGACCGCACTCCATCGCTGTGCTGGAAACTTTATTCAAACAGGTGCAAGGTAAAAAGCTGGAGGCAACCTGTATGCCAGCTCCTGCTATGGACGACGGCCGTTTCGCCTATTCATTAGGCTTCCACGGGTCCACATGTGGTAGTAGAACACCACCCCTTTGTTGATATTTTTCAACGATTTAGGTTCTCATGTCCTCAGACCATTCTCTTCTCCTTTTTCTGTTCTCCATGCTTATTGTGGCACATACACAATACAAAGATTGCATCAACTTCTCCCTTTTCATTTGGTTTCAGGTGTGATTTTCATATTGCCCACATCTGTTATTTGCCACATATGAGTGTGAATGTGCATCGCATGCTTGAATTAAAGTTGTTTTTTCTTTTATTATAATATATTCTTTATGAGTGGACGATGGAAGGACATCTCATTGGCTTGAACAGTTAAAACAGCAGAACACACAAAGTTTAATTACAGAAAACTCTTTATACCCAATATATATGTTATAACTATATACCCTGACCTCGGCATTCTTCCTCTGAATGCTAACATCGATTTTCCCATATCTTCTATACATCAGTCTGTGACACTAGGTTAATCCCGATTCCTGAATTGACTCTACTTCTCTTTTTTTTTCACCCGTTTGATATTTGTGATCGTGTCCCTCATGTTTGTGTTGTATGCTACGTACAGAAATACTCTGTGAGATACATAAAACATGTGGCTCTACAGTCACAGAGTGACGTTTATTTACAGATTCCGCTCCTTGAGAAACTTTCTCTTGGACTCGGTTGCCGTAATATTCGTAGATTCACTTGGGTTCTAAGATTATTAGTGCACATTCCAGAGCGAGCCGGGAGCGCTGCCAACATTCCTGCGTGTGCAGCGCTCACAACATTAGATTATACCTTGCTCTTGTATAATATATGAGTAATTACTAGGTTTCTTTCTCTTCCACTCACACAGAAAATTGACTACAGAACATTCTTAACATTCATATTTCGACCTTATGTTCCATATTTTGGTCTCTGACCCTCTGTAATTGACAGAGGTTAGATGTGAAAACATTAAATAAAAAGACTGTTTTGATTATATAATGAAGAGTATTATGGCATTCTTAGTTATTGCGCCGGAGAAAACTACCGGTGTTGTTAAAAAAAAAAAAGGTAATTTATAACTGCCAGCTAGATTTCAACTCTCATTTTTCACAGCTTTTTTGACAACCTATGAAATAATTTGGATGTTGTGGGCAACTCCTCCACTTTGCCTTACACTAGTTACAATAATTCTCAGTTGTATCAATCCTTCATCTCATTCTATCACACTTAGAGATGTCCTAATTTCTTATTCCTCCTCCGTCCACTGTACTTGTGACCATGGCCTTCTTCTCTAACCTCAGCCCTTGTGAACATGTCCTTCTTCTCTATCCTCAGCACTCGTGACCATGACCTTCTTCTCCTTCCTCTGCACCTGTGACCATGGCCTTTTTCTCTAACCTCAGCACTTTTGACCATAACCTTATTCTTTAACCTCACCACTTGTGACCATGGCCTTCTTCTCTAACCTCAGCAATTGTGACCATGGCCTTCTTCTCTAACCTTAGCACTTCTGACCATGACCTTTTTCTCTAACCTCAGCACATTTGACCATAACTTATTCTCTAACCTCAGCACGTGTGACTATTGTCTCCTTGTCTAACCTCAGCACTTGTGACTATGCTCTTCTTTTCTCAGAACTTGTGACTATGGTCTTCTTCTCTAACCTCAGCACTTGTGATAAAGGCCCTCTTTTCTATCCTCGACACTTGTGACCATTGCCTTCTTTTCCAAGCTCAGCACTTGTGACCACCATGGCCTTCTTCTTTAACCTCAGCACTTGTGACCATGGCCTTCTTCTCTCAGCACTTGTGACTATGGTCTTCTTCTCATAGCACTTGTGACTATATGGCCTTCTTCTCTAACCTAAGCACTTGTGACCATGGCCTTCTCTAACCTCAGCACTTGTGACCATGGCGTTCTTCTCTAACCTCAGCACTTGTGACCATGGTCTTTTTCTCTAATCTCTGCACTTGTGATAATGGTCGTCTTCTCTAACCTC
Organism: Anomaloglossus baeobatrachus; assembly: GCF_048569485.1. Taxonomy (NCBI): domain Eukaryota; kingdom Metazoa; phylum Chordata; class Amphibia; order Anura; family Aromobatidae; genus Anomaloglossus; species Anomaloglossus baeobatrachus. Next base: position 537,058,418 of record NC_134358.1, on the reverse strand, counting down.
AGCACTTGTGACCATGGCCTTCTTCTCTTAGCACTTGTGACTCTGGCCTTCTTCTCTCTGCACTTGTGACTATATGGCCTTCTTCTCTAACCTAAGCACTTGTGACTATGGCCTTCTTCTCTTAGCACTTGTGACTCTGGCCTTCTTCTCTCAGCACTTGTGACTATATGGCCTTCTTCTCTAACCTAAGCACTTGTGACCATGGCCTTTTTCTCTAACCTCTGCACTTGTGATCATGGTCTTCTTCTCAAACCTCAGCACTTGTGACCATGGTCTTCTTCTCTAACCTCAGCACTTGTGACCATGGCCTTCTTTTCTCAGCACTTGTGACTATATGGCCTTCTTCTCTAACCTAAGCACTTGTGACCATAGCCTTCATCTCTAACCTCAGCACTTGTGACCATGGCGTTCTTCTCTAACCTCAGCACTTGTGACCATGGCCTTTTTCTCTAATCTCTGCACTTGTGATAATGGTCATCTTCTCTAACCTCAGCACTTGTGACCATGGCCTTCTTCTCTTAGCACTTGTGACTATATGGCCTTCTTCTCTAACCTAAGCACTTGTGACCATGGCCTTTTTCTCTAACCTCAGCACTTGTGACCATGGTGTTCTTCTCTAACCTCAGCACTTGTGACCATGGCCTTTTTCTCTTAACCTCTGCACTTGTGACCATGGTCTTCTTCTCTAACCTCATCACTTGTGACCATGGCCTTCTTCTCTCAGCACTTGTGACCATGGCCTTCTTCTCTCAGCACTTGTGACTATGGCCTTCTTCACTCAGCCCTTGTGACTATGGCCTTCTTCTCTAACCTAAGCACTTGTGTCCATGGCCTTCTTCTCTAACCTAAGCACTTGTGACGATGGCCTTCTTCTCTAACCTCAGCACATGTGACCATGGCCTTTTTCTCTTTTTCCTCTACTTCCACCTCTAGTTTTGGTCCCCAGCCGGATCTTCAAAGTATATTTTCTCTGAAGCATTTCAAAGAAAACTATTCCTACCTGTGATCACGGCCAGGTTCTGGTTCATGCTCTTTGTGGATTTGGCACCATAAATCAGGTGACATTCTGTTTAATCTCATGTAGGTCTGTAGTGAGCTTAGAGCAGGTTTACAATCCATCTTGGACGTCTTTTTTGGCTCTTGCAAGTAAGAAAATTAAATGTTTTGTTACAATGCCTCCATCTTCAGATGTGCAAAGTGGAAAACAAGTATAATTTAAAATAATGCCAAAACGGCATCCATAATGTTTTTACCTGTCAACAAATAGACACCTAAGGGGAACATAACCTAAATCTTTATTTTGCTAGCACTATGTTCATTTTCATTTTTAAATGTAAACATAAAAATACAGATACGTTTGCTTTTTTTTCAAATTTAAAGCTTTATTGAATTTTTAAAAACATACATGAGAAAACACGGATCCGTGTTGTAGCAGATAGCACTCATCGAAAGTAATACATTTGCTTTTTTATGTTTTTCATTAAAAAATAATATAATAAAGCATAACAATTGACTTATATCATGAAAAATAAAGTGCAAAAAAACAGAAGCAAACTCTAACTGCTTATTAATATAATAATAATATAATAATAATAATTAATAATAAAAAAAAAATAATGGAAAATACTGTAGAACTGGTTAACATAGATATGGATGAGAAGTTGCCATATTCTCTGTACTCCTTTTTTTTTCTTTTTTATTCACAGCTAAGGAAGGGTTTTTTTTATAATTTCCTAGAACAAGTTTATTGTATATTAAACATTTTGTTATAAATGTAAAGATTCAGTTGTAGATCTTTGTATTCAGCAGCAGGTATTAATGCCACTGCTCTCTGATTAGAAATACATTATGAGGTTCAGTACAAGCACGACTGGTTTACTTTTACTATTCTCTGAAAAATGGAAATAATTTAATATCTTGTAGGAGCAGATTCTTTGTATTGTGTATCAATGTGTTTCCCCAGCGGAGACCTCAGGGGCCATTTTTTTATGGACCTCATGTGTTCATTTACTTCATCCTTTCCAACGCTGGGAATGTCCCAGAAAAAAACGAAATCTTCCAAGACACACAGAAGAGCTGGCAAATTTCCTGGGAGCCGAAAAAGCCTCCCAGAACCTCCTGGAGATCAGCTCTTCCTCCCTTAAAGACGACCAGCCACCAGGATTTTCATATATAAAGTAAAGCCAGTGCTATACTGGCGCTATCAGGCTGATTCTATACATGCCTTTATCTGTGAGATCGGATGTATACTTTCTGAAATGCAGGCAAGTAAAGTTTGTGAAATGCAGTTATTTGATTGATAGCAGCTACAGAATAGGTGGGTCAGGTTTTGCTAGTTTTTCTCGCCATGTTATCTGGACTGGCCTGCACATGAGACCTAGTCCAACAGTAATAATCTCATGCCGATAAAACACTGATTTTATTGAAACTACAGCAAGCTGCCGAGCAAAACATATAAGGAGGTGGACTGTTGCTGTTGCATTTGATTCCCTGAAGACACCAATTACGTTGTTGTAATGTTATGTGAATTGTGTACTGCATCTTTGTAAATTAATATGTTCCTGTGTAATGTACAACACTATTATGTGTGTTTGCCAAACTATAAGGCTGGAAATGGTTCTGTTGGGACTAGCCCACAATGGGAGGAGTTAGCTCATAGGGAAAGCGACAGTTTTTTCTGGAAAGTTAGTTAAGACTCAGTGTTTGACCAGGTATGGTCTGAAGGTCGTTAAGGCCACATGCTGTGGGTGACCTGTGGCAGCAAAAAGAGAGAGGAGACCTAATAGAGATAGCGTGATCCTGAAATGTTGACCTAAACAGAGTGTGAGACAATGCTGAGGCTAGAAACTGAACTTCTGATGAAATGGTACCATAGAGTAGGGTACCGAGGACAAGACTTTAGCAATAAGGCACCAACCCTAAAACGTAACGGCTGAGATGAACCAAGTTGACTTTTACTGGGCAGAGTATCCCCATGAGCCTGAGAGTGCAAGGCTCTACAGTGGCATTACTGGCTACCCCTTACCTATGAGGAAAAGAGATGTGGATTCCAAAGCACCTGGCAGCACAAGGCACTACTGAGGCCATAGTGGAAAAACACCATACCCCCTCCTCTATGTGGAGAATAGATGTGGAGCTGCGGAAAGAAAAAGTGACAAATTGGACTGTAGCGCTAGGCAGGGTTGTGCTTAGACTCAAAACCAGTAAGACCAAAAATAATCCAGATGGAACTGCAAATGTATAGCGTGGCGGGGGTAATAATCAAGGGCGAGGAATTGACCCCGGATGCTGCGGAATGATACAAGAAATGCCTGGTCCTGGCTTGATGTGTGGACTTCAGTCATGTGGACTTTGAACTCATGTAATCCGCATACTGCCACTGGTGTTGGCTGGCCAGGACCGTATGACAACTTGTGCACAAGGACCGTATGACAACTTGTGCACAAGGACCGTATGACAACTTGTTCACAAGGAGACCAACTGTTCACTTTAAACCACAACTATATACTGGATAATTCATAGTGGTTGACATTTAGGGATACTTTGCACACTATGACATCGCAGCTGCGATGTAGGTGGGGTCAAATCGAAAGTGACGCACATCCAGCGTCGTTGTCGACATCGGAGTATGTGAATCCTTTTTACTACGATTAACGAGCGCAAAAGTGTTGAAATTGTATGATCGGTGTAGTGTCGGGCATTTCCATAATGTCGCTGCAGCGACAGGTACGATGTTGTTCCTCGTTCCTGCGGCATCACACATCGGTGTATGAAGCCGCAGGAGCGAGGAACATCTCCTTACCTGCGTCCCGGCTGCAATGAGGAAGGAAGGGGGTGGGCGGGATGTTTACGTCCCGCTCATCTCCGCCCCTCCGCTTCTATTGGCCGCCTGCCATGTGACGTCACTGTGACGCCGCACGACCCGCCCCCTTAGAAAGGAGGCGGTTAGCCGGCCAGAGCGACGTCGCAGGGCAGGTAAGTACATGTGAAGCTGCCGTAGCGATAATGTTCGCTACGGCAGCTATCACAAGATATCGCAGCTGCGACGGGGGCGGGGACTATCGTGCTCGGCATCGCTATCATCGGCTTGCAATGTCGTAGTGTGCAAAGTATCCCTTATAGTCCAGATAGCGGCTCATGTCTTCCAGAATGTTGCATTTTGCAATATGTATATAGAATAATAAAAATTTTTAACTTTTTTTTTTCTACTTATGAAAAGTCTAATATTCTGGGTGTGACAGAATGTAGGAATTTTGGCAGATCTTTGCGTTGACTTGTGTGTTTGTGCATTCTTGTAATACTCATTTTCTCATGCAAAAATGCAGTGGCCCCTGGTCCACTGGACGTCACAGGAGATCTCTGCTCAGTAATTGATGATGATGGAATTCTCTGTTGATCTTGAAGTTGGAGCTGGAGCAGCTCAAAAGCCAAACTACATCATCAAATATCTTACTTGGTGACCTGGGGGTACCAGACACCTACATATGTATGTAAAAAGGAGGAAACTAAAGGACTAGGTGCCAGTGCAACAACGTATGATTACATTTTTTTTCCTGAAATAATCAATACCCATTTGTTTACATTTCTTCCAAAATTTATTTCTGAGAAACCTACAGATAATGGTCCATTATTGTAAGGGGCCCTTTGCACACTACGACATTGCAAGCCGATGCTTTCGATGCCGAGCGCGATAGTCCCCGCCCCAGTCGCAGCTGAGATATCATGGTGATAGCTGCCGTAGCGAACATTATCGCTACGGCAGCTTCACATGCACTCACCTGCCCTGCGATGTCGCTCTGGCCGGCGAACCGCCTCCTTCCTAAGGGGGCGGGTCGTGTGGCGTCATAGCGACGTCACACGGCAGGCGGCCAATAGAAGCGGATGGGCGGAGATGAGCGGGACGTAAACATCCTGCCTACCTCCTTCCTTCCGCATAGCCGGCCGGGACGCAGGTAAGGAGATGTTCCTCGCTCCTGCGGCTTTGTAAGGGGTGGGTAGACCCCTCGCCAGGAAGTCTAGTTAACCCGGAAACGTTGTTAATAAAAATGTTTTATATTTTATGCATGTATGTTGTTGTCAGGGTATCCCCCTAGTGGCCGGGTGGGACGGCTGTCACCACAGTAGAGAGGAGGAGCCGGCAGGTTTTAGGAGGGAAGAAAGCACCATAGCATTGTGCTTTATTACTGCCAAGTGTGAAGAACTGCGGAGAATAAAAGATGTTTGTTGTTTGCATTGATCCACGCCTGAAGAGTATTTGTGCGCCGGACAACACCTGCACCACCACACTCTGCCCCACAAAGGCACCTCCTGCCCCCCCAGTGACGGCGACGCCAGGGGTAAGCCTGTCAGCAAGGGCCACGACTACAAGGCCGGAGGCACCCCTGGCACCCCGTTACAGTTGGCGTAGTCGGCAGGATCCGGATCATATGCAAGGGGACCCGCTCCAAGAAGAAGCTGCCACACTCTGCCCCTGGCTGTTCCTTCTTCTTCCCTGTCCCAGAGACCACTGCCTGTCTTACACACTTTCTTCCCTCCTAAAACCTGCCGGCTCCTCCTCTCTACTGTGGTGACAGCCGTCCCACCCGGCCACTAGGGGGATACCCTGACAACAACATACATGCATAAAATATAAAACATTTTTATTAACAACGTTTCCGGGTTAACTAGACTTCCTGGCGAGGGGTCTACCCACCCCTTACACTCCTCCCCTCTTTAACCTGAGCCTCCCGGCCAGGCTCCAATCTAAAATTACAACTGTTAAAACCACATAAAACATGTTCAATCAACTTGCGAACCTGTCCAGCGCCCGGAGGCTTGGCAGCGCTCCCGGTCTTTGGTGTGCCCGGAGGCTTAGCAGCACTCCCGGTCTTTGGCGTTCACCGCAGGAACACGGAAGCTCTTCTCTCGATCACGAAGGAGCCCCTGGCTCAGTCCAGCAAGCAGGCTCACTCCGGAATATGCAACTCAAACAATAAACTTTCTCCGGCTTAAACACGCCGGCTTCAAACAAAACAGTCCCGCCTTCCTCCGGTCTCGATACTCATTCCGGGTGGAAGGCCCGTTGCCACTCAGCCCTCTGAGCCTGGATGTATTCCGATAGAGGCTGCCCGGGTAGTCGGCGCAGCCGCCGGAAAGGCTCCTGACTGGTGAGCTGCTCCGCTGCTGCAGCCCCCGGCTTGGGCTCCTCAAGCTCCGACGGAGGTGAGGGGGTCGCTGCGCAGGACGGTGGCGGACTGCCCATAACAATCGTCGGGTGAGTGATAATGTTCTGGTTAATCGCCAGTACCGGCGAGGTTCCCTTCTCCGGGTCGGTACTTTGCACGGGCATGACTGCCGGAGCTACGGCTACGGTATGTCGGGGTCGGGAGGCTTCAGCCAGCACCGGTCTTCGTTGCACTTGTCGCCGGGCCTGGTGTTCTTCCCACTCTACCTCCTGCTGCCATTGGGCAGCCTCCTGCTCAGTAGGCGTACGGTGCACCCCCACCGCAAACAAGCCCCGGCAGCCCACTGAGGTGGAGTCTTTACGGGAAAGTAAAGGGAATCCGAGCCTGGATGAAGCTCGAAAGTGAGAAATGGGTGTCGCTTTCTCTTTCTGTATGTTCTGTCTAGTCTTAGGGGCACTTTGCACACTACGATATCGCAGGTGCGATGTCGGTGGGGTCAAATCGAAAGTGACGCACATCCGGCGTCTCTCTCGACATCGTAGTGTGTAAAGCATTTTTGATACGATTAACAAGCACAAAAGCGTCGTAATTGTATCATCGGTGTAGCGTCGGACATTCCCATGATTTGGGAAAGACCGATGTTATGATGTTGTTCCTCGTTCCTGCAGCAGCACACATTGCTGTGTGTGAAACTGTAACGGGGTGCCAGGGGTGCCTCCGGCCTTGTAGTCGTGGCCCTTGCTGACAGGCTTACCCCTGGCGTCGCCATCACTGGGGGGACAGGAGGTGCCTTTGTGGGGCAGAGTGTGGTGGTGCAGGTGTTGTCCGGCGCACAAATACTCTTCAGGCGTGGATCAATGCAAACAACAAACATCTTTTATTCTCCGCAGTTCTTCACACTTGGCAGTAATAAAGCACAATGCTATGGCGCTTCCTTCAGCTGAGGGGGAGTCTACTATAGCGTTCCCTCAAGTGGGCGACGTGCCTGACTACTTCACTTCGCCCGACTCCCACTTCTGGCTACCCACAGCCCGGACCCACACCGGACTGCTTCACCCTATGAGGTTCCGCCCGCTCCTGTCTTCTCCGGCTCCCCTGCAAAAAGAGATCCCATGTCCCTTGTTTGATTGGATCTGTGGTCGGGTGTGCATGGCGCCTCTCCGGCCAAAGTCTGCGGGTCTGATGGAGATATGGTCCAAGTATAGCAGTCATTTATCTCCATCAGTCCCACAGACGTGTGATAGAGCAGGCACAACCACTGCCACAATCACTAATGACTTCAGTCTATATATTGTGTAATATAGATGTGTTGTTATGGAGGGAATTTGGATGTTTCCATCATAAAATTGATAAAAAAATAATAATAAGCATAAACAGAAGGTAAAGACACTAACTGAGCATGCAGCATTCCATCAAATGAGATTTACATGACCATTTATTTACCAGGGTTGGACTCCACAAGGCTTTCTAATGTAGACATACACATTAGACGTAGGTCTGATCAATCTGCCATTGAGTATGAGATTTTCAGTCAACGTTTGTTCTTGGTGTAAAATAAAGGATTAGGCATGTCAAATTTCAGCATGCCCCATCTTTAGTTCTAGAGAGAGATGAGCTGCCCCTAGGGATGTTGAGCGTGCCTCCATACACATTAGATGGCTATCTGCTGAATGATCTCCCCCTGAATTAGCTCAGTTGAGTGCGCCTGTGTTCTCTATGAGAGAGTTGACAGCGGCTTAACTACAGAAATGGAAATCACACCAGAATGATCAAATCACGCTACAACGATGGCATCACACCACAATGATGACCTCCCGCCACAATGATGACATCTCTCTACAATGATGACATTGAGCCACAATGATGACATCGGGCCACAATGATGACATCGGGCCACAATGATGACCTCGCGCCACAATGATGACATCTCTCTACAATGATGACATTGAGCCACAATGATGACATCGGGCCACAATGATGACATCGGGCCACAATGATGACCTCGCGCCACAATGATGACATCTCTCTACAATGATGACATTGAGCCACAATGATGACATCGGGCCACAATGATGACATCGGGCCACAATGATGACCTCGCGCCACAATGATGACATCTCTCTACAATGATGACATTGAGCCACAATGATGACATCTCTCTACAATGATGACATCGGGCCACAATGATGACATCGGGCCACAATGATGACATCGGGCCACAATGATGACATCGGGCCACAATGATGACATGGGGTCACAATGATGACATCGTGCAACAATGATGACGTTAAGCCAGAATGATGACATGGGGTCACAATGATGACATGGGGTCACAATGATGACATTGCGCCACAATGATGACCTCACGCCACAATGATGACCTCACGCCACAATGATGACATCGCGCCACAATGATGACATCACGCCACAATGATGACATCACGCCACAATGATGACATCGTGCCACAATGATGACATCGGGCCACAATGATGACATCGGGCCACAATGATGACATCGGGCCACAATGATGACATTGCACTACAATGATGACATCGTGCCACAATGATGACATCGGGCCACAATGATGACATCACGCCACAATGATGACATCGTGCCACAATGATGACATCGGGCCACAATGATGACATCGGGCCACAATGATGACATCGGGCCACAATGATGACATTGCACTACAATGATGACATCGTGCCACAATGATGACATCATGCTACAATGATGACATCGCTCTACAATGATGATGACAAAAGAAAAGTCTGGAATGGTGGGAATTAACAAGAGATTTATTGGCATCCTGTCCAGTGGTCACAGACTACTGACCTAGCTGAAGTACTGAAGTCCTGCGAATCGATTCTTCTATCTCTACTGATTATGCTATAGGTTGAGAGAATACCTTTAAATATTTACCTTATTTTTCTAATAAACATATTTTTATTAAAGTTTTTCTCAGTCAATTTTCTCATTTTAGATAACCAGGTCATGCCTTCTAATTGAGCGCTCCTTCTCACCAGCTTAAGGTGATTTTTAATTTTCTATTAGCAGGTTCCTGCCACCCATAAAATTGTAGGCTGTTCAGTCCGGGTAGAGGTATTTAGGTAGGGACCCAAAGAGAGATACGCCTTGTCGCTGATTGCTGGGCTGACATGAAATTGGCCTTTCTTTCCACTTAGGGGGGAGTGAGGACCCAACACAACAGTTAGGGAGTTCTCTGGCAGGAGAGGACAGGAGCAGTCGTGTCTTACCGGAGCTCTGGTGGGACACAGGAGTTCAAGCGGTTGCCGAGGTGAGAGCTTCATTGCTCCCTTGGAAACGGCGCCACGCAGGGTGCAGGACCCTAGGGAAGATCATTCTTCAAGTTGGTTTTCCAGAATCTGCCGGGACAGGGAGGTTTCAAGCTTCCCTGGCCACAAAGAGTCTGAAAGCACAGTGCGAGATAGGATCCGGGGTCTTGGACACCACCAGGCCCCAGTGTGGACCCGCAGCACCTGCACATAGGGACAAGAGTACCACTAGAGTAAAACTGATGTCCCCAAGTAGCTTTAAGCCACGGGGATTCAAAACTTACGGCGCTAGGAAAACTCATCGGGCACCATACTGGACTAACCTCTGAAGGGATCCGGGTTCGACCAGCGGGTGACCAGTATTACCCGGGCGAGCAGCACTGAAGAGAGAGAGTAAAGACACCTGGAACTGCAGCAGCAGACTCGGAATCTTTATTACCAGCGCCGCCGCCCTGCGCCTCAGCGCCAAGCGGCATCACTACTCCCCACATCATCCTCCCTGGGGCCCGCTCCACCTGTGGGGAGCAATACAATCTCCGGCTGCTACTATCATCCGCCCCGGAGGACAGCGACAGCAGCGGCGGCTAATTCCCTGGCCGCATACCACAGGTAGCAAGACGACATTCATCCTACTACTACCCCCATCATCATCCCTCTCTATTGGTGTACACCTCGGGGCACGAAGACGGGTAGGCCACCGCGACAACCCAGATCATCACACTAGACCGGTGACGAGTAACGCGGGTACAAGATCCCCCGTGTCTGACAACTCCTGCCCCCTGGTTGCTACATTTGCATGTCTTAAAGGGAACCTGTCACCTGAATTTTCGCTATGAAACTAAAAGAATCCGCTTCTGCAGCTCCTGGGCTGCATTCTAGAAAGGTTCATCTAATAAACACTAAACAAAATAATAAAAAAATAATAATTAAAATAAACACTTAATAAAATCTTACCTTTTGGTATGCTAATGAGCTTTGCTGGCCACGTGGGCGGGCTGCATTTCTTCCGTTATTCCCCCTCCTGCCGCTGTTCACCGTCCCCCTGTGTTGATTTATCAATGAGGCCGCCGCCCACATGTTGCGCTGTTTAAATCGCGAGCGACGGTAATTGCACAGGCGCGAGATTATGGGCGGTGCTGTGAATGTCATCACCAGTGTCATCCAAGTACCCGCCCATAATCTCGTGCCCACGGTAATAGGTAACATGGATGATATGGCCAGCGCTAGCGCATAACGGTGGAGGCAGAGGGAAAAGCGTGACGTACATCCGGCATCGCTAGCGACGTCGTTACGTGTGACACCAATGAGCGACCGTTAACTATGGAAAATACTCACCAAATCGTCCATCGTTGACACGTCGTTCATTTTCAAAAAATCATTGGTTGTTGAGGACGCAGGTTGTTCGTCGTTCCCGAGGCAGCACACATCGCTACGTGTGACACCTCGGGAACGACTAACTACAGCTTACCTGTGGCTGCCGGCAATGAGGAAGGAAGGAGGTGGGCGGGATGTTACGGTCGCTCATCTCCACCCCTCCGCTTCTATTGGGTGGCCGCTTAGTGACGCCGCTGTGACTCCGAACGAACCGCCCCCTTGGAAAGGAGGTGGTTCGCCGGCCACAGCAACGTCACTAGGCAGGCAAGTATGTGTGACTGCTCCTAACGATATTGTGCGCCACGGGCAGCGATTTGCCCGTGACGCACAAACGACGGGGGTGGGTACGATCGCTAGCGATATCGCTGCGTGTGACGGGGCCTTTAGTCTTTGAGGTTGAATGTAGGATATAAATAAGAAGATGCAACATAAAGAAAGGGGCTTTTGGAATGTGAGATGCGACCAACGATTGTCTCCTGCGAATTATTGCTTGCAGTGTAGATGGGTTTTGCATACTTATTTTGAGAACTATTTGCTCGGGCATGGATAGTGTCTGCTAGGAATTATATACAGGTTATTATATGGCAAGCAATGTAACACAGGCAGAACAAAATGCTTTATTTAGAAATTCACAAGAGGACAGAACTAGCTTCTGCTTCATCTCTTGTTTCTAAAAACTGCAAGGACCTTAGCAGTTTCGGCACCATTTAGAGGGGTTGCTTACAATTTCTGGGCCTACTGCAAAAACTGGGGCCCCATTTAAAGAAAAGCTATAAAATCAACTGACCGGTCTGATTTTAGTTAATAATTGTAATTTCTGTCGAACGGGGTTTTCTCATGAGCACAAATTGGTAAAATCGCAAAGTGCTTGTAACTTCTCAAGAACATAGGGATTTTTAATTCTATAGTTTGCTGCTAATTGAATGGGATATTGGCCACCACTTCAGCTTATCAGAGGTAGCTGGTTTTCTAGGAAAGGAGCTTTTTGCTATAGAACTTGGGTTGTATGTCCACCACTTTAAATAGGGTGGCTGGGCAAAGTAAACATAACTCTTTGGAAATTTGGAGGATTAAATCGGGGCAGACTTAATCAGCATCTTCTATACATGAGGTGATTTACCAGTTTCCAGTAACAGACAGCTATATCACACTTGTTCTAGGCAGTAGTAGATGGAAGGCTTTAATAATCTTCACACAGGGCTTCCATAATAATATACATGACAGTCTGTTCACAGATTATCTTCTCTCCTTATACAGAGTCCTTCTCCGTACACAGTGGATGTACACAGAACAGTGCACTGTACCTTATCATTGCAGTGAGGTGGGGGGGACGGGTGAGTCCTGTGGTCACTTCTCTCCACTATACGTCTGCTGCACAGAGTTTGCTTTTGAACTATCCTGAGCTGTTCTCCTCTCCTGACAATTTCTGTCCTGAACTGGCAGATCTCTGTAGCTTGACTTTTCTCAGGATACATCCACTATACTTTCTGAGCACTGCTCCTTCTTTGCAGAGAGACAAACAGACACTCCTTTCCTTTTGCAGAGGCAAATACACACTCTCTGCTTCCCAGCATCCCCTGGGTCAATTCTGGATATGTCCTGCCTCCTGCTGCAGGCTTAACTCTCCAGTTGCTGGATGATTTTAGGTCATTTATGCAGTTCCTATTTGTCACACTTGTACACGCTGCTTTGAAGCTGGCTGGATTGCTGCCTCCAGACAAATTTACTACTCCAATGCTGCCTCTCTACCAGAAGCACAAACATTCAGCTGGTCGGAACTGTCAATTTTCAGAAGCACCCTGCCTCCCAACTTCCTGGTTGCTAGGTAGGCATTGAGCTCTAAAAGATTAATAGTTCAGACCAGTGGCATATTGTGTAGACAGAAAAGGAAAAAAACCTTATAAATAAAGATTTAGAAGCAGGGGAGTTGCTGGGATCCTAAAAGATCAGGGCCCGAGACTTTCCATATACGACCTCCCCATCACTTAAAAGAAACTCTATAATTACAGTATACCACTGTTGCTAATACTAAAGCACACTATGTAAAGCCCAATATTACCAAAATTACTACTATACAAGGCCAAAATAATACTGCTACACAATGTTCACTACCGTTACCACTATATATTGAGTACATAATATAATAATATGACCATTACCTATACAAAACAACACACATTACATGTGTTGTCTTATTGCAGTTCTGAGACAAGCGTCTAGCTGGCCTTCACTAGGCAGGGTGAATTCAGGATCAGTGAGGACCTAGGCATGTGACGGTGCATGAGGGAAAGGACCTGTCTAGGAACATTAGGGAGGCAGGCATCAGACTCCGATGAGTGTTAGGCTATGACCCCGCTCCCCTCTCCCTTGTTGCACAGCTTCTAGTTTCCCAGTTGCAGAAGAAATTTCACAGAGCAGATTACATGGGATAACAAGAGCTTTACTTCCATCTGAACATGAGGTAAAAATATGCACAGTCATACAGCATTGCATCAGGAAGAGAAACCAAAACTAGAAAGAACAAGAGACTTTTTACAATACAGTGAGTAAGGAATCTTTACACAACATCGCCATCTAATGTTAGATCAGCATAAAGTCCTCCTTCACACAGATAAAGAAGTCCTCATCTGTTGCATATACCAACAACCTTAATGCCAGGGCTTTCAGTTTTATTGCTTCCCTGGTCTTCTCTTTAGTGTTGCATCACTCGCCGGAAGTCCTTTTGCTCCCAGAATGCCATCCCTCCACTTCTCCCTATATAGTATGATGGCTACAACCTCTTGTAAACTCTATTTTTTTTTATATTATACTAGCTGAAGTACCCGGGCGTTTCCCGGGATAGTAACTATCTCTCTTCAAGTCTGTCTCTGTGTGTCTGTCTCTGTCTGTATCAGTTTCTCTGTATCAGTCTCTCTGTCTGTCTCTCTATCTCTGTGTCTCTATCTCTTTCTCTGTGTCTGTCTCTCTCTATCTGTCTGTCAGTCTCTTTCCAGGTCTGTCTCTTTCCAGGTCTGTCTCTTTCCAGGTCTGTCTCTTTCCAGGTCTGTCTCTTTTCCCGTCTGTCTCTTTCCAGGTCTGACTCTTTTCCCGTCTGTCTCTTTCCAGGTCTGTCTCTTTGCCCGTCTGTCTCTTTGCCCGTCTGTCTCTTTGCCCGTCTGTCTCTTTGCCCGTCTGTCTCTTTGCCCGTCTGTCTCTTTCCAGGTCTGTCTCTTTGCCCGTCTGACTCTTTGTCCATCTGTCTCTTTGCCCATCTGTCTCTTTCCAGGTCTGTCTCTTTGCTCGTCTGTCTCTTTGCTCATCTGTCTCTTTGCCCGTCTGTCTCTTTCCATCGCTGTCTCTTTGCCTGTCTGTCTCTTTCCATCGCTGTCTCTTTGCCTGTCTGTCTCTTTGCCCGTCTGTCTCTTTGCCCGTCTGTCTCTTTGCCCGTCTGTCTCTTTGCCTGTCTGTCTCTTTGCCTGTCTGTCTCTTTGCCCGTCTGTCTCTTTGCCTGGGCTGTCTCTTTGCCCGTCTGTCCCTTTGCCCGTCTGTCCCTTTGCCCGTCTGTCTCTTTGCCCATCTGTCTCTGTGCCCGTCTGTCTCTTTGCCCGTCTGTCTCTTTGCAGGTCTGTCTCTTTGCCTGTCTCTCTTTGCCAGGGCTGTCTCTTTGCCGGGCTGTCTCTTTGCCGGGCTGTCTCCTTGCCCAGCTGTCTCATTGCCCAGCTGTCTCATTGCCCGTCTGTCTCTTTTCCCGTCTGTCTCTGTGCCCGTCTGTCTCTGTGCCCGTCTGTCTCTTTGCCCGTCTGTCTCTTTGCCCGTCTGTCTCTTTGCAGGTCTGTCTCTTTGCAGGTCTGTCTCTTTGCAGGTCTGTCTCTTTGCCAGGGCTGTCTCTTTGCCTGGCTGTCTCTTTGCCGGGCTGTCTCTTTGCCGGGCTGTCTCTTTCCCGGGCTGTCTCTTTCCCGGGCTGTCTCTTTCCCGGGCTGTCTCTTTGCCCGGCTGTCTCTTTGCCCGGCTGTCTTTTTACAAGGCTGTCTCTTTCCCAGTCTGTCTCTGTCTGTGTCTCTGTCTGTCTTTTTCTGTCTCTCTCTATCTGTCTCCCCACCGACATCTTATTACCTCACACATAAGCTTCTTTTACTAACAGTTTATTTTGTTCCTATAGCAACCACTGACAGTTGCTATTAATTGCCTCTAGCTCCCACCTCCATTCAGTTTAATGGAGACATGTTTTTTGGAGAGTAACTGTAAAGCGCGGTGTTAAATTTTCCTGTCTAAACATAGTCTATGACATTCCCTGAGTCACGTGGGGCGTCTGTGCAAAATTTCGTGATTGTAAATGCGACGGTTCGGATTCTTTTAGCAGACACACACACACACACACACACACACTCTGCTTTATATATTAGATGTTTGTGGAGGCCGTAATAAGGATTATACGCACCTAATCCTGATTCCCGATACCGCAGCCTCCGACCCCTCTTCTGACTGCTATGGCGGGTCTGCAGAGGAGGCGCATGAAATGACATCAGTGTGCTGCTAGCATCGGCACATTGACGTCTGGTAAGCCGCGGGCCAGCAGTCTGCGGCTTAGGAGACGTCTAGTGATAGCGCACAGATCTTTGACGCTAGACATGCCCCTATTTTTGTTTTAACTTGTTCCTCAGTTATTCTTCCTGGAACTATATGAATGAATTGATTTTTGGGTGCTACCACTGCCCATATCAGTAGGGTGTGTTCCAATACACTCTAACCTTGTCCTGTCAAAGCTATCACTGGTATGAAGTCTACTTGCCAATAGTCTCAAATATATGGGGACAGTACCACTAAACTGTATCGCAAAATGGCTGGATCTTTGCAAAACCACACCCCATAGTGAGCGGTATAGAAGTCTTGGCAGTATTTCTACTATGTGCTGATATTATTTTCATTGGATTTGGCATTTTGCTTGTACTGTTTATTGGCTTACTTGGCTTCTTTCTTTTAATGGCCTTCAGCTCGTTCTGGAGCCATGGCTACTTAATGAATGAACGCTCTCTAGGAAGATCGATCTTCTGCAGCCTACATAGGTCCACCAGGACATCAGCTGTTTTCTTGATTGTATCGGGTTTCAGGTCTTCCACCCTGTTCCTTCTATTCTTATGACCATGATGTCCTTCTCCAGTGATTGCTCTCTTCGTATGATGTGCCCAAGGTAGGCAAGTCGTAGCTTGGTAATCCTTGCCTCAAGTGACATGTCTAGCTTGATTTGTCCCAAAATGTATTTGTTTGTCCTTCTTGCCATCCATGGTATTGATAAGACCCTCCTTCATCACATTTCAAGGGTATTGATTCTTCCTCTATCTTGTTTATTTATCATCCTGATTTCGCATTCATACTGTATTTGACTACAGAAGAGACCAGACTATGTACAAGCCGAGACCAGACTATGTACAAGTCGTCTTCATCATCAGTAAAATGTTCCTCGATTTGAGGACCTTGTCCCACGACTTCATTGTTGATTCGCCCGTAACTTTTTCCCAATTGGTTTCTTTTACTTACTTTGCTCTTAGCCGTATATTGGGGCACAGTTATAACAATAATTTTTTGTTTTCAACTTTATCAGAATGTTTGTGAAGATTCCTGAAAAAAGGGAGACTTTATATTGCACATTTCTGGATTTGTGGGTAGGTAATAAGGCATGAGAAGGAAATGGGGACTCATCAGAGGGCCATGACTTCAAAAAAGGTTGTGGATACTGGTTAATAATTCCTGCATAAAATGTGATGGCAGCATACGCCTCTGAGAGAGCCAGCTGTCAAAGTTGGCAAGCATTCACTAATAATTGGGTTACTTTGATGACGGCCTTTGATAAAGACATTTTGTCTCAATGGACGTGTGCCATGTGGGCAGAGTTTACTTAGAGAAAAAATGGGCAACATATTAGGTCTCCCTGAAAATGATTCTGAAAATTAAGCAAGCGACAGCTCAAAATGTTATGTCAATGTGCCATTGCCTTTGAAGTTAAGATCTCAGTCAGTATGTTAGTGGTTATCCATAGTTATTAACATTGCAATCTTCATTCCTTTATTCATTTTCATACCCCATAATATGTAATTTGCAGCCTTGTTCAAATTTCAGGTTTTTCCCCTATGGGAGTGTCTCTCCCAGGAATATAGGCTGGATGTGAGATCTGTGTGTATCCAAGTTGTTTCTGTCTTCATAACTTTGTATATCAGCACCGATTTAATCCTGCACTTGTTTCCTCTTCATATACTTTTTTCCTGTGGAAGTGTCTCTCCCAGGAATATAGGCTGGATGTGAGATCTGTGTGTATCCAAGTTGTTTCTGTCTTCATATCTTTGTATATCAGAACCGATTTAATCCTGCACTTGTTTCCTCTTCATATACTTTTTACCTGTGGGAGTGTCTCTCCCAGGAATATAGGTTGGATGTGAGATCTGTGTGTATCCAAGTTGTTTCTTCCTTCATAACTTTGTATATCCGCACCGATTTAATCCTGCACTTGTTTCCTCTTCATATACTTTTCTATAAACTATTTTCTCTGCCCTCCCTGAGACTGTAGATACTTTCTAAGTTCTCTGACACTAAGGAAAGGGGGAGACCAGGACAGAGCCAGGAGTAGGATCATTTTTGCAAAGCACTTTACTAGATAAAAGACTTAAAGTACAGGCACCTGATCAGAACTCGCTGCGTCCTGGACACGGCAGAACCTGACCTGTGGGGCCACAAGTTTCCTCTGCAGAGTAGACTGCAGCTCCCCATGCCCACAATCAGGGTTCGGGCAGTTGCGGTATCTTCTTCTGTTCTCCCTGTAGAGAACGCTTGTGACTCCGCAGCAAATAATTGATATGTTGCAGCACGGAAAGTCAGTTTACGCCGCGGGCAGTACAAGCACAGTGGACATGGGATTTCTATAACTCCCATCCACTGTGCTTGTGCTGTACATTGCAGCGTTTTGGACGCAGCTGAAACATTCTACGTCCAAAACGCTTGAACACTGACCGAGGGCACGCACCCTTACAGTCACTGCAGCAGAATGGTATAAAATGTTTAATGAAAACTATTTACAAAGTTGCATTTAGAAACAAAGAGAAACATTGAAGAATAAATTGTATGTGAAGGTGTACATAGCCATTAAGGTGTCATTGTCATTTTTTATGCACTAAAGGAGTCAGTATGCCGTTTCACTGGGACCATAGGTGTCAGCATCGGGTTATTCTGGGATGGAAGGTGCATTGTAAGGGACTTGTTTGCTCCTTTGCAGTAGCACATTGAAGCCCAGAATAACCAGATGCTGACTCTGTCGTAACCTTGTATCACATAGCATTAATAGGAGGCAGCAACACATCCAGGTGTTAATGTCATGGATAGGGGAGTAAAGGTGTCATTATTCTGGGGTTCTTCAAAACGATCAGTATCCATTGGGCTTGTATATGTCATTGTCAGTGTACCTTTTTTTATCATCGGTATGGAAAAATATTGTTAAGAATGAAATTCAAAGGCATCTGGTAAAAAGGTAGAGTTTATACTATACATTTCCTTTTACATGGGAGCATAGAGGCAGTGTATACCAAACGGTACTGTATACTGCTGCTACAGTGGCATATACCTAAGGGATATACTCAGTGGCGTAACTAGAGTTTGATGGTACCCAGTGCAAAGTTTGGACCTGGGCCCCCCTCTCCACGTACACTGACACTCTGGGTACAGGATAATGACACTGACACTCGGGGTACGGTATAATTATGCTGACACTTGGCTCTTACCCTCAGCACCCAGGTTTCCCATGAGCTGAAATCCCTCTATCAGCACCCAGCTTTCCCATGGTCTGATATCCATCTTGTCCTCGGCACCCAGCTTTCCCATGCTCTGCTATACATCATTCCTTCAGCACCCAGCTTTCTCATATCAGAGCATGGGAAAGCTGGGTGCTGAGAGAAGATGTATAGCAGAGCATGGGAAAACTGGGTGCTGAGAGAAGATGTATAGCAGAGCATGGGAAAGCTGGGTGCTGAGAGAAGATGTATATCAGAGCATGGGAAAGCTGGGTGCTGAGAGAAGATGTATAGCAGAGCATGGGAAAACTGGGTGCTGAGAGAAGATGTATAGCAGAGCATGGGAAAGCTGGGTGCTGAGAGAAGATGTATATCAGAGCATGGGAAAGCTGGGTGCTGAGAGAAGATGTATAGCAGAGCATGGGAAAACTGGGTGCTGAGGGAAAAGAGCCTTTTTCACTGAGCACAAAACTTTCCCATCCCTTGCTTGTATCTTTTTCCCCCCTTGTATATAGTTCTCCAAATCAGGGCTGTGGAGTCGGTAAGACAAACCTGCAACTCCGACACCGACTCTTCAATTTCCCTTGCACCGACTCCAACTCCGACTCCACCAAAATGAATACCGACCATGACTCCAACTCTATAGCCCTGTTCCAAATACAATAATGGCCCCCACATAGCTTTCCACATTAGAATGCACCCCATAGTCCTCCATGTATTATAATGCATTTCCCATAATCCTCTATGTATAAAGTAGCCCTCCAATTATTATAATCCAAGTCCCATAGTCCTCCATGTATTATAATTCATCCCATAGTTCTCCAAATATTATAATACATCCCCATAGTCCTTCATGTTTCATAGTGCACCACCATAGTCCATATATAAGGTAGCCCCCATAGTCCTCCATATATTATAATGTAGCCCCCATAACCCTATAACCCTATATGTATTATAATGCAACCCCATAGACCTTCATATTGTATTATGCAGTCCCTTAGTCCTCCATGTATAATGCACCCCGATAGTCCATGTATAAGGTGTCCTTTATTTTGCATTATGCAGCCCCATAGACCTCAATGTATAATGCAGCCCCCTAGACCTCGATGTAAAATGCAGCCCCCTAGACCTCCATGTAAAATGCAGCCCCCTAGACCTCCATGTAAAATGCAGCCCCCTAGACCTCCATGTAAAATGCAGCCCCCTAGACCGCCATGTAAAATGCAGCCCCCTAGACCTCCATGTAAAATGCAGCCCCCTAGACCTCCATGTAAAATGCAGCCCCTAGACCTCCATGTAAAATGCAGCCCTAGACCTCCATGTATAATGCAGCCCCTAGACCTCCATGTAAAATGCAGCACCCTAGAACTCCATGTAAAATGCAGCCCCCTAGACCTCCATGTAAAATGCAGCCCCCTAGACCTCCATGTAAAATGCAGCCCCCTAGCCCTCCATGTAAAATGCAGCCTTCTAGACCTCCATGTAAAATGCAGCCTCCTAGACCTCCATGTAAAATGCAGTCCCCTAGACCTCCATGTATAATGCAGCCTCATAGACCACCATGTATAATGCAGCCCCCAGACCTCCATGTATAATGCAGCCCCCAGACCTCCATGTAAAATGCAGTCCCCAAGACCTCCATGTATAATGCAGTCCCCTAAACCTCCATATATAATGCAGCCCCATAGACCTCCATGTATAATGCAGCCCCCTAGACCTCCATGTATAATGCAGCTCCATAGACCTCCATGTATAATTCAGCCCCATAGACCTCCATGTATAATGCAGCCCCCTAGACCTCCATGTATAATGCAGCTCCCTAGACCTCCATGTATAATGCAGCCCCATAGACCTCCATGTATAATGCAGCCCCATAGACCTCCATGTATAATGCAGCCCCATAGACCTCCATGTATAATGCAGCCCCATAGACCTCCATGTATAATGCAGCAGGTCCCATAGGCCTCTGGCCACCGTGTACTCACTGATTTTAAAAAAAAAAAAGTACTCACCTCTCCTCATTCCCTTTGCTGCTCCGGGGAGAGCATCCACCCGTCCTGCGCTCTGTGCTCTGCAGTCTCAACACAGAAGTGACGTCCCCATGCTGAGAAGTCGAGCACAGGCACATGGGGAGAAGGATGAAGCATGGAGTGGAGCACGCCGCTCGATGTGTCATCATTGCTGTGTGCGATGATGGGCGAGGGGGGCCTGGTGCCACCGCCACTGACATCGGGCCCCCCCTGACTCACTGGCCATATAGCGGCTGCGTGGTCTGCCACAGAACAGAACAGCTCCTTTCTTACTAATGCTGCTGATCTGTAGGGCAGGCACTGGGCCCCTAACCTGCTGGGCCCAGTCGCGATGGTGACCTCTGTGACCATGGTCATTACGCCCCTGGATATACTACAGAGATACATATACACTGTATGCACAAAAGTAGCCATCTTGTTCCCGGTGTAGAACATCCAGCCCTATTGCCTCCTGTGAATAACATCCGGCCCTATTGCCCCTGGAGCAAACATCTGGCCAGGGTTGTAACAATCGCTGTCACAGAGATTGCTACTGCAACTGGGCCTGGGGGGGGCAGGGGGCCCGCCGACACCAGCACTTGTTTCAGCTGGATGTGCAACCGAGGGTGCACATCCAGCTGAAATACATCGTAGCACAGTAACATGTCAGGTCCCTGCACTGTGATGTGCTGGCCACCAACCAAGGCTATAAATATTCACTGCTCCTCATGCCCATAATCCAGGGCATGGGGAGCAGCAAATATTCTGACACAGCTGACAGCGCTGTAAGTAATCGCCCATGACAGGGACGTCCTGCCCTGCGCTGCTTACATGCTGGTCTGTTGCCTGCATACCAGCACTGGAGCAGGAGACAGGGGGAGGGGCAGGAAGATGAGTATAATCGTTTAGGTTTATTTTTACTGTATGCGGCGCGCTGGGGGATTATAGTTACCAGTATGCGGACATATACCAGGATGGGGCTATATACCAGGATGGGGACATGATTAGGACATTATCAGGATGGGGCTGTATACAAGGATGCGGCTAGGATGGGGACATATACCAAGATGGGGCTAAATACCAGGATGGGGCTAAAATAGGGACATATACTAGGATAGGGCAATATACCAGTATGGGACATGATGGGGCTATATATACACCAGTATGGGGACAAGATGGGGCCATATATACCAGGATGGAGACATGAAGTTATATAACAGGATGGGGACATGATTGGGGCATATATCAGGGTGGGGCTATATACCAGGATGGGGTTATATACCAGCGCAGTCCTGTTATAGAAGCCACCAGTGTAACAAATCAGTTCATCACAATTTTTCCCTTCTCAATCTTCCCCATCAGCTGTGAGTGATATTATTGAGAAGGGGAAGGAACCACAGCAACTCGAACACAAAGTTTAGGCCCCGTAATGTCACAGAGCGGGGGGCGAGTGCTGAAGAGCAGAGGGCAAAAAAATCACCAGTGCTCTGCTGACTCCATTACTGTAGAGTATAGACCTTCTCTGGAATTAACATCAGCACAAACCGTGTGCCCCACCGGGATCTTCATGGCAAAGCAGCTGCAGATGTGCATCACCAAGCACAATGTCGGATGGAGCGGTGTAAAGCCGCCACCAATGGACTAGGGGAAATGTGTTCTGTGTAGTGATGAATCACACTTCTCTATCTGGCATTTGAGGGACAAGTATAGGTTTTGTGAATGTCAGGTGAACGTTACCCCCCTGACTGAATTGTGCCAGCTGAAAGATTGGTGAGGAAGTATAAAACTATGAGCTTTTTTTTTCAGAGGTCGACCCAAGCTCTGTAGTTTCAGTAAAGGAAAATCTTAATGCTACAGCACATACTAAGATATTTTGGACAATTGTATCTTCCAACTTTGTGGTAACAATATGAGGAAGACCCTTTTTTGTTCTCAAAATTGAATGCTAGTGATCAAGGTCCATAAGGGCATGTTTGGGGGAGTTTGTCGTGGAAGAACTTGACCGTCCGCACAGAGCGCTGATCTTAACCCCACAGACATACTCCAAACTCTTCTAGAAATCCTTCCCTGAGGAGTGAATTCTGTTAAAGCTGTAATGGGCTGAGGGGGACAACTCCATGGATTTAGAATGGGATGTCATAAAAGCTCTAGTCCTGTGGATGTAATATGGGTTTCCCAATACTTTTGTCCATAGAGTGTACTGTGTGAATTGGCCCTTTGGGTTTCCTAATTGGCCCTTTGGATTTCCGAATAGAATATATTGGCTATCATTTAGGTTCTAGGTTATGGCCCCA
Source organism: Anomaloglossus baeobatrachus (assembly GCF_048569485.1). Classification (NCBI taxonomy): domain Eukaryota; kingdom Metazoa; phylum Chordata; class Amphibia; order Anura; family Aromobatidae; genus Anomaloglossus; species Anomaloglossus baeobatrachus. Next base: position 537,035,526 of record NC_134358.1, on the reverse strand, counting down.
GATATGGTTTTGATGGAAGATGTTTTCTAAACCTCTAATAAACTATTTGCATTTTTTTTTGTACTTCAATAACTACAAGAAGAACTGGAGATTTTAAGGAAGAATGTATATTGCGTATTGCGTATTTGAGCCATTTGGCAGAAGATAGTAAATCAGCTTAGAAAAATCCAGTCCTTCGACCACTGCGTTTACCTTAAATTCTGCCAAGGAAAAGACGTAATTGAATAACCATAAGCTTCTTAGCTTGTTTTAGTGTAATTAACGTTCTACAGCCAAAGGCAAGGACACGGAAGATGGAGGAGCATTAGAAGTCGAAGGTCAGACACATTAACAGCTCGGGGATAAAGTATGAGGGCATAGGGCAGTGTCACCAGAGGTTTGTGTCCATTGGAAAAAAAAATCTTCTCTCAAAGTACATGAAAAAAATTTCAGGTCAGAAAGTTGAAATAAGATCTTTCCTCTTTTGAGATCATCTTCCAAAAATTTACACTGCCAGATTAGCGGAAAATTACAGCATAGTTTGTCTGCATTTGGGGGTGCCGTCCACTCCAGATCGAAATAGAAATAGTGGAAATAGAAGATAAAGTAGAACCCAACTTACTTTCAATGTGACCACGGAGCTAAGAAGTATGGCGCCCATGGAACAGATATTAGTAGAGACCCTTTGGTTGTCCTGGATGTCCTCAGTGACCCCAAAAATGTTCTATAATGCCAAGATATTTTCTTTTTGCCACTGAAGTGAGCTTTAATAGGAATAAAAAGACATTGGGTTAAGTACAATGGATCAAAGACCATAAAAACAGATCCTTGGTCCAAGATATGAAACGCGTTTCTTGAATTGTTTTTTACATGCTATATAATTGAGATTAATAAATCATTTCAGCAGCGACGTCTGCTGGACCTGGGTCCTCCTAATCTATATGTGAAAATCTACTATATACTGTAGTCATTACGAGCATTTGTAAGTGGGTGGACTAGTCCCGTGTGCTCCTGCCTTAAAGACACCGATCGCCGTTGTAGCGGTATGAACTGTGTGTATGTGGCTATTATGTAAGCAATGTGTTTATGCATAAAGTATAAGTGTGGTCATGTAGTACCCGGGACTGCGCATTGCTATAAAGATAGGTTCTGCAGGCAACAGGCGGATTATAGGCAGAGAACAGTTAATCTCTGTATGTCACCCACAGGAGGAGGAGCCAGCTGCAGGGAACAGCCTGACTCCATATGGGTTTAGTCAGTAGTAGTTAGAGTGTGGAAAGCTGTACTACTATGTAGTATAGCGATCAGGAGACGTGTGCAAACCAGTCAGATACCTTAGGCCAGAGTAAGTGGGTGCTTGTGGCATTAGAGATCTGACCCTCCGAGTCAAATCGGAAACAGAGTGCCCGGGAAGGGCTCCAGTCAGAGATGGGTAGAGGGTCACCTTCATCCCGCAGTTGTGAGTACCATGTCTGAACTGTACAGAGGTTTCCTGGTCAGTCGACTGACTCCAGGGAGATGAGCCCTCAAGTGGAAACTTGGTACAGACCTGGGTGAACAGGTCAGCATTGAGAATACGGTAGACGAGGCGAGTCCAACAGTGGTCGACACCGTTATAGAGAATGGATCCCTGTTGGTGTTATGAGACCATGGCCAGAGAAGACTATGACTTTATTGTGTGAAACTGTGGTGCCAAACAGTAAGGAGGAGGATGGATAAACATCAGCAGACGTACCAGGAATGATGGAGTAGTCTAAAGTAAAAGTGTGCCTTGAAGTTCAATATGCTATACATAACATGTTAAAGTGTTGTGCCCGCAGTATCGATGTGTTGAAAGTAGTGTGCATATGTACCACCCCCATCTCTGCGTCTGAGCCGCTCAGATCCGGAACCACGGTGGCTCGAGGGGTGTCCAGACCCGGGGAGGGGTCGCGCGGGCAGTCGAATTTAAAAGGGGGGGGATATGTACAGAGGAGTTAGAAGTTCGTGACGCCACCCACGGTGCGTGGTAAGATGGAGTATCACCACTGCTGTTGGGGCGCCCGTTGGCGGTGGTATGGCAGCAAGGTGAATAACCCCTCCGTGGGTAGGGGGTTTGCCCCGGTGATGCTGGTAAAGGGGTGCCGCTGGGGAGGAAAGGGGTTTTCTGCGTACTCACTCCGTCCAAGAATACTGACACCGACAACTTGTAAACCAGAATTCTGAGCACCGCTGCAGCAGGGAGGGAGCACGCGTGGATCCGTGCCCCTTGGTGTCGCTTGTTAGCCTTTGACCTTTCCGTGGCACTCTCTCTTCACTATTTGGACCCTGTAGTGTGGAACTAGTCGGTTCCCGCTCACCCGTATGGCTAACGGAGTGAGCTTGCTCACAGGGTTCACGCTTGGGATTTTCTGGACTATGTTTGGGACAGTCCTATCCCATCGTTGCGCTAGTACCCCGATTTTGGAGCGGGTGGAGGATGAATCTTGAAGACTTCACCCTCGTCGGGTAAATTACCGGGCTGCGTGAAGCTATTTCCCAGCCTAGGGTCCACGTACGCCGTCGTGCCCTGGCCCCTGCTCGGAGATGGCTCAAGGCCGCCGGCTGCCCTCCTCGGCAGATCCGTGCCCCTTGACACGATCCCCTGCGACTCGGGTTCCAGCTCCTACCAGTCTCAGACCAACTTCTGCCACCTAGTCTTTACAAGGAGCCCTTCTCCTGACCTCCTCTCTCCTGCTTCTCACACTTCACTTCTCTCCTCTCTAACACCTCTGACTCTCCCCTCATCAACCCCCTAAGTGGGTGGCCTATTCCTTTCAGGCCCCCCAATGGTGTGTCTGGTTGGTGTGGTGCAGAGTGTTCCTAGGGTTTTTATTGGCTCTGCTCTTAGCAACACCGAAGGACAGGGATCCGTAACCAAGGAGGATTTGGATACTGTACAGAAGGGCAGATTGCACAATACCCTGTGACGACCTGATAGGCCAGGGCGTCACACATAACTGTTAGTAAAAGACTGTTGATAAAGAAACCAGGGTCTGTGTTTGTGACTCCCCAGCGGAAGAATCCTGGACTGCATGATAGCCTAATCACAAAGATGGCTGGCACACACAAAGACCACACACCCAGTAAAGATCACTGCAACCAATCCCTTCCACCTTGCTCTGTGGACCAAAGAAAGGGGACTGAACTTCTCACCCCCGCAACTACCCCCCCCCCCCAAGGGCCACCCCCTCATATTTTGCTAAACAGCTTCAGGTACATATAGTAGGTGTATCGCTACCTATGATGTGCGGTAACTTGATGCATACACTTAGAGGATATGGTGTGGTTTTCCCCATAAATAGCGCCACTCTTCCACATAGTATTATATTGTAAAGGGAATTCAGATCATATAGTTTTAAATTTTGAAGAAATGTCCCCTGAATCTGCAGATTTTGGTGATACTAGCTGATCTGTATGGGTGGAGCCCATCAATCAATAATTTGGATTGTTGACTTCCACATGTCTGATATTTTACTGTCTGGGAGATCAGAGGCAGCAGAGATGTCCGGCAGCCTCATAATAATAAAAAATAATAAAAATATGCAAACTTGTGTGATCCGAGCTTGCTGGTTTATGGGGGGAGAAGTCAGAGGTGCATGCCGACATAAGACGAAGACTTAATCCCTGCATTAAAACCTCTTAAAGAGCTGCCACTCAGAATTCCACACATTAGCAGCAGATTGCTTTCTCATGAGGGCTTTTTTCATCTCTAGAATCTATAAAATTCCATACATTTTTTACATAAAGATGAAAGCATAGAACATATGTAATACAGTCCATTGACGTGTAATGCAATGTATGAAGTTGGCCCTAAACTTTAGCTGTACTTGGCTGTCGCTGGCCGTTCTATTGATGATAACTAGGACAGTATTGTGCATGTGTGACATCCCCTCTATTCAACAAGAACATTATGGACCACTTTTTTGGTGGACCCAGCACTGGGACTTCCAGAGATCACACATTTTTGTATCCATCATATGGTCCTCTTTAGAGGGAACCTGTCACCAGATTTTTCCCTATTAAACTAAAAGAGTCACCTTCTGCGGCTCCTGGGCTGCATTCTATGAAGGTGCACCTTGGCCCTGTCTCCCCTTCCAGACCCCAAAAATAACTTTATGAAACTTAGCCATTAGGTATACGAATTACCTGTGTTGGCCAGATGGGCGGGCTCATTTTCTGCTCCTGTCCTCCCTCCTGCCCCTGATCGCCGTCCTCCTTTCTTGATTGACGGGATGACACCTCCGTCATCATCCTCATTGCATTTTCAAATCTTGCGCCTGAGCAGTTATGTCAGCTCGCGCAGGTGCAGTTCGCTCTGCCATATCGCGGCCAGAGCAGAAAACATAGCTGCCCTCACTTGTGCCAGTGAGCTAAATGCGCAGGCGCGAGATTATGGGCGGGTACGAGCATGGCGCTGGTGAGGTCATGTACAGCGCCGACCATAATTTCGCGCCTGCGCATTTAGCTCACCGGCGCAAGCGAGGGCAGCTATGTTTTCTGCTCTGGCCGCGATATGGCAGAGCGAACTGCGCGTGCGCAAGCTGACCTAACCGCACATGCGCGAGATTTGAAAATCTGAAGAGGATGATGACAGAGGCATCATCCCGTCAATCAAGAAAGGAGGATGGCAATCAGCGGCAGGAGGGGGAACAGGAGCCGAAAATGAGCCCGCCCATTTAGCCAACCAAGGTAAGTAGCATACCTAACAGTCAAGTTTTATAAAGTTATTTTTGGGGTCTGGAAGGGGAGTCAGGGCCAATGTGCTCCTTTATAGAATGCAGCCCAGGAGCTGCAGAAGAGGATTTTTTAGTTTAATAGGGAAAAATCTGATGACCGGTTCCCTTTTAAGTTACTGTTCCATATTGTTGAATGTATTCCACAGGACTTCAGAGGTCATAGACTGAGTATCTCATTGTATGTTCTCTCGGAGGGCCTCTAATGTTCATGGTTTATTACTGAACACCCAACCTTTCAAATCACCTCAAAGGAAAAAATCCAGCGGTGTTAAATCAGGTGATCTTGGAGGTCACAGTCCCTTGGAGATTACTATGTCATCAAAGAAGGCTTCAATCTCTCTCATGCAACCAACATGTGACGTTGCACCATCCTGTTGCAAGTAGCCCATTTTAAAATTACTTATGGTCCAGCTCATTGACGAAGGTTTGGAAGATTTCCATGTCCACCACTGTTGTCATTGTTACTTCAAAAAATATGGGACCAATTATGTACCATATGGAAATGACACACTAACCACCAACTTTTTCTAGATGAAGCGGCATCTCGTGAAGTACGTGCGCATTGTCAACTGTCCAAATATGGGTATTTTGTGAATTGATGTAGCCACATGAAAAAAACAGGCTTTGTTAGTGTACCACATACGGTCCAATATGTTTTTTCAGTAATGAAGGTTGGGAACCACAAAAAATAACAATCTTTTCTCTTGATCGGACCCTTTCAACTTCTGAACGACATTGACTCTGTATGGGCGAACACAACCTTTCTTGGCAGCTCGTTGATAAGAAGGGCAGTGAGCCCCATAGGGGTGAATGGACCCCATGACGATCGGGAGGGTGCAAGGTTAGGAAAGGGTTAATAGGTTTGCATGGGATGGGGGATGTGTGGGAGTACAGGATTGGTAGTAGGGAGCTGTAAGGGGATTGGGGGGGAGCAAGGAAGGGGTGGGGTGTTGGGAGAGGTATAAGAGAGGGGGGTGTGCTGTTTACCTCCCCTTTCGTCGATAGATCTTTGTGTCCCAGGACGTAGTGCTGCTGCTGCTTCCTGCCATGGCTGCCCTTGCTGAACTCCTGGAGATGGTGCGGGGGGCATCCGAGGTCGTGGGAGTGGATGCCCTGAGGCAGCAGCTGGCAGCGGTCTGTGGGGCTGGAGCGGCGCCACCTGCTGTTCCAGCGCCCGGGCCGTGGCTACGTGCTCGGCGGGCGCGACCGCCGGAGCGCTACTCCCCCAGCTGGAGGGGGAGAATCAGATCAAGGAGCCCCTGCGGGGACCCTCCGGAGCAGCGGCGGAGCCCTCCAACTAACCTAGGGGAGCAGCCGGCCACCGGGAGGAATCCGCGACGGAGATCCCGTGGGTCGGGGGTGGGCGGAGCCTCTGCGAGGCCCACTTCCGGTCCGCGGCCTGCGCAGCACCAGACCGGAGCATGGATGACGGCAGCCCCCAGTGATGTGCCGGCTGGGGGTGGCGCTCGGCGTGCCGGATTGCCGGAGGAGACTCCCTGCAGGCCGCAGGGGAGAGCAACAGGACGGGGGACGGGAGCGGATGTGAGCGGCGAGGTCAGGAGATCGGAGGAGGGGTACGGTGGCCCGCAGGCACAGAGGAGATCGGTGGTCACGGTCCCCCCCGGCGAGGAGCGTGCTGGGGGTGGGTCCCGGCGAGGAGCAAGCTCGGCACGGCCTTCCGGCAGTCGGCAGGGAGGGAGCCCACTGAGGACGACAGGAGAAGGGGCGGCGCAGCAGGATATCACGATTACAGCGGGAAGAGACGGCGGCAGGGCGCCACGGCGGGAGAAAAGGAAGAGGTCAAGCAGGAGTCGCCCGGACGAGCGGGGTGCGGTGACCGTGGGGGTCGACGGCCGCCAGGTGCGGGCTGTCCCCTCGCTGGTCCCCCCTGAGGATTTCGGCAGCGCATCGGACTCCAGCGAGGAAGAAGGAGCAGCGGCAGGTCGGACGGAGCGGCAGCTGGAAGATCGTGGCACGGCTGTTCCGGCGTCGACTCAACGGCAGCCTGGTGAGCAGACAACAGAAATGTTACATGCTGTGGGTAGCGCGGGCGAGGGCGGGGGTTCCGTCGCGGGACGCGTTGCGCTGGGGGCGAGTGCGGTCGGGCAGTCTGGTTTACCGGGTCCAGAGTTTTGGGGGCAGCTTTTGGGGGTGTTGCAGGGGTTGTCTGCGGAACGGGGTAGTCGGACTGGGCCTGGGGCTCTGGTGGGGGCGTGGGTGGGCCCCACGGAAGTGGTGCGGACAGAAGCGCCGGTGCGCGATGTTGCGGCGGGGGACACGACCTCGGCGGCAGGTACTGGACAGGAGGCTGGTGGGGCGGCTTCCGTGGGTGCGAGTAAGGAGGCGGAAAAGGAAAAAGAAAAGGAGGATGAGGTAGTGCGTTTGGATGATAGGGCACGGAGTGAAATTTATGTGTGCTTTGAAGGGCAGTTAGGGGTTCATTTAAAAAAGGAGGTGAGGGAAAAGATTTGGAAGGGGGAGTATGTGGAAATTTTTTCCCTGCTTCCCTTGGAAAAGTTTAATTTGGATAAGGTGAAACCTAGTGATACAAAAAAGGAGAAGGAGGATGAGGAAAAACGGCGGTATAGGTTGATCCCGAGGACGTTTACTAACTGGCTACAGGCCTTTGCTATCTTAGCCAGTGTGATCGGGGAAAAGGAGCCGGAGCATTGTTCCGCCCTATTTGGATATATGGACGCGATAGGGGAAGCGTATAGAGTATACGGCGGTTTGGGGTGGTTGAGATATGATGAGCAGTTCCGGCAGCGGAAGGCTCTGCGGCCGGGAGTCCAGTGGGGCCACAAGGATATTTCTTTGTGGATGCGGTTAATGACGGCGCCGGCTCAGCCCTTTCGAGGGGGTGCCGGGAGCCCGGGTGCGAGTGGCGGGTCCTCGGCTGGACAGAAAAAGGGAGCTTGTTGGCAGTATAACGAGGGACAGTGTAAGTTCGGGGCCTCTTGTCGGTTCAGACACGAGTGTTCCGGATGTGGAGGGTCCCACCCTCTGGCCAGGTGCTTCAAGAAAGGCAAAGGAAAGGCGGGGGAGGGGTCTGGAAAAAGGGAGGACGCCAGTGAGGGTAGAGGCGATGCTTCCCTATTTAAGTAGATACCTGGATGTGCGGGCGGCGGAGTTGTTGGAACGTGGTTTTACAGAGGGCTTTCGGATTCCGTTTGAATCTGAGGCGCCGGTGTTTCGCCCGGGAAGCTTGCGGTCCGCAAAAGAACATCCGGCGGTGGTGAAGGAAAAGCTGCAGAAGGAGGTGGAGTTGGGGAGGATGGCGGGCCCATTCCAGGACCCGCCATTCTCTAATTTACGGATTTCCCCCCTTGGGGTGGTACCTAAGAAGGAGCCGAACAAATTTCGGCTCATTCATCATTTATCTTATCCGGCGGGATTGTCGGTGAATGATGGGATATCACCGGAATTGTCGGCGGTATGTTATGTATCGTTCGATAGGGCCTTGGAGCTGGTAAGGGTAGCGGGGCGGGGGGCCCTGATGGCAAAGGCGGATGTGGAAGCAGCTTTTCGTTTACTCCCGGTGCATCCAGAGAGCTTTCATCTCTTAGGGTGTATGTGGGATGGTGAATACTATGTGGATCGTTGCCTGCCGATGGGCTGTTCCATTTCGTGTGCTTATTTTGAGGCATTCAGTACGTTTGTGGAATGGGTAGTCAAGGAGGTGGCAGGAGTCCATTCGGTGATTCACTATTTGGATGACTTCTTTTGCGTGGGTCCGGCGGGCTCTTCGGTTTGCTCCTTGTTGTTGTTTACGTTAGAGCGGATCGCGCGGAGCCTGGGTATTCCGTTGGCAAAAGACAAAACAGAAGGGCCGGTGACGGTATTATGTTTCTTAGGTATCGAAATTGATACACTGGCAATGGAATGCCGGTTGCCGGAGGGAAAGCTGTTGGATTTGAAGGCGTCGGTGCGGTTCTTGTCTCAGGCCAAGAAGGTGCGGTTGCGGGAGTTGCAGTCAGTGCTCGGAAAATTGAATTTCGCTTGTCGCATTATGCCGATGGGGCGGATATTTAATAGGAGACTGGCGAGCGCAACCGCAGGGGTAAAAGCTCCAAATCACTTTGTCAGAGTGACAAAAATGATGAAAGGGGATTTGTTGGTGTGGGAGGAGTTCTTGGACCGGTACAACGGTCGGACCCTTTGGATGAGCGAGGCGGTGTCCAATAGCCAGCTGGAATTGTACACGGATGCGGCTGGGGCGACAGGTTTTGGAGCAATTTTTCAAACGCGCTGGTGTGTGGGAAAGTGGCCGCGGCGGTGGGTGGAAGCAGGTTTGGTGAGGAATTTGGCGCTGTTGGAATTGTTTCCCATTATTGTGGCGGTGGAGTTGTGGGGCCCTGTTTTTGCTGGAAGAAGGGTTTGCATGCATTGTGACAACATGGCGGTGGTGCATTCCATTAACGCACTGTCGGCAAAATCCCCGCCGGTTGTGGGGTATTTAAGGCATCTAGTGTTGCGTTGTTTGGAGTTAAACATTTGCGTGGTGGCTCGGCATGTGCCTGGGATTCGCAACGAGGTGGCTGATGCGCTATCACGGTTTCAGTTTTGCAGGTTCAGGAAGCTGGTGCCGGAAGCGGACGCGGAGGGGGAACCTTGCCCGAACTGGCTGTGGGACCTGGCATCGGTGTAGCTTTTGAGGGAATTCGGAGATCGGTGTCTGAGGCTACTTGGTGCCGATATCAGGCGGTGTGGCAGGAATGGGCAGAGTTGGAAAGTAGGGAGTTCATGGAGTCGGGTTACCAGGGTCGAGTGTTGGGGGTACTGATGTTAATAAGTGGGGATTTTTCGGAAGGCAGGTCGGTTTCGGTGATTGGTTGCAAGTTGGCGGCGTTGGCCTTTTTGTTCCAGATGCAAGGGGTTCGGGACGCGACTAAGGATTTTCTGGTGCGACAGGCGATGAAGGGTTTTCGAAAAGGGGCTCAGTCGCGTGACTGTAGGCGGCCGGTGTCATTGCCATTGTTGGTGCGTTTGGTGGGGTGTTTAGGGGAGTTGTGTTCGTCTCCTTATGAGCGGGTGTTGTTCTCGGTAGCTTTTGTACTGGCGTTTTTTGGGGCCTTTCGTATTGGCGAATTGGTCAGCCCGACTAAGCAAGCGATGGGTGGTTTGCTGTTGGGTGATGTGATGCTGGGGGAGGATAGAGTGGAATGTCGGCTTCGTTTTTCTAAGACGGATCAGAGGGGCCGGGGGCGCTTAGTAGTGTTGTACGCTTTACCGGGGCACCAGTTGTGCCCAGTGTTACATGTGTCAGAGTTTTTAAAGGTGCGCGGCGGTTACCCTGGTGTTTTTCTTAGACATACGGACGGATTGGCTTTGTCGCGGTATCAATTCAATGCGGTGCTGAAGATGGCTCTAGCAAGGGTGGGGGAGGAGCCACGTGAGTACGGGTCTCACTCCTTCCGGATTGGGGCGGCAACGGAGGCCGCCAGGTGGGGTTTGAGTGAGGATTGTATCCGGCGGATTGGGAGGTGGGAGTCTTCCAGGTTCCGTTTGTACATTAGGCCTCACTTGGTCAGGTGATGGTCAGGGGTGGGGGATTCAAGGTTGGTGTTAGATGCCGGTTTGTGGGCAATTTCTTGTGCTGTTGCTGTTTTTATTCGTGGTCTTTGTATTTTATAGGTCCATGCCTTGTGTGGATCCTCGGGCACTCCTATGTGTATTGGGGAGCGTTACGGGCGGATGTGCGGCGTGACGGTCGGCAGCTCGGAGTGTCGGTGTCGGAAGCTCGAGTAAAGTGGCTCGGAATTCGGGGCATGACCTGGGGTAGGGTGCGCCCTGAGGTGGCTTATTATAGCCGTATGGATCGTGTCCCTGATGTGTTAATTTTGCATGTGGGAGGGAACGATTGGGGAGTAAGGTCGGCGAGGGAATTGAAAAGGGATATAAAGCTGGACCTGTTACATTTGTGGAGGGCGTTCCCGGGCATAGTTATCGTTTGGTCGGACATTATAGCTCGGACGCAGTGGCGTTTTGGGAGGTCGGTGGACCGTATTAATAGGGCTCGGAGCAAGCTGAACCGGGCTATTGGCAGGTTTGTGGCGAGAAATGGTGGGTTGGTGGTGCGACATAGAGAATTGGAGGATTCCACGGAGCAGTATCTAAGGAGAGATGGGGTTCACCTGACTGATGTGGGTCTGGATTTATGGATGTTGGGTTTGAGGGATGGCCTAGAGCAAGCACTGGGGGTGTGGGGGGCCCGGGCCAAGTAAGGGTGTCACTTGGCCGGCCTGTGGCGGGGTGATAGGTCCGTCTGAGAGGTTGGGAGTACCGACAGTCGGCTTGTTGGTACGAAGTCGCTCAAGGGGAGTGGCTTCGGAGTGGATGGGAACTTGTGGGCGGAGGTCCCGCAGGTTCTGGGTAGGAGTAATTAACGATGGAACGTTGTTACCCCTCACCTCGGGCCGGGTGGTCACGGCCGAGGTGGTCCTCTGGGCCGGTTTGGAGGTTACGGCCGGGGGGTTAGGAATGATGGTTTGCCTCTCGGACGGATCTATCGGTGTTTCTGGTTATACGGGTATATATGTATAAGGTTAAGTTTAACAATTGAGTGGCATGTTGGGCCACAAGTTTGGTATACATATATACGGTAAAATAAAACTGTGGCCATTCCTGCAATAAAGTCGTGGTTCTCGTCTTCATTTAGGTAGATATGGTACGGGGGGTGTGTTTTACAGGATAACCTGCTTATCCCTTATAGATGCGTCATGTAGAATATGACATGCCTGTCTCGTAGAAAAGCCTGTGCAATGATTTACATGAAGATGCCAGAAGTCGCTGTTTAATATCTTGAATTGTTTCCTCAGACATTTTCGGATGTCCTCCATCATGTCTATCCAGTAATGTTCCTGTACGTTCCAGCTTATTCACCAATGACAGAATATACAGTTTGGACGGTGGATTTCGACCTCCAAATTTCTATAGAAACTCACTTTGGCAGCTCTTTAAGGACTACGATTTCCAATAAGTTTTCACAATGAAAACACTCTTCTCCAAACTGTATCTTAACAAATGAAGAAGGAATTTGGGAGGAGTGAATTACAAGTGTCGCGGGCGGAGGAGGGGACGCTGCGCTCTCCCTCTGCTCGGGTCCGGCTGCCGCTGCTGCTGCGGCTGCTGCCGCTCGGTGGCTCGAGCGATGTGCCGGATCCCGGGGACTTGAGCGGCGCTCCTCGCCCGTGAGTGAAAAGGGGGATTGGTTTTGGGGATTTATTGTCCGTGACGCCACCCACGGTTGTGGTGATTGTGTGGACACCACCGCTGCTCTGTATGGGGATCCCGGGAGCGGTGACAGGGAGCAGCTTTGTTGTTATTTCTCCCCTCCGTGGGTAGGGAATTGATTGTCCCGGGGCCCAGTGATGTGGTAGGGATGGATGGCAGGCCGGGTGCAGGGCCTGGTGAGGTGCAGGGTCGCGGGGGCAGCGCTGTGCCGTACGGCACGGTGGTACTCACTCAGCCTGAGACGTTGACACAGTTCTCGGTAAAACACACGGCTGGAAAAACGGTTCCCACAGACGGCTGCTGTTGCTTTTCCCCGGTAGTTAACGGTGACTGTCTCTTTCCCTGCACCTAGTACTTCTGTTGGTTGCGATGGGTTCCCACCGGTAACCCGCTCCCCGACTTGGATATGGGCCGGAGGAGCCCCTCTTTGCCCACAGGCGCTGGCCCTGAGAAACTGGTGCCTTGGCGGTGGCGGTGTCTCTCTCATACGGTTGGACTGTTGCCTTCAATCGGGACTTAGTTGTTTAGAGACCCGGGGGTCCCCTTCACTGACGGATTTGGCAAATTCACGGCGACTCCTAGCCTTGCCGGGATCCGAAAGGCCCCTGCCAATGGTGCTGGCTTCTCCTTGTGTACCGGTCCGGTACCGCCGGGCCACCACCCGTCCACGGTCCTCACAGCAACTCCGATAGGCCACTCCTGCAGACGGTCACCGCCGTCTGCTAACCTTGCTGTCTCAGTCCGGGGCACACACCCGGACTCACTTCAGGCTGCTCTTTTACCACTTTCCTAGCTTCACTCTAACTCCTTTCTCTTCCTCCTCCAAAACTTATCTGCCAGTTTTCCCTCCTCCAGGACTGTGAACTCCTTGGTGGGTGGAGACCAACCGCCTGGGTCCACCCCCTGGTGTGGACATCAGCCCCTGGGGAAGGCAACAAGGATTTCTGGTTTAGCTTAGATGTGCCTAACCGGGGTGTAGGGTGTGGTGATGTCATTACCTGTGACCCCTGGCTTGCCCAGGGCGTCACACAAGCACCACATATTGACAACCAATGTGCAGAAAAGAGTGCAGCAAGTCTACCTCGTAGTGGAGACGTCAGGCGGAGCAATAAGACCACTCGGCATGAGGATGTTTCTCGTTGCTGTCACTGAGGTTCATGGCATTCTCACTTTTCATGAACAAAAGTATATACAGTCCAAATTTCAGTATGGTCGACCGTCTTTTAGAAGTTACAGCAATTTTTCTGGATAAAGTAGCAAGTGAATCACTCTGTACTAATGTCCTTGACTTTTACTGCATAAAATATAGTCCATCTCCTATTTCTTGGCCGCCCAGTGGACTTCTTGGGCCAAGTGGAAAATTCAAGCATGGATGATATGCTTAAGAAATGAATTTTGTAATGTTCTCTTGTACAGTCGTGAAGAACAAAATGATCAAGTTCTTGTCTTGTCGACCAATTGAAATTCTAATGGAAAATGAGGTGTTCTTTCAAAAAGAATTAATAAATCTCCATAACTACGTACCGTAGTATGGAAGAGAATGGGGTGTCTAGGTGCCAGGTTTCGGAGAAAGCTATACAATAAGTCAATATTGACTCTTTAATCACTTCCAAAAATGTGACTGACATACATGTACATCACATGCAGGGTTGTCAACTGTCCAGAATTTCCAGAACAGTCTGTGAAAAGAGGGTGTTTTTTTGCCTTGTTCGTAAAAAAACAAAAATTAAGGAGTCCGTAATTTTTTTGAGGCTGAAGTAATTTATATAGATTATTTTCACTTTAATTATCATTTTTAAAGTGTATGCAGTTGATGTCTTTATATCAGAAGTATGTGTAATCTTAATGATTCATTATGGATTTCCAATGTGTCCGTAAAAATATTGGCTGTACCTAATTTTTTGAAAAGCTGTCCAGAAAAAAAAAAGTCAAGTGGCAACCGTGATCACATGTTGTCACACCAGGGCAAGGGAAAGCCAGGTATATGGCACACCAGGGGGGAGTACATCAGGGAAGATTTAAAGGTATGGCCTGGGAGCTAAGAAGAGGGGTCGCCACTTGCCTCACCTGTGGCTGATCCCTGTGCTCCCTAATGCCTAGGCCTTTGCTGGCCCTGAACTTACTGACCAGTGGGTAGGCCAGCAAGACACTCCTCTCACTACTGCGATAAGACAGCATGAGGGAGGTGTGACAAATGGGTGGGGAAAGAAATAACAAATATCATTTCTCAGCTTCTTCAGCAGAAAACTTCACAGCTGCAACTGAAATGAACACCTCAGCTTCTCCAGAGACAGGCTCCTTCAATGTGGTCAGTATAGAGGATCTATCACTAGCATATGGGAGAGCCAGGAGTGAGTTTAAATAATGAAGGGATGTGGCATTAAGGTGCTGCAGCTGAGATTGGAGCTAAATGAAATCTAAGCAGAATCACCAAGTAAGGCTATGTGCGCACGTTGCGTAGTGCCGTGACAAATATTCTGCATCGATGTGGCAGTGCGTGTGCGCTTCAAATCGCTGCAGAAACACTTCGTAACGGATGCAGTGTGTCTGCAGAATAGATGACGATTTCATGCGCTCTGGATGCTGCCTCTCCCATAGACAGAGTGGGAGCACCATCCATTGCGCACGAAATAAGCGTTATGTTGCTTTTTTGGGCGCAGCGATTTTGATCAAAATTTCAGCATGCAAATCGCTGTGCTCTCAAATGCAACGTTTACACTGCAGTGCAATACACAGCGTAAATGTAGCGCCCCTGAGACCCTCAGGGCACTACAGGGAACTGCATCCTCTTGAGGATGCGAGACCTACTCCCTGGGACCTGGAGTACTAGTGCCTTTTCCCACCAAAACACAATCTAAATCCTAGTTCTCCTCTTCACACTGGGCATAGAGGGTTAACCATGTAAGGGGATGGTCTCCATGGGAACGAGTCCCTGGGTATAGCCAGCCTGGTGGGAGGGGTCAGTCAGTCAGTAGTGAGTAGAGAGTCGGGAGCACACAGGAGAGGTGTGCGGACGTGCCGGAGCTGGGTCCGTGTAACGGTGACCTCGGGGGCACAGGGGAGAGATCGCCAGGGTGGGTACCGAGATACCACTGGGACCGGAGCACGCACGGGTCACAGGGCCCTAGGTCAAGCACAAGTTTTAGACTGTTTGGCAAATACCTGCCCGGTGAGGACACCTTCACAGACTTTACCGAACCAAATAATCCGGGGGCATCAGCAGTAAACTAGGATCGAGGTTCGGACACTTACCTCCCTGCAGGGTCCGCACTGCCTGCCGTATGGAGAAGGAGACTGTACCCCACAAGGAACGGACGGGGTCCCCAAACGCTACACGCTACAGGGATTCAATCTACATAGAGTGCCGGGGACAGAGCAACCTGGGTCACTACATTGGCACTGGTCCTCCTGGGACCTGAACTAGCAACCCCTGGTGCCACAGTGAGTAGAGACTGTTAAAGACAACCTGATGTGGTCTCGATTATTGCCCCACTACAACTACCAGGCACAGCCCTACCTGCGGAGGGCCTACCATCACAGCTGCCACTACCACCAGCCCTGGGAGTACCCACATTGAGCAGCAGCGGTTCTCCATCATTAACTGCAACCCGCAGGTGGTGTCACATGACAAAAACTCTTATCTCCCCTGTAAATACACCCCATTAACAAAAGGGGCCCAGATCACGGGACCGGGCAACGGTCACTAGAGTGACATTCCCATTTGTTACCGCCCGGGACCGAGAACCCCCTTCTGTGGGCGCTACATAAACGGATGAAATAACTCAATGTGAGCACATAGCCTAACCTTTAATCCCTTCAGTTCCAAATGAAGTTAAATATACTCATATTAAAGAGAACCTATGATCTGCTTCTCGACGTGACAGAATCACAGATACTGCAACGACCTCAGTCAAACGCAACACACTTGTGACACACATGGAGTGCGCATGTATGAAAGACACTCAGATGATGAGTCCAATTTACCATCCAGGACGCATGGACTCGCCCACACCTTGGGACCCAGTTCGGACAGTCCTCTTCGGGACCATGCATGTCCGGGACCCATATTCGTCCCGAAAGTCACACCAAATTAAAGTTAACGCGTTTCTCCTCTCACCACGCCATCCTCAGATGTGGCCTGTTACTCTCCCTTAGGGGTACTTTGCACACTGCAACATCGCTAGCCGATTGTAGCGATGCCGAGCGCGATAGTCCCCGCCCCCGTCGCAGATGCGATCTCTTGTGATAGCTGCCGTAGCGAACATTATCGCTACGGCAGCTTCACACGCACTTACCTGCCCTGCGACGTCACTCTGGACGGCGACCCGCCTCCTTCCTAAGGGGGCGGGTCGAGCGGCGTCACAGCGACGTCACACGGCAGGCGGCCAATAGAAGCGGAGGGGCAGAGATGAGCGGGACGTAAACATCCCGCCTACCTCCTTCCTTCCTCATTGCAGGCGGGACGCAGGTAAGGAGATGTTCCTCGCTCCTGCGGCTTCATACACAGCGATATGTGCTGCCGCAGGAACGAGGAACAACATCGTACCTGTCGCTGCAGCGAAATTATGGAAATGACAGACACTACACAGATCACTGATTTTCGACGCTTTTGCGATTGTTTATCGGTGCATCTAGGCTTTACACGTTGTGACATCGTTGCCGGCGCCGGATGTGCATCACTTTCGATTTGACCCCTACGATATCACAGTAGCGATGTCGCAACGTGCAAAGTACCCCTTAGAGACTCTCCTGTTCCTTTCTGTCTTCCTAACCACTTTACTATCTAAACTCCTCCCTGCCATTAACTCTCCCGAGTCCGAGAGTTTCAGGGAAGCAGTTATCGTGCTGTGGCCATCTAATGGCCGTTTAAACACACTACACCATAACATCAAATTTAGTGTTGAGCGGATCCGAACTGTAAAAATCCGGATCCGCGCGGTTTCAGCGTCCGATCCGGATCCGACCCGGCCGCGTGAATCCGGCTGCACGATCTCTCTCTCTCAATTCAAACATTACACTTTACACACAGTGAATTTGCAGGTCTGGGGTGGCCGAGCCTTACACCCCCTTACAGGGGTGCGCATAGTGACTACAGTCACCACTCACAGCACTACATTGCTCATGACACAGTGAGCGGCAAAGCTCGGCACTGCATCAGTGCAGAGTGAGCTGTCAATCAAAGTTCTGGAGCGTGCTTATGGTATAGTGAGCAGTGCTATGTAACCAATCCATTCACGCCCCCATCACTGAAAGCCGGTGGCTCCCGTAAGGAACAGGTTCATCTTCTCCTGGTAAGGGTGCATTCAGATGAGATTGGACCGTAATGCTTGGACTGGCCGTGCATCTCCCGACAGTTGAAGTTTACCTACGATAAAAATTACAGACTTCTCCATTCTTTGTAGGTGGGAAAACTTGCAAAATCGTCAGTGGATCAAATACTTGGTCGTATAATATGGATCCAATATGTTAGGAAACCAGTGTATACCGTGCTGCAAGCAAAATGTCAGCGCCTCCCTGGAAGTCTGTCTGCCGATCACTGCAGTTTTATGACAGCCTGTAGCTTATCTCCGAAGGCAAATATAACCGGTCTCTATATTTGGGAGGCGTACCATACAGGAATACTTATTTTTCTTGCAGTTTCCTAATATTGTCTGGTAAACCCTCAGTGCTTCACGTGAAAGCGTCTTTACAGTAAGTGAAGTGTCCGTATAGTTCTCGGTGAGTAACTGGAGTCTGTCATCACCCCGGGAAAAAAAAGGAAAACTTCTAAGTAGTCTGCGAACGTTCCACCAGTCCTCAAGCAGCCAATGAAGTCATCCCCCCTGCGCCATGTGACCACCTTCATTTACCAGATCCCTGCATTATTTTCCTAAGTAAATCCTCCCATCCCTCAGTAACGGATATGGACTTCCCAGGCAATGCTGCCCTGAGCCCACCGCAGCCTGCTGCACTGTGCTGACATTGCCATACATACAGATCTATATGTCCACTATTCGGAGAAAGGTCTGAGCGTGGGAACGAGTCGTCTCCAGCTGTAGCACAACAAAAACTCTTCTGTGTGTCGCCTGATGGACGTACAGGCTTCCTAAGTTTATTTGCGGGGGGACTACAGCAATGTACCTCTATGGCAGCGAGGAATCTGATGAGGTAAGAGCACTAAGGGAGCCTATATCGAATTATTTTTTTTTAATTTTATTTTTTTAATTCGCATGCACGACATGACTTGCTGATGATACTCTACATTTTTTGTATAACTCCTTTATTGCTCGCTTTACATTACTTTCTGATTATTGTGACTCGCGAATAGAATTCCGGCATAACAGTGTAGACTGACACAGGAAAAAAGAGGAGAAGCCAGTGGTATATTTATTTATTTATTTATGTATTATTATTATTATTATTATTATTATTAATAATGATTATAGCACCATTTATTCCATGGCGCTTTACAAGTGAAAAGGGTATACATAAAAACAAGTACAACAATCATTAACAATACAAAACAGACAGGTATAGGAGGAGATAGGACCCTGCCCGTGAGGGCTCACAGCCTACAGTTGTGATTCACAATGGCATGTGCATATATATATCTCTATATATATATATCTCTACATCTATCTATATATATATATATATATATATATATATATACACACACATATATATGATATATACACAACAGAGATGGATATATATATATATATAGATATATATGTATGTATATATATATATATATATATATACAATATATATGTATACGACATATATGTATACAATATATATATATAATATATATATATATATGTACTCTGTATGTCATTCAAACAGGGTGACTATTCCAATGATCACTTTACTATTGGAAGCGCCTTTTTCCGCACTAGTAAAAACCCAAATTCATTGCCAAGTCATTTATTTGCTTCCGCTGCTAAAATATCTCCGGTTGCATTATTTTGGGATTTGTTTAGTTATGTATTTTTATTTTTTTTTTTTTTATAAAATACAACATTAGTGATTCAAAAGATCAAAAACTTGATATCTACAACCCAAAAAAACTTTTTTTGACCCAAATTTTTTCATGTCCGAAAACTAGCGAAGTGGGAATGACATATAGTCCTCCAATTTACTAATAAAAAAAGTACTAAAGTTTTGCCTGTAAACTCTCCGCGCACAAGGAAAGGATTCAGCACCCGATAAGATAGAGCAGCAACTAATCGCCCTATGTTGTCCGTGTCGATAAGCTGTGGAATTCAGGGGCTCCTGGTGGTCCCCTGATTCTTTCAGATAACCAAAATAGGGAGTTCAGACCCTAAGGGTATATTCATTTATGTGATTTCATGGCATGCATCATGTGAGACGTATCTTATCTCTTTAAGGACGCAGTCAATTTTCGTTTTTTGATTTTTAGTTTTTTCCTACTCTTCTTCCAACAGCCATCATTTTTCATTTTAACGTAGCTATAGCCCTATGGGGACTTGTTTGTACCTGGACAATTACCATGTAATGTACTGAAAAAAAAGAAAAAAAGTTCTAAGTGCTGTGAAGTGGAAAAAAAACAACAAAAACCCTGTAATCCGCCATTGTTTTTCTACTCTATAGTTTTTTGGAAGATTGAGTCTTCAGATGTGTACAATTACGGATATATTAAATTGTTCAGTTTTTCTTTTATATTAATATAAAGGCTTTTTTTAAAAAAAAATCTTTTCATTTAGTGGCTTATGTATTATGTATATTATGTCGCCATATTGTGAGACAAAAACACA
The DNA here is from genome assembly GCF_048569485.1 of Anomaloglossus baeobatrachus. Taxonomy (NCBI): domain Eukaryota; kingdom Metazoa; phylum Chordata; class Amphibia; order Anura; family Aromobatidae; genus Anomaloglossus; species Anomaloglossus baeobatrachus. Next base: position 537,015,797 of record NC_134358.1, on the reverse strand, counting down.
GCAAAATCTACTTTTTGAAATCAGGTTTTTTAACGACCAAGAGAGCAGGTTTTGCTGCAGATGAAAAGCAGCAAAAAAAGCAACATGTGAACATACACTGAGGGTATGTGCCACGATCAGGGTTTGGAGCATTTTGGATGCAGAGTGTTTTTGCTGTGTCCAAAACGCTGTGTTGTGCAGTATAAGCACAGTGGATGGGATTTATAGAAATCTCCTGCCCACTGTGCTTCTTGTCTCCGCAGCATAAACTGACCTGCATCGCGGCTTCCTGACCCACAGCGTGTCAATTTATGTTGCGGACACCGAGTGATCTCCGCTGGGAGAATATAACAAAATTCTGCAGCACAGCGAACCCTGATTGTGGGCATGGGAAGTTGTAGTTTTCTGCCGAGAACACTCATGGCGCCGTAGGAGGGCTGACTCTGCATCCATGACGTAGTGTTGCCGGACCGTGTGAACGTACCCTAAGAGTGGCATTTAAAGGGGTATTGGGTCCTTTCCCAATATGCAGTAGGTGTAATAATAATAATATTAGCAAATATCCAATTAGAAATGTAGCATAGTTCTTCTGATTTACTATGTTGCTTACCTCATGTTCAGGGCATTGCAGGACCTAGGGTATCCATGGTTATGACCATTAGCAACATCAATCGTTGCAAACACTCAATCGTTACTGCTGGTGCCCTTGGATTCTTGGGTCAGTGAGGGCCGTGAAGGTTCCCTTTCTGTGCAGGTATTTGTTAGGCTGCTTAGAGCATTCACCTAACCTAGGGCCCTGTGCCCCGTCAGTGCCTTGGTTCCAGGGGTACCTGTTTGTACCCTCCCTGGCAACCACTCTCCTGTGCCCGTCAGGTCACCGTTACATGACCCCGTTTGAGACACGTCCGTCTCCTTCACTGGTCTCCACCAACTGACCTACTGTCTGTCTGGGTGAGGGAACTGGGGATATTATGTGTGTATTAAGGTACCGGCATTGGGCTTTCAGGTCCCTGGGGGTAGGCCCTGCATCGGGGTCAGGATGCAGTACCTAGTAATGCCCTGATGGGTTCAGGGGCTCTACAAATCATTCATTGTAATACCTGCCAAGGTTTCGCAGTTCACCTGGCCACAGATGTGGGGTTTTGTTTTATGTTCCTTTATGTTTTTGTTGTTCACACTACTAATTTCTACTTATGGGTTTCTACCCTCAAAATGACAGACCACTAAGAACCGTAATTTCCTTGTTAATCTGATTTTTAAGACTATTTTTTCTTGAATTATCGTACATTTTAGAATTTTGCTGCATTTTAGTAGGCCCGGTAGTCATAAATGGGATATGTCATGCTGACATATCATACGATAAAGGAAGAATATGAAACCGGTCACCATCATTATTTTTTTTGTCCGTATATCCTTGTGATTTCAACAGGATCCATTTACAATAAAGTGAACAGAAGTAAACAAGGATTGGATTTCATCTTCGCATTATTCTCGCCTTGACATGCTGTCTTCATTGCCTGTAGCAACCAAACGCTTTTATTTTTCAAGAGCAGACTGTGAAATGGAAGCTGCAGTGTTTGGTTGCTATGGACAGATAAGTTTTCCTTCTTTTAGTTCATAGCAACCAATCACAGAGCAGCTTGCATTTGTCAAAAGCAGAAAATGAAATGAAAGCTGCTCTCTTATTGGTTGCTGTGAGCAACGGAGATAGTTTGTCTTTTGGACCGTTTCATAATTCTTCCCGAATATGTCTGTAAGCCATGCTAATGGGGAAGCCAGCCAAATTACAGCTATCCTTATATTTATGGCCTGTTGGACGTGACCATATTATGGCTTTGTACTAGCTGTAATGGGTTGTCAATACAGTTCATATGAGATTGTCACCTAGTCGTACAGATTTGCCAGAGACGTAACTGAGATGTTGGCAATTTTGGGTTGTTTAGTCCCGCTGCGGACCCCCCCGATCTTCCAAGCACCTCCCATGGGTGGCTTTTGTTAAATCCCCACCCTAAGTCTTAGGACTGTTTTTGATAAATTGTGATAGTCCTGGCAAATCCAGGACTGTATTCAAGCACACCAATTTTACATTGAGATCCACAGTAGGACCCCTAAAGGGTTGTTCTGCCCCTTTCTGTAACTTTGCATACGGTCTCAGTATAGTAAAAAATATACACCACATTCTCGCTTTCCATACCACACCGATCCTTCATCCCACTGATTGTGTACCCACTTTGGCCACATGCCGATCTCCAAAGATGGTGAGGCTGGTGGGGGACATGACTTGAGGGGATAGAGGGATCAGAAGGTGAGTATTTGCTTCTTATGATTTTTAGTATGACCTCAACGTGGTCCAAAAATAAGAAGTATATACCCAGTCACGATCCATCATCACAGTTTTCGTTTCTCACTCTGGTCTCCTCTTCCACCGTGGTCAATATGTGACTTTGGCAGCCAATCAATGGCCTCACTGGAGGACATACCGGTAGGAGGGAGAAAGGTGGGGAATCCAAAGGTGATTATCTGGTACTTTGTGTTTTGTTTTTTTTTAATCACACTGGGACAATATGTAAATTTTTATAAAGAGATAGGAAAGTCTATAGATCCCAGTGCAAAATCTGAATAGTTACCAACAGTCCTGAATTCATAAGAGACAGGACTATCACAAGTTTTTAGGAGCAGTCCTGGCAAATACAGGGATGCCCCCAGCCGAAAAGGGCAGGGTTTACACAAAACCAACCCATAAATGGGAGGTTCTGGTGCAATTGGCGCAATTCCAGGGTTGATGGGAAATGAGACTTCAACATTTCTAAATTGGTAAAAGCAATATGGAAGCAACATTAGGTGGCATATGGAGGCTACATTAGGTGCCATACGGCGGCAACATTAGGTGGCATACAGCGGCAACATTGGGTGCCATACGGCGGCAACATTAGGTGCCATATGGAGGCAACATTAGGTGGCATACGGAGGCAACATTAGATACCATACGGCGGCAACATTGGGTGCCATACGGCGACAACATTAGGTAGCATACGTAGGCAACATTAGGTGCCATACGGCGTCAACATTAAGTGGCATATGGAGGCACATTAGGTGGCATACGGCGGCAACATTACGTGGCATACGGAGGCAACATTAGGTAGCCTACATAAGCAACATAGGATTCCAGAAGGAGGCAACATAGTTCACCATATGGAGGCAACATGGGGTGCCGTATGAAGGAAACATGGTGTGCCATATAAAGGCAACATTAGGAGCCATTTAAAGGCAACATCAGGTGCATCAGGTGCCATATGAAGGTAACATGGGGTGCCATATGAAGGAAACATCAGGTGCCATATGAAGGCAACATGGGGTGCCATATGAAGGCAACATGGGGTGCCATATGAAGGCAACATGGGGTGCCATATGAAGGCAACATGGGGTGCGTGCCACTTGAAGGCAACATGGGGTACCATATGAAAGCAACATGGGGTGCCATGTGGAAGCAACAAGGGGCACCATGTAGAGTTCCTTAGGCTCTGGTCAGACTCCATGGACATGGCGCTCTAGTGTGTAGGAGTCCTGAAGTTGGGTGACACCCCTTGTGTAACGGACATAATGTTGGCCCACTACCATGGTACAGATTAAAGAAATGAATATTTTACCAACTTGACACAAGAGGACAACAAAAAGAAATCTTGCCTTGAGACATTATAAAACTTTCTCTTGTTCCGGATACTTTTGGAGAGTGTTGATGGAGACCCCCCCCCCCCCTTCCCCGTGTTGCCAGTCAGGCAGTGATTGCAGCTCTGATAACTTTTGTTACTTGGGAGGAAGGAGATCAATAAGATTTGTTTTCCTGTAAGCAATCTTCAAGACGTCCTTGTTTAACCAGACCCACATTAGACCTCAAACCCATATCCTGTACCATCGTCTAGTAACTACTGTTAATGAAATGTAAGACTTTTAGTAATGTGTGAGAATTAACACAATTGATCATTTGTGTGTGTGGGGGGGGGTAAGTCATTTATTTATGCTAGTTAATTTTTTCTCAGTTGCATGAAAATGGATGGACCATGTTGATGAATTGTCAGAAATATAAAGATTCTTATTTTTTGGGGTTTTTTTTTTATCCTTTTTAGAATAAAAAGTCACAGGACCCTTTCAATAAGCATTGGATTGTCATACATTCGTCTTCTACTGTGTAAAAGAAAAATTAGACACATATTGTATTCCACTGGGGGATACTGGAAGTACTGTTGTGCAAAAATGATCTCTGGCACAAACTGATGAATCGGGCCCATAGCCCCGGGGCATAGCAGGGGAGAGGAAGCTAGCATGGGGAGCTAGTGGGGTGCGCACAAGTCGCTTTGCTTTGGCCTGTTTATTTCATTAGATTGCTAAGCTAGCAAAGCATTGTCTTTGTATTGCACAAAATCGAACAAGCCTTAAAAGGTTTTGCCTGGTATATAACCGTTTTTATGTATATGACTTTTGCCATCACTGAGCCCCATGTATATACTGTGTAATATAAACTCACTATATAAATGAGCAAGTGAGGTTCGGTGTCTGCACTGCAAAGAATATGTTGGCAGGGGATTAAATGTTTTATAAAACTGAATAACATCTGAACTTCCACAGAATATACTGTACTTAACTACTAGTGATGAGGTGGGCACTACCATGCTCGGGTGCTCAGTACTCGTAACTAGTGAGGAGTAAGCACTACCATGCTCGGGTGCTCAGTACTCTTAACTAGTGATGAGTGAGCACTACCATGCTCGGGTGCTCAGTACTCGTAACTAGTGATGAGGTGGGCACTACCATGCTCGGGTACTCTGTACTCGTAACTAGTGATCAGGGAGCACTACCATGCTCGGGTGCTCAGTACTCGTAACTAGTGATGAGGTGGGCACTACCATGCTCGGGTATTCAGTACTCGTAACTAGTGATGAGCGGGCACTACCATGCTCGGGTGCTCAGTACTCGTAACTAGTGATGAGCGGGCACTACCATGCTCAGGTTCTCAGTACTCCTAACTAGTGATGAGCGGGCACTACCATGCTCGGGTGCTCAGTACTCGTAACTAGTGATGAGGTGGGCACTACCATGCTCGGGTGCTCAATACTCGTAACTAGTGATGAGCGGGCACTACCATGCTCGGGTGCTCAGTACTCGTAACTAGTGATGAGTGAGCACTACCATGCTCGGGTGCTCAATACTCGTAACTAGTGATGAGCGGGCACTACCATGCTCGGGTGCTCAATACTCGTAACTAGTGATGAGCGGGCACTACCATGCTCAGGTTCTCAGTACTCCTAACTAGTGATGAGCGGGCACTACCATGCTCAGGTTCTCAGTACTCCTAACTAGTGATGAGCGGGCACTACCATGCTCGGGTGCTCAGTACTCGTAACTAGTGATGAGTGAGCACTAACCATGCTCAGGTGCTCAGTACTCGTAACTAGTGATGAGCGGGCACTACCATGCTCGGGTGCTCAGTACTCGTAACTAGTAATGAGCGGGCACTACCATGCTCAGATGCTTGATATTCGTAACTAGTGATGAGCTCCACATGGATAGAACAAAGACCATTCATCAGATTTTACCATGGATTCAGTGTGGTCAAATCTGTAGCATAAAATATGTCACATGTGAATCTTCCTTTTAAAGTTCATGTGTTAATGAGCCGAGCTGCAGAGTATAATATGAAACACAAGTTATAATTATATAATAGAGTCTCATAAAGGATAAATAATAAGAAAAAAAGTATAAATAATACAAACGAACCCCTAATTATTAACGTTGAGATTCACAGGACATTGACCGCTGGACCAGATTCCTACTAACCTACTACTACCTGCCGCATCCCTGCAAACTAGAAGAGGTGGCAACAAGTACGGGCAGGTAGTAGGTTCACATGTATTTGATTGACAGCCACAGATTACCCACATGGTCATCCCTAATAATTCCGTAAGCAGCAGCTTGTTGATGGCTTTTGGGAAAACGAAGAATTTTCATATGTTGCATAGGTAAAAAGTGAGAAAAAGGTTAAAAAAAACAAACCAAAAAACTAAAACAAAACTAAAAGTTCTTGGGGTTGTCCATGATGGAAGTCCTCAATCTCGCTTTGTGACTGTAGGCTTATGAATCCTATTAAAGGAAAGACCAGCACAATAGGGTCTCATCGGCGAGAAAATCAGTAGGCTCACCACAACCCATTTATATGCTCAAAAAATGTGGCTGCTGGGGCCCGTTTGATTGCAGAAATATATAGCAGGAGATGAAGGGTTAAAGTAGTTGGCCATTACTTTAACACATCATTAGGATAGGCCATCACTGTCTGATTGGTTGGGGTCTAACACCTGGCACCCCCTCTGATCAGCTGTTCTTGGTGCTGGCGGCAGCAGCAGGCAGCCGGAAATGCTCAGTTCCGGAGCTGCCCTGTCTTCTGATAGTGGTAGCGGCCGGGTACTGCACATCTGCTTCCCAATCAATGCTAGGAGGTGGATGTCCAGTACCTCCCGCATACAATATCAGGAGATGGACCAGCTCCGGATCTGAGCATTTCTAGCTGAATGCTGCCACCTCCGGCACGGAGAACAGCTGATCGTCGGGGGTGTGAAGTGTCGTATCCCAGGCGATCAGACATTGATGACCTATCCTAAGGATTGTCCATCAATGTAAAGTTATGGGCCAACCTCTTTAAAATCTGCGCTCCACCTGCAGAGCCACACACTAGATATATGGCCATATATCTAGTGTGCGGGTCTGCAGGTGGAGCACGGATTTTAACCCTTCATCTCCTGTTATTGACTTCTGAATCTTGACAGTATACGTTGCGCACGCTGTCAGGATCCACCATTATTGCCAGTGAGGGCGGGCAGTTACATATATTAGATTTACAAACGTCCGTTCACATTCAGACTAGACATGCTTGTCAGTTCTTCACTAATGCATTACTATTGAGAAGGCAAGTCTAGTTGGCACGTGCCGACAAGTATACAAAACGCATGCTTGTGGTGGTCATGTCTTTGCCCGCTCGCATAGGCGGTTCACACACTCTCAGGATTCAGAATACTGCAGCGACTGAGATTTTTTTTCCCCAAATCTGGACAACCTATATATGTAAAAGTTGAAAACCGTAGCAAGACTTGATGACATCAATGCAAGATTTTATATTTGCGGATAAATATTGAGTTTCACTTATGTAGTTTTCCGGTTAAAGTAGCCCTAGTTCTGCACTTGTTTTCTTCCTTTCCATGCTCGGAGTAAATCCCTGACATCTGAGTGTTTACAGGCCATTGGAAAAGGAATTTAAGCCGTGGTCCAGATAACGCACTGGGATCCTAAATGTTGACATCTGAGTAGGAAGCGACGGACATAATAAAAAAAAATCAATGTACATTAAACAAAATCCGAGCAGCGCTCTCGTGTCATCGGGCCGCTTTTCATTAGCTGATTATTTCCAAAAATATTCTGCCGGGCAGACATATGTTTTCAATTGAAGAATAGGTCTCGTGCTCGCAGTCCACATAAACAGCTCTGTATGATTCATGACTTGGGAAGCTACAAGCGGTCCTCACATAGGGCAGGACTGTGAAATGTTGTCGTTTGTTATAGCTGAAGAGTCTTGTTAATTGCTGGGTTTCTAAAAAAATAAATAGATAAAAATTGATGTGTTTCAGAAGTTCACAAACTTTTATATCTACAGTTCAAGTGTTACTAATGACCATGCTAAATGCACATCGTAAAACTATTACATACACAGCGTTAAATTATTACAAACGCGTCTGACGTACATTTTTAGGATTTTTAAAATTTTCTTTACTCATATACAGTGTCAGGCTAAGGCAACAGGAGCCCACCAAACCAGTAACATTGACTCGGAGGACCACTGATCAACTATATACAAATATTACAGTCACAAATTTACCTATGCTTCTATATAATAATATACTGGGTAGTTTGTAAAAAGAACAATAAGATGGTTCCTTTTGTCTGTACATAGTGAAACAAGTGTATTGTGCCAACTAATGATTATGTTTGGAGGGTAAGTGATGTACTACTTGAAAGGGGCCCACCAGAGAATTCTCCGGTTTTCCTGTGGGCCAGTCCGAGCAAGATAAACGTTTCCCATTTTAGGTCAATTAAGATCACCAAAAGTATTTATATTTGCCAAATGCCAGAATAATGAGAGAGAATGTTTTAAGCCATTTTTATTATTTTCTGTAAAGTAAAAAGTTTACATACATTTCATTAGTATTTGGTACCTTTGCCCTTACACTGTATGACTCAGGTCAAAAGTTTTGGATCTCCTTCCACAAGTTTCTCACAATAGTTGGTAGGAATTTGGGCCCATTCCTCGTGACATAATTCGTGTAACTGAGCCATATGTGTAGATCATCTTGCTCGCACCGGTCTTTTTAGCTTTACCCATAAATTTTCAATAGGATTGAAATCAGGTCTTTGTGATGGCCACTCCAAAACATTGACTTTGTTATCCTTAAGCCACTTTGTAACCAATTTGGCAGTATGCTTCAAGTCATTGTCCATTTGGCAGAGCCATTTCTGCCCAAGCTTTAAGTTCTCTGGCGGAAACCGTCTGGTTTCATGTGTGTGTGTGTGTGTATGTGTGTGTGTGTGTGTGTGTGTGTGTGTGTGTGTGTATATATATATATATATATATATATATATATATATATATATATATATATATATATAGTCTATTTTTGTACAATCAGAGGTAGTTTTTGGCAAATAGGGTGGGTGGCATATCTTACTTGTCAGTGGGAGCCCCACTTCTAGGAACCCCATTGTTTATGTTCAGAGCTCTATAGTGTCCTCATTGAATGGAGTGATGGTCCCTTATGAGAACCACACTATTCATTGTTTATGGGATTGTAGGTTATAACAAACGACAGCAATATGTCTTTATAATACAAAGTCTTTAAGGACCAGGGAGAGCTTTTATAGAGTAATCTCTTCAAGAAAATTACTGTGAGGTTCATGGACAGAAAGGTAAAATGAATGACCTATAAGAACACCCAGACAAGACATCACAGGACTCCTCCGGGAGTCTGAGGAGGCAAGTATTAACTCGGATTTTACCCTAGCACATCGGGGAACAATATACGTATTCCCTCATTTGCATTCCACATCAGGTATTAACCTCCCATGTTCATATATTCTAGAACACAAGATTTGAGCACCCTACATAGCCAGGTATTAACCTTCACTTTTATCCTATAAATAACATTTAAACCCTCTATTTCACTGTAACCCACCAGGAAAAAGATATGAACACCTTTCTATACAATACAGTAAGCTACTACTGGGTATTAAGTGCTAGTTGCACCCTAGACTACCAGGAAATAGAACACTCTATTAACATTTGTTGTTTTTGGAGTGCAATATGTGAAATCTCAGCTTGCAGTTCAACGTCACAGTTTTCTCTAAAGTGAGTGTTTTCATCCCTTCTTCCAAGATGCTGCTGCTGATCTAGCAGCCTTAGAAGCTGCAGACATGGCATGGAGGGCTGAAAGCTCTCCCCAAGAGAAAACTATGAGTAAACATCCAGTTAATCTAGAAACAGAGATTTCACATACTGCACTCCAAAAGAAACAAAAGTGAATATCTCTGCAATGGAGCGACGTAGCGTCAAATGCAAGATGGAAATAAGCAGCAGAATCAGGGGAGCTAACGGATTTTTGCAAGATATTTAACTCAATTTGTTTGGGCAAGTGACAAGTCCTCTTTACCCCGACAATTTTACCCAAAACTACCAGAAAATAATACAATTTTATTCTAGACCCCAGGGAAGAAAATATAGTAAAACTAAACTGTCAATTTTATCCTAACTTACGAGACAATAAAATATGAACTTTCTCTTTTTCCCCAGATTACCAGGACTAGTGACATTAAAGGGTACGTTACACGCTGCGATATCGGTACCGATATCGCTAGCGAGCGTACCCGCCCATGTCGTTTGTGTGTCACGGGCAAATCGCTGCCCGCGGCGCACAACATCGCTAACACCCGTCACACAGACTTACCTTCCCTGCGACGTCGCTCTGGCCGGCGAACCGCCTCCTTTCTAAGGGGGGGGGGCGGTTTGTGCAGCGTCACAGCGACGTCACACGGCAGCCGTCCAATAGCAGAGGAGGGGCGGAGATGAGCAGCCAAAACATGCCACCCGCCTCCTTCCTTCCTCATTGCCGGTAGACGCAGGTAAGGAGATGTTCGTCGCTCCTGTGGTGTTACACACAGCGATGTGTGCTGCCGCAGGAACGACGAACAACATCGCTACTCACCAGACAACAATTTTTGGTAATTAAACGACCTCTCAAAGACAAACGATTTTTGCCTCTTTTGTGGTCGTTGAAGGTCGCTCCTAGCTGTCACACGCTGCGATGTCGCTAACAAGGCCGGATGTGCGTCACAAACACCGTGACCCCGACGATATATATCGTTATCGATGTCGCAGCGTGTAAATGGCCCTTAAGTCTTCAACCACCTTAGACTACCAGAAAAGTTTTAACCAGTATGGAATATTTTTTTATTTCTAAACTTATGTGCATCTTATAGTCCAGAAAATGTATACATTACCTGGAGCTATGTGTATTTAGCCAGTGGGTAGTGATGGTTGACATCATTCTCCTTCATTCATCTACTTTTATTTCTGTAGTTGATTAGCCGACTTCTGGCTGATTATAAAATACTGTGTCACCCAGGGCTATGGGGTACTCGGTCCCGGGCGGTGTAATACTGTGTCGCCCAGGGCTATGGGGTACTCGGTCCCGGGCGATGTATTGCTGGGGAGATGTCACTTGGTGGCCGTTGCCCACTTCCGTGCCCTTGGGGACTCTTTTTAAAAGGGGAATATTTACAGGGGAGATTAGATGAAAGTTTATATCGTGACGCCACTTGCGGGTTGCGGCTATGTGGATGGAGCCGCTGCTGCACAGTCCTCACTACTGCGGTTGGTGTTGGTGGCAGCCTAGATGTTGGGCCCTTCGCAAGTAGGGCTTGGCCTCAGAGGATAGGTGATATTGATGGGCACAGAAAGAAGGTAGGCCACACAAGGGGTTTCAGTGTAACTGGTTCCTTTACTCACAGTCAGATGGAAACTGGTCACCCGAGGAAGGCTGGTCTTGACCGCAGGTCCCCTTAGTCCCAGTGCCGGTGTAGTGACCTGGTGGCTTCTTTCCCCTGCACCTGTCTCTGTATGGTGGGTTCCCGTGGCTTGGAGTGTCTGGGGGTCCCCTCCTGTTAGTTTCCCAACGGTAGTCCGTATGACAGTAGCGTGAACCCTGTGGGGTCGGTTTCTCTGGTCCGGTTCTCTGGTTCTCCCGTTGCTACAGTGTCCCGAACTTCAAGGTCAGTGACGTCCTTGATGGTCCTCTCACTGTGCAGATTTTATAAGGTCTACCTAGAGCAGTGTTTCTCAACTCCAGTCCTCAAGACCCACCAACAGATCATGTTTTCAGGTTTTCCTCAATCAGGTTTTCAGGATTTCCTTAATGTTGCACAGGTGATGGAATTATTCCCTGTCTAACATTGAGGAAAACCTGAAAACATGATCTGTTGGTGGGTCTTGAGGACTGGAGTTGAGAAACACTGACCTAGAGCATTTGCCTGACCTAGGATTCTGTACCCCGTTAGTGCGTGATATCGGGAGTACTTCACCGTACTCCACCGGCAACCAAACGCCTGGGCCCTCAGGTCACTGTTCATTCCTCTCAGTGCTTCCTGTCTCTATCACAGTCACTGACCAACAACTCTTACTATCACTGACTGACTCCTTCTTTCCCGTTCCACCTGGTTGTCGTCTAGTGGACTAGATCAGCTCCACCCTCTGGGTGACCATCCACTGGGTCCAACCCTAGTCTGTTACCAGTCTTTTGGGGAATTTGGGGAAAACCAGGGATTACTGGAATGTTTAGTTGTTACCGGCTTTAATCTTCTGGGTCCCTAGGGGTTAGGCCCTGCATCCCGGTGGGCATGTGTGACGCCCTGGAGACGGGAAAATGGCTGCCGGAGATCCGAGGTGGACCGGGGCAGGGTTCTAACCCGCCGATACCGACACCGGAGAACCGACCCGGAAACCGTGCACAAAAGGGGGTACTTGGACCCTGAAGCCAGGACCGGCACCAACGGCCTAGCTAATTAACCAATTGAGAGCAGGATTTTAGGTCCTGTCCCAACCTAAGTCCCGAAAAGAGACAACAGCCCACCGAGGGGGATAAAGGGCAACCGCCAGGGACCGGTAGATCCCACGGGCCAGCGTCAGCGGGCACGGCTCCCAACCTAAGGACCGGAAGTGGACTCCCGTGTTTCACATTGGGAAGTCCACCACACAAAAACACTGCGTGCAGAGGGAGAGATACAGACCACCAGTTCGGGTGTGAGACCAGATACACCCGTCTGTGGCGGCCGGCCACCAACACCTTGGTTTACCAAAAGGACTTTGTGTTTATTGACTCCACACATCAGTGTAACCTTATCCAGCACCACGATAACCATTGACTCTACACATCAGTGCAACCTCATCCGGCACCAGGACAACCGAACTGTAAGGGGTACTTTGCACGTTGCGACATCGCTACTGCGATATCGTCGGGGTTAAATCAAAAGTGACGCACATCTGGCGCCGGTAACGACGTCACAACGTGTAAAGCCTAGGAGAGAAGATGAACGAGCGTGAAACAGTCAAAAATCGCTGATCCATGTCACGTCGTTCATTTTCATAATGCCGGTGCGTCCGCAGGTACGATGTTGTTCCTCGTTCCTGAAGCTCCACACATCGCTGTGTGTAAAGCCGCAGGAGCGACAAACATCTCCTTACCTGCGCCCAGTGTCCACCGGCAATGCGGAAGGGAGAAGGTGGGGGGGATGTTTAAAACCCGCTCATCTCCGCCCCTCCGCTTCTATTGGCCGGCCGCTTAGTGACGTCTCTGTGACTCCGCACGACCCGCCCTCTTAGGAAGGAGGCGGGTCGCCAGCCAGAGCAATGTCGCAGGGCAGGTAAGTGCGTGTGAAGCTGCCGTAGCGATAATATTCGCTACGGCAGCTATCACAAGATATCGCATGTGCGACGGGGGCGGGTACTATCGTGCTCGGCATCGCTATTATCGGCTAGCGATGTCGCAGCGTGCATAGTACCCCTAAGTGTGCTGATCCCTGCAACCCTGCACAACACTGGGCCCTGGGGCATCCATCCCTACCCACGGAGGAGTTAACATCCAGCTGCCATCACATCTGTCCCGGGTATCCCATAACAGCAGCGGTGGTGCTACATCTCACCACACACCGTAGGTGGCGTCACACAGTGATTACAGAAAACCCCGTACAAATACGTCCCCTTTTATTTGAAGTGTCCGCGTGACCCCCGGGTCCGGTAGAATCCCTCGAGCCACACTGCGGATCCGGATCCGTGGCATGGGGGCGGCACACATGCAGTACCTTGTAACTCCCTGATGGCTTCAGGGGCACTACAATAGCAGAGGTGTTTAGGGGATTTCACCAAATGAAAAAGCTATATTTTTGTCCAATAAAATCACGGTGGTAACATCCAATTCTGCATCGCATAGTATTGGATTTATGAATGAATTTGCCCAGCATCTGGATTGATTTCACAGCAGCTCTGGCACTAATTAAGCCCCAGGGTTACTGTGACAGTAAAGGAGGCGATAGTGATACAGCTTCATTATACTTCGCAACAGCACATTCAGCCGTAGAGTTGATTTATACCTTTACTACGTTGTGTCCGCTAGGCGCACATATATTGTGTATCCCATCACGGTTTCCTATATCTTCAATATACTATTTCTATATTACATCCACATACAGGCATACAGGCAGGGTGTCTGCGCTGTAAACTTTTATAAATATAACATAAAATGCTATTATACTTTTTTTTATTATGATTTACAGTAAAAAAAATTTAATTCAACCTCAGTAGGACCAGAAAGGTTCCAGATTATCGGACAATTCTGAATTCGTGAAAGTTCATAGAAAATTATATTAGATTTGTAAAAAGACAGCACCATATAAAATGCTTACTTAATTTACAATTTAAAGGGGTTTTCCACTTTAAAGGGAATCTGCCATTAGGGTTTTTCTATTTAGTCTGGGAGCAGAATAATGTAGAGGGAGATTCTGATTGCAGGGATGTGTCACTTGCTCAGCATTTTGTTGTAGTTTCAATATAATCAGTGTTTTAACAGCAGGATATTATCCTGCAGCACTAGGTGTCATATACAAAACAGTTTAGCTAATCTGTGTAAATGTCGCGGGCGGGGAGGAGGGTGTCAGCACACTACGCTCACCCCTTCTGCTCGGGTCCGGCGGCTGCTGCTCAGTGGTGGCTCGAGCGGTGGGCCGGATCCCGGGGGTTTCTCGAGCGGCACTCCTCGCCCGTGAGTAAAAGGGGGTTTGTTGGGTGTGGGGATGATTATTGTCCGTGACGCCACCCACGGTTGTGGTGATTGCACTACCGCTGCTCGGTATGGGGCTCCCGGGGATGGAGTTGCGGAGCAGCCAGGTGTTGTGTTGCCCCTCCGTGGGTAGGGGTTGGTGATCCCGGGGCCCGGTGATGGTTTGGAAGGTGCAGGGCCTGGTGGGCGCAGGGACGCGGGGGCAGCGCTGTGTCTTGCGGCACTGTGGTACTCACTCAGCCTGAGACGTTGACACAGTTTTTACGGTAAACCAAACGGCTGGTAAGACGGTCCCACAGACGGCTGCACTTGCTCTCCCGGTAGGTGACGGTGATGTCCCTTTTCCTAGCACCTTGGTGTACTTGTTGGTTGCGATGGGTCCCCACCGGTAACCCGCTCCCCGGCTTCAAGCTGGACCGGGGGAGCTCTGCACTTTGCCCGCAGGCGCTGGCCCCAAAAAACTCGTGCCCTGGCGGTGGCGGTGTCTCTTCTATACTGGCTGGGCTGTTGCCTTCAATCGGGACTTGGTTGTTGGGGGATCTACGTCCCCTTCACTGACGGATTCGGCAAATTTGGCGACTCCTAGCCTTGCCGGGGTCCGAGAGGCCCCTGCCCTGGTGCTGACTGTCCTTCGGAACACTGCTCCAGACCGCCGGGCACACAGCCACCGGGGTCCTTCCAGGAACTTCCAAACGGTCCCCCTCCAGACAGTCACCGCCGTTGCTGACCTTGCTGACCTGGTCCTACACACAGCTGGACCCTTCAGGCTTTCTTTCTTTCCTGTCACCTCACTTGCTTTCCTCCTTTACTACTTTGCTACTTTCACCACTTGTTTACGCCTTCACTCCCCTAACTGTTCTGCCTGGTTTTCCTGCCTCCAGAGCTGTGAGCTCCTCGGAGGACGGAGCCAACCGCCTGGCCCACCCCCTGGTGTGCATCATCAGACTCCTGGAGGAAGGCAACAAGGATTTTTGGTTAGCTTAGATGTTCCTACCTGGGATGTGGGGTGTGGTGGTGTGTGACACGTGTCCCCTGGATTGCCCAGGGCGACACATAAACATGTCCCCACCACTGATTGGCAGCTTGCATGTACAGTGTACATTGGAAGATACTATTTAGTGGCATGGGTGGGGTTATACACAGCTCAGCATTCATAGCACTGCTACAGCTATGGCAGAGAAAACACAGATCTTATCAAAACTGCAGCACAGACAGGACGTGGTACATCGCTGGAATCAGGGCCTCCGCCTCTACATCATGCTAGTGTCGCGGGCGGAGGAGGGGACGCCGCGCTCTCCCACTGCTCGGGTCCGGCTGCCGCTGCGACTGCTGCGGCCTGCTGCTGCTGCTCGGTGGCTCGAGCGATGGGCCGGATTCCGGGGACTCGAGCGGCGCTCCTCGCCCGTGAGTGAAAGGGGATTGGTTTTTGGGATAGTTTTGTCCGTGACGCCACCCACGGTTGTGCTGATTTGTTGACACCACCGCTGCTCTGTATGGGGATCCCGGGGACTGATGACAAGGAGCAGCAAAGTTGTTGGTTCTCCCCTCCGTGGGTAGGGGGTAGTTGTCCCGGGGCCCAGTGATGAGGGATGGCGGGGCCGGTGCAGGGCTTGGTGGGGTGCAGGGACGCGGGGGGGGCAGCGCTGTGCCTTGCGGCACTGTGGTACTCACTCAGCCTGAGACAGGGACACAGTTCTCGGTAAAACACACGGCTGGAAAGAAGGTTCCCACGGACGGCTGCACTTGCTTTCCCCAGTAGTTGACGGTAACGGTTACTTTTCCTGCACCTGAGATGATGATGGTAACGATGGGTTCCCACCGGTAACCCGCTCCCCGGCTTGGATATGGGCCGGAGGAGCCCTACTTTGCCCGCAGGCGCTGGCCCTGAGAAACTGGTGCCTTGGCGGTGGCGGTGTCTCTCTACAACGGTTGGACTGTTGCCTTCAATCGGGACTTGGTTGTTGGGAGACCCAGAGGTCCCCTTCACTAACGGATTTGGCAAATTCACGGCGACTCCTAGCCTTGCCGGGATCCGAAACGCCCCTGCCACTGGTCCTCTCTTCACTTTGTATACCGCTCCGGTACCGCCGGGCCACCACCCGTCCGCGGTCCTTTCGGCAACCTCTGGTCAGCCGCTCCTGCGGACAGTCACCGCCGTCTGCTGACCTTGCTGTCTCAGTCCGGGGCACACACCCGGACCAGCTTCAGGCTCTACAAACTGTCACTTTTTACTCCTTTTCTCAAGCTCCTCTACTACTTCCCTTCCTTCTACTTCCACTAACTTTTCTTATCTTGCTTCTCACTCAAGCTCTGCCTGAGCTAAACTCTGCCTGGTTTTCCCGCCTCCAAGGCTGTGAACTCCTCGGTGGGCGGAGCCAACCGCCTTGCCCACCCCCTGGTGTGGACATCAGCCCCTGGAGGAAGGCAACAAGGATTTTAGGTTAGCCTTGGTGTTCCTATCTGGGGTGTAGGGTGTGGTGGTGTTATGACCTGTGACCCCTGGCTTGCCCAGGGCGTCACATTCCCCCTTAGCAAAATGCAGACCGTCTGCGGGCTGCCCGTCCAACACCGGTTTTATTTTCTGAAAAGATATAAAAAAGAATAACACTCATACAAATTATGACATCATCCCACATCGGGAGGTTCGGTACTTAAACGTTGCAAAACAGTAACATTAAAACAGTTGCTACTGCCGCTCTCTCCCACCCAAGTAACCTGGCCCTGATGCTGCCCCTAAAACCCAGGCAGCACCCCTTGACCTCAGTCCTGAACCAGTTACCCGAGCGGGATCTGTCCTTCCCCTCCAGAGGGTAGCCACCGGTTCCTGTGGTGGCTGGGCCCCAGCCTGCTCCACTGCGGGCCCTCCCTCCAACCTGCCTCTCCGGAGGTGGTAACGGTAAGCTGCAACAACAGATTTTTATTTACAACCCACTTAACGTTTGTGGTTGCCCTGCAAGTTCATGGGCTTGTCCATAGGAGTTCCTATGCAAAACTTTTTGAAGGGTCCCCACGGGGACAACAGTGCCGGCAACGGCCGGTTCCCAATCACAGTAGACAATCAGGTTACTTTCACGGTAATCAATTTTTCATCTTTGCAAAACTTTTTAAAACTTGTAAACATACTGACTGGTGGTCCCAACGGGGACGGTGCAACGGTGCTCCGCTGCCATCACTCTGAGTCCTCGACATCACCTGAGGGAGGGGGCGCGGCGCTCACACGGGACTCCTGGCTGCCCCTTAACTTAGCATCCAGCGCGAACCACCCCCTCTCCCCACAGTGCCGGGTGTACTGTACTATGTCGCCCGGCATCAGGTTACGACCGGGATGCTCCTCTGGCAGGTGAGCATTCACATCCCGCCGGGCTATAAACACGTCGGCCTGCAGGCCCGGTTCATATATAAACCCATAGCCCCGGCGGACATCAAACCGCCTCACCTGCCCTTCGTACAGCGGGCCGCGGACACGGAAAGTTGCCTGACGGAGGTTCTCTTTTTCCCGGATTGCACGGGCCACCAACTCCGCCTTCTTTCTTTCCCTCTTTTCAATCTCCAGGCCCAACGGTACCGGCTCCCTGTCCCAGTACGGCGCTGCTGCGAGGTCCGGCGCACGGGTCGGGCCCCGCGAGACCTGTTGGACATTGCCCACTGCTGGTACGCTGGGCGTCAGGTCCCGCGGTGTCTTGGCCTTAAACGCTGCTTTGCATCGGCAACCCGGCGCAACCTCAGCCGAGGTGTGGGGGATGGGCACAGGGGCTTTCCGCGGTTGGGCCTTCGGCACGGAGCGGGCTATCTGCTCCGGCTCGGGGACTTTCTCGGGGGACGCCTCTGGTTCGATTTTCGGGGCTTTCCAGGGCAGCACCTCCGGTCGACTACGGGCTCCGGCTGCGGGTCGGTCCGCCTTGGCGGACATGCTGGGTATCGCTACCGGTTGCGGTGGTAGAGGGCCTAGTGGCGGGGTCACGGCTTCCGAGACGGGTGGCGAGGAGGGCAGCAGGGCGAGAGGGTTTGGACCGGGTCCCGCAGCCGCGATGACCGGCCCTTCAAGGGCATCGGGGCATGGGTCACTCACCCTCCCTTCCTCCGCTTCCTCCTCGCGTCTCCGCACAGTCGCTATGACGTCCGCCATGTCGGTCTCCCACTCCTCCATGAGGAGCTGCATCTTGACCTGCAGCCTCTGGTAGAGCTGCGCGGTCCGGATCTCCACCCACGCCGCGGTTCCAGACGCGGGGGCTACGGTGCTGCGGGACGGCATCCACATGTTGCTGGCGGCTTCTCCCAGGAACAAGATGGCTGCAGGGTCCTGGCGTCCCTGCTTTTATAGCCGCGCTCACATGCAGCTAGCCGCCATTCCGTCTCCCTCAGCCTCTTTTCGGCCCCTCCTCTATCGGGGCGGGGTCTTGGCCTTCGCGCCTCCACTACTCGAGAAGACGCTCGAGCGGGAACTTTTCGCGCCAAAGATGGCGACGTCTGAAATTTTCTGGCCGGACACCTCCGGCGGTCACAAGGCGCACCTCTACCCAACGGCAGAGCGGTAAGATCCTGTTCGTGACGCCAAGTTGTCGCGGGCGGAGGAGGGGACGCCGCGCTCTCCCACTGCTCGGGTCCGGCTGCCGCTGTGGCTGCTGCGGCCTCCTGCTGCTGCTCGGTGGCTCGAGCGATGGGCCGGATACCGGGGACTCGAGCGGCGCTCCTCGCCCGTGAGTGAAAGGGGATTGGTTTTTGGGATAGTTTATTGTCCGTGATGCCACCCACGGTTGTGGTGATTTGTTGACACCACCGCTGCTCTGTATGGGGATCCCGGGGACTGATGACAAGGAGCAGCAAAGTTGTTGGTTCTCCCCTCCGTGGGTAGGGGGTAGTTGTCCCGGGGCCCAGTGATGAGGTGGGTGATGAGGGATGGTGGGGCCGGTGCAGGGCTTGGTGGGGTGCAGGGACGCGGGGGGGCAGCGCTGTGCCTTGCGGCACTGTGGTACTCACTCAGCCTGAGACAGGGACACAGTTCTCGGTAAAACACACGGCTGGAAAGACGGTTCCCACGGACGGCTGCACTTGCGGTTCCCCAGTAGTTTACAGTAACGGTTCCTTTTCCTGCACTTGAGATGATGATGGTAACGATGGGTTCCCACCGGTAACCCGCTCCCCGGCTTGGATATGGGCTGGAGGAGCCCTACTTTGCCTGCAGGCGCTGGCCCTGAGAAACTGGTGCCTTGGCGGTGGCGGTGTCTCTCTACAACGGTTGGACTGTTGCCTTCAATCGGGACTTGGTTGTTGGGAGACCCAGAGGTCCCCTTCACTAACGGATTTGGCAAATTCACGGCGACTCCTAGCCTTGCCGGGATCCGAAAGACCCCTGCCACTGGTGCTGGCTTCACTTTGTATACCGCTCCGGTACCGCCGGGCCACCACCCGTCCACGGTCCTTTCGGCAACCTCCGGTCAGCCGCTCCTGCGGACAGTCACCGCCGTCTGCTGACCTTGCTGTCTCAGTCCGGGGCACACACCCGGACCAGCTTCAGGCTCTACAAACTGTCACTTTTTACTCCTTCTCTCAAGCTCCTCTACTACTTCCCTTCCTTCTACTTCCACTAACTTTTCTTATCTTGCTTCTCACTCAAGCACTGCCTGAGCTAAACTCTGCCTGGTTTTCCCGCCTCCAGGGCTGTGAACTCCTCGGTGGGCGGAGCCAACCGCCTGGCCCACCCCCTGGTGTGGACATCAGCCCCTGGAGGAAGGCAACAAGGATTTTAGGTTAGCCTTGGTGTTCCTATCTGGGGTGTAGGGTGTGGTGGTGTTATGACCTGTGACCCCTGGCTTGCCCAGGGCATCACACTAGTCTCAGATTTCATAGTAAAAACCTGCTGACAGACTTTAAGAAAATTGGACCCCAAACATTTCAAAAACAAAATGCAGACTCACAGGAACAAAAAGTAAGAGACAAAGGAGAAAAGGAAAGGAAGGATCAACAAGGATTAACACCACAGCCGCTCACAGCAACAAAGTACTACAACCATCAGTAAGTCTGGATCACAACACCTCACCAGACCAGTATAGAGAAGCTATAGCTGGCATTAAAGGAAGTGTCCAGCCAGCATATATAAGAGGGGAGTGAATGTGATTGGCTCCCCCACAGCATGTGATCAAAGGAGACTAACAAGCAGTTTAAGGTCTCTTTCACACGTCCGTGAAAATCACGCATGTTTTTCACGGACGTGTCAAAGGTGCGTATTGCCCTCCGTGAGCCATGTTTATGGCACACGTGTGTTCTCCGTGTGTTATCCGTGATAACACATGGAGAACGGGAACTTTCTACTCGCCTGCCCCTGGCTTCGCTGTCCATGGTGCTGATCTTCGGTCTCCGGTCCTGCCGACTCCCCGCTGCTGCAGCTTCCGGCCCGCAGTGAAGTGAATATGCAATGAGCATTAATCAGTGGCGGTCGGAAGCAAGTGACAGCAGCGGCAGAGACAGCAGGGCTGGAGAAGGTGAGTAAAGTTTTGTTATTTGTTCCTCAGACCCGTGTGTTTTCTCCGGTGCGTGTCACATGGATCACCTCCGTGTGCGGGCCGTGTGACTCCCGTGATGCCGGAGAAAAACGGACATGTCTACGTGTGGAGCACACAGACACACGTATGCTCCACACGTATACACGGTCCATGGCAGAACACGCACGTGAGCGCAGACCTATTGATTTTAATGAGTCTACGTGTGCCTGTGTCTCCAGTACATGACGAAATGGACCAAACACGTACCGGAGACACGGACGTGTGAAAGAGGCCTACCAGAGATTAACTTTTGCTAGCTTGCCTATGAACTACAAGTCTGTGGGTCGACGCCTGAGTCTGCTTGCGCTCATCACAGACATCAGAGAAGTTAGCAGGCAGAGCGCCAGAATGTGTAGTCTCTGCAGACCCTGACATTGCCATAACATTTGCCGATGATTGTAAAAACCTTCTTGTGACATATGTTTACATTTAGATTTAAAGGCTGGAGGCGGATAGCTCACAATTGTACTGTCGACAATAGTTTATGAGGACAGCTCTGCTCCTCCTTCCTCCGTCTCTGCATAGTCATTGCTGTAATTGAGCATGCTCACCACATGTTCCCATAGAAGTCAATAGGTCACTTTTTCAAAGTTTTTCAAGTTCAGGTCCCAGCTGAAAAGTAAAATTTACTTTTATTTTTTTTTAGACATAGAAGGGTGCACTATAGTGTTAAGATGAATATTATTACTATTATTATTATTTTTTTTTTTATTTTTTTTTTTTTGCAACTGTATAAAAACAGTATCTTCCATGATAACTTCTTTCTTTTGTCAAGTTAACTTTAGGGAATTTCTAGTATTTTATTCATCCAATAATGAGAGGAAAGTGACATGTCACAAGGCGTCTCCAAGTTAGGCTAGTTTCACACTTGCGTTGGGTTGAATCCGCTGGGTCCGTTGCTGCGTTGTTTTGACGCATCCGTTATTTTTGTGGTGTCAAAGGATGCAACGGATCTGTTATTTCACAGGAATCCGTTAGCTGATTCCTGTGAAATAACGGACCGGTTGCATCTGTTTGGCGTCCGTTAGGCGTCCGTCTATCGGAATGCGTCGGCTCTGTTTTTTTTGTTTTTTTTTTTTTCATTCTGGGCATGCTCAGTAGAAATTAGCGGAATCCAGCAGCGGATTCCGTTGTAAAGCACTTTGCAACGGAATCCGCTACCATAGGGATCCATTATAAATTTTAACGGAAGCAACGGAATCCGCTGGTCAGTGTCATTTTGACGCAAGCAAATAACGTTACATTCAGCGTTGCTTCAGCTCGGCGGAAGCAACGCAGCATCGGCCAACGGAAGCAACGCAGGTACTTTTGGCACAATCCGTCATCAATTGCTAGTCTATGGGAAACAGCTGAATCCGTTAACGGATTCCGCTGATTCCCAAGACAGCGGATTGCGCCAAAAAAACCAAAAAACGGAAGTGTGAAAGTACCCTTAATAAATATGTCTCCAGTCATGTCTTCATGTCTTCATCGCAAACACTAAAAGGTTTTATGGGTATTAAAGTCATGTCCAGAGAAATGAGAATATTACACAAATTAAACTATTGTGCATTTAGGAGTCCAGATCTGTCAACAAAGGACAGAAAAATGTACCGAGGCCGAAGAAATTAGGAAAAAAAACAAATTTGGCAGAAGTAATGTCTGATGTTGCCAAGAGTTATATTTAATCTAGATTTTGATACAGCTGGATATGACAGTGATCAGAAAATGAGGTATTTTTCTGGAAGGAAGATTTGTCCCCTCCAAAAATATCAGTTAAAGGGAACCAACCAGCAGGATTTTCACATATAAAGTAAAGCCAGTTCTATACTGGCGCTAGGAGGCTGAATGTAAGCATAGCTTTTGTTCTGAGATTGGATGTTTTATTTCAGAAATATGTGCTACTAAAGTTCCAGCAATGCACTGCTATTTGATTGACAGGTGCAACAGGAAAGGAATATGTGGGTTGGGTCTTGCTATCTATTCCGCCCCTGTCTGCCTGCCTGGCCTTCCTCTCCCTGTCACCGTCATACACATTAATTCCGGAGCAGACAAGGGTGGGAATAGATAGCAAGAACTTTTTTTTACCTCCAGTATTTGTAGCCAAAACCAGGAGTGGAACAATCAGAGGAAAAGTATAATAGAAACACGGGCACAGTGTTGGACTGGTTACCGGAGGAATCTCCAATAATACCAGTCCTGGCCGCGGTTACCTGCACTGAACTCTGGAGCTCTCACCTGTGCTCTGGAGTGCAGCCTGGACTGAACTCGGGGTTAGCAGGACTGAATCGCGAGTGCCGACTGATTCCCCGGCAATTGCGGTTCAGTTCATGGCAGCTGCGGACAGGCCGGGCTGCACTCCAGAGCTGTTACCTGAGCTCCAGAGTTCAGCCCGGCCTGTCCGCAGCTGTGACATGAACTGAACTGCAATCGCCGTGGAATCATGCAGTGCTCGCGCCCCCTCCCCCCCCAGCAAAGTCTATGACAATTCAGAAATGCTGTGCGCACTGCGCACGTTGCTTCTTTTTTTTTCGTTGCAGTTTTTGGTGCAGAAAAAAAGAAGAAGCGTGTCAATTCTTTGTGCGTGTTTCCTTGCGTTTTTCACCCATTGACTTCAACGAAGTCATGAAAAAAAACGCATCAAAAACCACATTGTCAAAAACGCATGAAAGTGCATTTTCTGGCACAATGTGTGTTTTTCTGCCAAAGGGTTCCTTTTTTATGGTGAAGGCAAAAAAATGCAGCGTGCGCACAAGGCCCAATATTTGAAGATTTTTTTTTTCATGGATAATCTTCAAAATCCACATCTGAGAGTATTCAAGGATTATTTGGAGCAGTTTTTGATTGGCTGAAAAATCTGCATTAAAAAAACTCTGTGAACCCTCTCAAAGGCCTGATTTACACCTACAGGTGTCGCGGTCCGATACATGGACATCCTATGGGTCTACAGAATGTGAAGGCCTCATGTTTCCCTATGAGGCTGTTGTATTCGGGTTGGGAGACTCGCGGATAGTCCAGGAATTATGGACGACAACACACGGATATGTGAATGCAGTATAGCGCAAATCTTTTATAATTGGAGCAAATCCCTCACTAATTCTGAAAAGTCTTCTGCTCTTGTATACCAATTCTAAGGTACAAACAAAAGCCTGAATATAGAACGTTCCAGATCATTGGATGCCAGATTACAGGACCATACACCGCATCACCAGGATACTGTTATACAGTCAGGGCCAGAAATATTTGGACAGTGACACAAGTTTTGTTATTTTAGCTGTTTACAAAAACATGTTCAGAAATACAATTATATATATAATATGGGCTGAAAGTGCACACTCCCAGCTGCAATATGAGAGTTTTCACATCCAAATCGGAGAAAGGGTTTAGGAATCATAGCTCTGTAATGCATAGCCTCCTCTTTTTCAAAGGACCAAAAGTAATTGGACAAGGGACTCTAAGGGCTGCAATTAACTCTGAAGGCATCTCCCTCATTAACCTGTAATCAATGAAGTAGTTAAAAGGTCTGGGGTTGATTACAAGTGTGTGGTTTTGCATTTGGAAGTTGTTGCTGTGACCAGACAACATGCGGTCTAAGGAACTCTCAATTGAGGTGAAGCAGAACATCCTGAGGCTGAAAAAAAAGAAAAAATCCATCAGAGAGATAGCAGACATGCTTGGAGTAGCAAAATCAACAGTCGGGTACATTCTGAGAAAAAAAGAATTGACTGGTGAGCTTGGGAACTCAAAAAGGCCTGGGCGTCCACAGATGACAACAGTGGTGGATGATCGCCGCATACTTTCTTTGGTGAAGAAGAACCCGTTCACAACATCAACTGAAGTCCAGAACACTCTCAGTGAAGTAGGTGTATCTGTCTCTAAGTCAACTGTAAAGAGAAGACTCCATGAAAGTAAATACAAAGGGTTCACATCTAGATGCAAACCATTCATCAATTCCAAAAATAGACAGGCCAGAGTTAAATTTGCTGAAAAACACCTCATGAAGCCAGCTCAGTTCTGGAAAAGTATTCTATGGACAGATGAGACAAAGATCAACCTGTACCAGAATGATGGGAAGAAAAAAGTTTGGAGAAGAAAGGGAACGGCACATGATCCAAGGCACACCACATCCTCTGTAAAACATGGTGGAGGCAACGTGATGGCATGGGCATGCATGGCTTTCAATGGCACTGGGTCACTTGTGTTTATTGATGACATAACAGCAGACAAGAGTAGCCGGATGAATTCTGAAGTGAACCGGGATATACTTTCAGCCCAGATTCAGCCAAATGCCGCAAAGTTGATCGGACGGCGCTTCATAGTACAGATGGACAATGACCCCAAGCATACAGCCAAAGCTACCCAGGAGTTCATGAGTGCAAAAAAGTGGAACATTCTGCAATGGCCAAGTCAATCACCAGATCTTAACCCAATTGAGCATGCATTTCACTTGCTCAAATCCAGACTTAAGACGGAAAGACCCACAAACAAGCAAGACCTGAAGGCTGCGGCTGTAAAGGCCTGGCAAAGCATTAAGAAGGAGGAAACCCAGCGTTTGGTGATGTCCATGGGTTCCAGACTTAAGGCAGTGATTGCCTCCAAAGGATTCGCAACAAAATATTGAAAATAAAAATATTTTGTTTGGGTTTGGTTTATTTTTCCAATTACTTTTGACCTCCTAAAATGTGGAGTGTTTGTAAAGAAATGTGTACAATTCCTACAATTTCTATCAGATATTTTTGTTCAAACCTTCAAATTAAACGTTACAATCTGCACTTGAATTCTGTTGTAGAGGTTTCATTTCAAATCCAATGTGGTGGCATGCAGAGCCCAACTCGCCAAAATTGTGTCACTGTCCAAATATTTCTGGACCTAACTGTAGATAGAGGGATAGGGATTCTCTTGCTTTGGCAACACTAATTGTATTTTGGTCCTGCCAATAAAACATATTTGAATTTGCTAGGGAATGATAGATAGATAGATAGATAGATAGAGGGATAGATAGAGGGATAGATAGATAGAGGGATAGATAGAGGGATAGATAGAGGGATAGATAGATAGAGGGATAGATAGATAGAGGGATGGATAGATAGAGGGATGGATAGATAGATAGATAGATAGATAGAGGGATAGATAGATAGAGGGATAGATAGAGGGATAGATAGAGGGATGGATAGATAGATAGAGGGATAG
This sequence comes from Anomaloglossus baeobatrachus, assembly GCF_048569485.1. NCBI lineage: Eukaryota > Metazoa > Chordata > Amphibia > Anura > Aromobatidae > Anomaloglossus > Anomaloglossus baeobatrachus. The sequence continues at coordinate 536,989,690 of NC_134358.1, read as the reverse complement.
ATAGAGGGATAGATAGATAGAGGGATAGATAGAGGGATAGATAGAGGGATAGAGAGATAGATATGAAATGAAAACTATGGAATGATAGATAGAAAGATAGATAGATAGATAGATAGAGGGATAGATAGATAGAGGGATAGATAGATAGAGGGATAGATAGATAGAGGGATAGATAGATAGAGGGATAGATAGAGGGATAGATAGATAGATAGAGGGATAGATAGAGGGATAGATAGAGGGATAGATAGATAGAGGGATAGATAGAGGGATAGATAGAGGGATAGATAGAGGGATAGATAGATAGATAGATAGATAGAGGGATAGATAGAGGGATAGATAGAGGGATAGATAGAGGGATAGATAGATAGATAGATAGATAGATAGATAGATAGATAGATAGATAGATAGATAGAGAATGATAGAGGGATAGATATGAAATGAAAACTATGGAATGATAGATAGAAAGATGGATAGATAGAGGGATAGATAGATAGATAGATAGATAGAGGGATAGATAGATAGAGGGATAGATAGATAGAGAATGATAGAGGGATAGATATGAAATGATAGATAGATATGGAATGATAGCTATGGAATGATAGATAGAAAGATGGATAGATAGAGGGATAGATAGATTGGGAATGATAGAGAGATAGATTGTGATAGATAGATAGATAGATAGATAGATAGATAGATAGATAGATAGATAGATAGATAGATGGAGGGATAGATAGATAGATAGATAGATAGATAGATAGATATGAGGTAGATGGATAATTAGATGAGTATATATGGAGGTAAATAGTCTAGATAATAAATTGATACATAGATATGAAATAGATAATGAGTCAAAATAGATGATAAAGAGGTATATGGATAATGACATAGGTAGATAAATAATATGATACCTGTATGATATAGATAGATATTAAATACTTAGATAAACAATAGCTATGCAATAGGTTCATATGAGCTCAATATGTTAATAGTGTACATTGATACAAGATAGTAATTTTTCTAGATAGAAGACAATAGAATTAACTATATAATCAAATTTGCTAATAAATATTCCCTGGCTAGTCTTAGTAGATTACATCTATCTATGTAGCTATCCACATCCATCCATCCGTCTGTCTGTCTATACATCCAGGTGTGTTGCATGTGATGCAGATGATCTCCGCTCCGTCCTGCCTGCATCTTGCTATTTTCGAGCTGTGTACCCTTGAGATGCAGACAAGCAATCTGACATAGACTAGCAGCACTGTGTGATGTGAGCAACTGCGTAAGGACAGGATCCGGAGCATGCTCAGTGATGCCAGACTCCGTCCCCCAACCAGATCCCTAAAGAGATTGATTGAACTTTGCACTTGCAAATGTCACTGAATACATTTTGCCTGTGATTTTCTTTCGATGAGGCTTCCATTCTCCGGGAGCCATGTAGACTCCCATCTCTGGGCTCAGCAGTCACCTGGCACCAGCGGCAGAGATGCCTTGTGCTCAGCATCTCTTCACCCATGATGGGGACGAGGAGACATATTTGCACTTCTTCTTCTTCTTCTTGTAAATGACCTTTATGTTCCTTCATAAATGGACTCTTGTGATTGGAATGAGAAGAAAACACAACCTCTCGCCCTTTACTTCTGCTGAAGTTGCCCGGTGTGGTCGGTTGTGGAGATTACGAGATAACATGGACAGGGAAGGCGATGCTGTTCTTCAGGATAATCCGTGCACTTGTTTGGGAAGGATCTGCACAGGGTGCCTCCGCCAGGCACAATAATTAACCCATCTGGCTAATGAAGGCCTCCTGGATTAGACTCTTAAAAAGAACCAAAGGAGGACGTCTGAAGACTTCTGATGTTTGTGTAAGCTCCGTCTATTTATCTACCTGGAGGAGAAGCGGTGATGGGGGCTATTACAAGCCGATGCTATATATAGCAGTGTAATATATGAGATAGCCACCGAGGTCTCGTGTGCTGTAATATTGTATGTAAACATCTCCTGCGTGTTCTCTATAAGGGTTTAAGGAAATTGGGTGACATGACACTAGGGACTCCTGAAGTGAGATCCGGGTTATTGGCAGTGTAGGTGATAACCTGTAGGCATAGATCAGATCTTAGACATCTTCTATGGTTCTTATAACTTTGAGTGTAAGTACCTGTGCATGCCGTCTCGTATTTTTCTTATTTTCTTGATATGTTTTTATAACATTTGAAAGATTGTAAGCTCTTCTGTTCAGAACATCTCTCCTACTGTATTTGTTGGAAGTAGTACTTTTATTTCAGACTTTGACATACAATGATGCTAATGATATTAGGGGAAAATGGATATGTAGTAATGGGGCTAAGTAAATATATTGTATTTAAAGGTTCTGTACAATTTCCTACTTTTATGATATATCCCCTTCTCTGGTAGCTTTGGCTGTCTCGAAAATAGTATCGTCTTGTGGTCGCCTGTCCATTCCCTGAGCTGTGAATTGAGTCCCTGTTCTCAAGGTAGATGGGTCCTGTGGATACCTGAGGCCACCTCTCCATTCCCTAAAGTGACAGATGGGTCCCCATTCTCAAACTAGATGGGTCCTGTGGATCAGTGAGGTCTGCTCTTCATTCCCTAAGGTGGCAGATAGGTTCTGTGGATAACAGAGGTCTCTTTTCCATTCCCTAAGGTGACAGGTGGGTCCCTATTCTCAAACTAGATGGGTCCTGCGGATACTGGAGGTCTCCTCTCCATTCCCTGAGGTGGGAGATAGGACCTGTATCTATTTTGAGAATGGGGACCTATAGATAACTGTGGCCACTTCTCCATTCCCTGTATTGGGAGATGAGTTCCTGTTCTCAAGATAGATGGTTCCTATGGATACCTGAGGCCACCTCTTCATTCTCTATGGTGGGAGAGGAGGACACCTCTCCATTCCTTAATGTGGGCGATGGGTCACCATTCTCAAAATAGATGGGTCCTGTGGATACCCTAAGTCACCTTTCCATTTCTTTGGTTGGGAGATGGGTCCCCGATCTCAAGATAGGTTGATCCTGAAAATACCTGAGGCCACCTCTCCATTCCCTAAGCTGGGAGATGGGTTCTTGTTCTCAAAATAAATGGGTTCTGTGGATATCTGAGGTCACCTTTCCATTTCCTTGGGTGGGAGATAGGTGCCCAATTTCTAGCTAAATTGGTCCTGTGGATACATGAGGCCACCTCTTCATTCTCTGTGGTGGGAGATGGGTCCCCATTCTCAAAATAGATGGGTGCTGTGGATACATGAGGTTTCCACTTCATTCCCTGTATTGAGTGATGGGTCCCCGTATTCCAGATAGATGATGGGTCCCGTGGATATCTGAGGCCACCTGTCCATTCCCTGTAGTGCGAGATGGGTCTCCATTCTAAAATAGATGTTACCATAAATGTTCAAAATGACACAGCCTGTTTAAAGTGGATGTCTATTACAGTTGAGCAAAAAGATTTCTTCTGACTTGTTCCACCATCCAGTCCAATCCTCCATTGCAGCCAGGCCTTAATTCTGCGACTACCATCCTTGCTATCTGTGGTGTTTATTAGGCCATGCGATATCGTGACTTACGTCATAGCATTGTGTGAAATCTAGTGAAGAGGCCACATTCAACATCAGGAAGTTGGGCAGAGGATGCCGGCCATAGAAGTGAAGACTGCCCTGGTCAAGGAAGCCCAGATTAGATGCCAGACTAGGGTGGCCCAAATCTAACTTCTTTTAATTTCCTCTAATGTGGCATATTGATATAAGGAGAGGGTATTGGTTCCTATTAACGAGACCCAACTGGGATACAAAGACTTATTTACAGGAAGTTCTTCATGAGAAAAGGTAGAGATATTGGCTCTCCTCCAGAATGAAGAATCAGTCAAACCCCTAAAAAGGGAAGAGCAACCTATCACACTGAACAAATACAAAGGGTCCCGTGCCCATAATCCCTCTTTGAACGCTTTTTTTCTATAGTCATGCCAGCTCTGGACTGAGGCACCTCAACGCTAACGTCAATGGATGACCATTGGCACCCAATGGTATTTTGTTCCACAGAGAAATTGGATTCTTACTTTTAATATCAGTATGACTCACAATCAAGAAATAAATGTCAGAAATAGACAATTCCTTTAAGTATAGTGAATGTTCCTAGTAGAGTGATGAAAACAATGGAGGGGCAGAGAATCTGTTCCGAAGCCTCGGGTGGCACGGACAGTGAACGGTACTGTGATTGGCAGACATGAGCCTCTCAGCCAACACAGCACATTTTGTTTTATGTTTGCCTTTAACTGTTTGTTTAATAGCATGTGTTACATGGTCTGTTTTGATCTGGAATCAGATTAGAGATGCACAAATGAGCACAGAAACAGTGAGAATAGAGATCTCTCTTCGGCGAGATTACACGCCTCGTGATTAATAGTCAAAACAGCTCGTATAATGTGGGAAGTCGATGAGCTGCTCCAGTCCTTGTTTATTCTGTATTATTAATCCCACAATGGTGGTTCCTGTAAAACGCCATGCACAGCCATTATAATATTCTCCTCTTCTTCTCCCCAGGGTTCGGCGGACTCCTATACCAGCCGTCCATCTGATTCTGATGTCTCTTTGGAGGAAGACAGGGAGGCCGTGCGGAGGGAGGCAGAGCGGCAGGCCCAGGCACAGCTGGAGAAGGCCAAGGTACAGCATCTGACATATTGTTATCAGCATGTCTGACGGAGCATTACAGGATGGGTATAAAAAAAAAATATAATGGCTGGCAAAGAGGATGGATAGAGCAGGAAGTGAAGGGGCATGATTGGAACTCTACATGTTGGAACGCAAATTCATGGAGCATTCTGATAAGACGTGGAGCGACTTCTTGTGATCAAATTTTCTGTTTAATGTTTTAAAAAGTTGTAATTAGGGATGAGTGACCCGCTTGGTGCTCGGTAAGCCTAACAGGCATTTTGGTGCTCGGGTGCTAGGTAAGCCTAATAAGCATTTTGGTGCTCGGTAAGCCTAATGAGCATTTTAGTGCTCAGTAAGCCTAACGAGCATTTTGGTGATCGATACTCGTTTACAGAGTATAATGGAAGTCAACGGGAAACTCAAGCTTTTTTCCTGAAGACTTTCCATTGACTTCAATTATACTCTGTAAACTAGTACCGGCATCTGAGCATCAAAATACTCGTTAGGCTTACCGAGCACCGTGCAGTTCGCTATTCCTACTTGTAATATCTTTTTGTGCCGCCGCTCACTTGTAGCCGCCGTATTTCCGTGATGCTTTTGATGGTTGCAAGCGACTGCCCAATGATTTGTTTTCTTATGCCATACATAGGGGAAAGAAGTAGAAACCCTACAACTAAGATAACTGAACACTTACCGATAGCTAATCCCTCCGACCCCCTTATGTTTTGGCACCGGTTATGATAAAGGAACGGGCATGTTCAAATTATGAATCTTCTTTTCCTCATTATTTGCCGTTATAACGCTCATGGCCCGTGTAGTGGCAGCGAGCGGGATTAGTGGACCCACAGGGGGACCCCGGGCTTACCCCTTAGTGGGAGGGGTTTGATTAAGCACCCACCGCGAGGCAGACACATGGCATCACTCCCACGGAAGTGAGCGGGACTGTGGCAGCTGACACCCAGAACAGGTGACAGACTCAGGAATAGACGGGTACAGGTGGGGTGACTGTGGCAGGCTGGACAGGCAGGTATGGGCAAGAATGGTGAACACGGCAGGGGTACACAGGTATGGGAAGGCAAGTACTGGAGGCAGAAACAAGGATAACAGGACAGAAGCTCAGGACCTGACAACTAGCTAGCTAGCAGACTGGAGACTGACTGACTAACTAGAGGCATTGCGCAGGCACCTCCCCTAATGAGAGGGGAGGCAGCCTTCATTGGGAAGTCAAAAGTCCCCCAATAAGTATTGGGCGTTTGGCAGGTCTCTTTAAAAATGGTGGGTTCCTTCAACTTTTCCCTAATGTATATTTGTGTCTAAATAAGGTTTGTTGACAATTACCGTATGACTTATCCTTAGTACAGGTCATCAATATATCGTTAGTTAACAACCTCTTTGAAGAATTGTCCGCTCTCGTACATTTGACATATCCATAGGATGCATTATATATGTTTGATAGATCCAGGTCCCACCACTGGGATCTGAATTTTTCTTTAGGACAGAGCCCTATCACGAGTCACCAGGAATGGTTAAGTGGCTGTGAATGGGCATGCAGTGGGTATGCCATAAATGTACAGGAAGGAACTACTTCTTTATGGTTTTAAAAAGTTTGGCCTATGTGTGTCCTCTCTGGGAGATGTAGATTATTGTGATCATGTGGATGTAATGGCCACCTATAGATTGAAGCTTTAAAGGTGGCATTGGTCGGATCTGATGGGCAGCAGATCCTTGTGGAGTATAATTTACCATCTCTATGTAGGAAACATATTCTTTATGGGTGATACTTCCATGAAATCTAAGTATGGTTTGCAGTCACGTCTGGACCTTAATGCCTACGAGTTTTCAAAAGGTCCCTTTGTCCCATATGAGAAGACCAATGATATGGAAAAACGATGATAGTTGGAGGCCCTGTTGGACTTTCTGCTTTGGGACCGACCCTCGAGTTCCAAGTTACTCTCCTGAGAATTCAGTAATGCTCTCTGTTATCCTGAATATATCACTTTCTCCCCTTTTGTCACACACACTGTCCAAGAAGCTTAGATTTTTTTGTTGAGATCCTCACATTGTTCATTAGATAAACAAAACCACGGGTGGGGGGGAGGTGTCTGTTTTTAAGGGGTATTTCACAAGCATAGAGAATGTGTAGCAACTATATATACAGTATTAGGTACAACCGGACACAAAAGACCTAATATATTCACTGGTTTCTGGGAAGCTTTGTTTTTGGATTTGGAAGGTTTAACAACTCTTCAAGGATTTAGGAGGCCGTTCCATTTTCCGGAAGTGTTCTGAATGTTCTGGTCTGGAAGAGTTATGCTGTAAACATTTGCCACACAGTATATATTATTACTGGAGATTTCTGTTTGGAAAAGTGCGGTCTACTATGCTGTTACATATAATAAAAATACAGAGAAGACAGAACATACCAATGGTGCCTTCTAGATACATGTGGTGCATTTTCAAGGAGATCTCCTAAAGAACCCTGCACATGTTATGAACATAAAGGATGACATGTATTAATGAGCGAGCACTACCATGCTCATATGCTCAGGTCTTGTAATGAGCAGTTAAATGCTCGGATGGGCACGACTCGAGTACCTCAGTATAATAGAAGTCAATGGGGTACTCAAGCATTTTTTTCAGATTTCCTGGAAAAATGCTCAAGTTCCTCGTTGATCCGAGTCACGCACATCCGAGCATCCAACTGCTTGTTACAAGTACCAAGCACGTGAGTATGGTAGTGCTCACTCACCACTAGTTACGAGTACCGAGCACCCGAGCATGGTAGTGCTCACTCACCACTATTTACGAGTACCGAGCACCCAAGCATGGTAGTGCTCACTCATCACTAGTTACAAGTACCGAGCACCTAAGCATGGTAGTGCTCACTCATCACTAGTTACAAGTACCGAGCACCTAAGCATGGTAGTGTCCGCTCATCACTAGTTACGAATAGTGAGCACTCAAGCATGGTAGTCCTCTCTCATCACTAGTTACGAGTACTGAGCACCTGAGCATGGTAGTGCTCACTCATCACTAGTTACGAGTACTGAGCACCCGAGCATGGTAGTGCTCACTCATCACTAGTTACAAGTACCGAGCACCTAAGCATGGTAGTGCTCACTCATCACTAGTTACAAGTACCGAGCACCTAAGCATGGTAGTGTCCGCTCATCACTAGTTACGAATAGTGAGCACTCAAGCATGGTAGTCCTCTCTCATCACTAGTTACGAGTACTGAGCACCTGAGCATGGTAGTGCTCACTCATCACTAGTTACGAGTACTGAGCACCCGAGCATGGTAGTGCCCGCTCATCACTAGTTACGAGTACCGAGCACCCGAGCATCGTAATGCTCGCTCAACACTTTTGACCTGATTTTACAGGGGTATGCACATGGGGTCATAAAAGGGGTATTAAACTGTGTGGGTACATAAGGAACTTCCCTGAGGTCATTGATTCTGTGTGGGCAGCACAGGACACAGTTAGAGTTAGAGGTGTGACTAAGGAGTTAAGAAATGTGACATTGCGTGCTCCACAATGTGTGTCCCTCTTTCCTGTCCTTCAGATCTGCGAGGTATAATTTTGGATGTAATTTGAAGACCACCACCACTTTTGGCAGGTTTGCCAGGCTACTAATGATTGTTTTAGAGAGTCTGCAGAGGACGCGGCCTAGAGCAGGTCTGTCATTCTGTTACCTACTACCGATTAGCGTAAGATGGGACGATCAGTGGTTTCCGGATGTACGAGGCACCTTGTCTGCGGAAAGGATCTGGAAATAAGAAGACATTGCAGTCAAATAGTATATTTATTTCTATACAAGTAAATCTAGCACGGGGTTGCTATGGGAATGCAGCTCCGAGATGCGGCGGTACTGGGACAGACTCCATACAATATTTATTACCTCTGGCATAGCTGTCACAGTAGAAGCTGAAGAAATCACATCAAAGCCAAGGCCTTTTTTATTTCTCATGTCTGCGCCTGAAATGTTTTCACTTTAGGTAGCGGAGGCGTTCTGTAAAGCTAACACAGATGCTGACTGGGAGACAACTGGTGCACAGCGGGGCCGAGGGTCTCCAGTCATGAGGTGGCATCTACCGCCATCCATCGTCTGTTGCCATAGCGATCATCAGTGCAGCCCTGTAACCTCAGATATTCCGTATTCTAACTGTATAGAAAGATGGTCGAGGTGTAGAGATTGTCTAAAGGACCCTGTACACATTCAATAGCAGTCGACTGAACAATTGCTCTGCCTACAGATATTTCCCCTGACTTCCCCCCTCTCATACAGAAATGCTCGGCTAAGAGACCCCTTCTCTGTTCTCCAGACTCCTGGGTGTCCCCCAGACCAACCTGGAAGCTTATTTTCGGTAGAACCAAAGGATAAGCCATTGGAAATTCAACAGGCCGGATCCTCAATCCTCAACATCATCTCAGTCAGGAGACCTCCATACATATTGCACTGTTGGCCAACCGATATTGGTGGGTTTGGCCGACTTTAGTCCAATGTCTTTAATGGACTTAAAGGGAACCAATCACCAGGATTTTCGTATATAACCTAAAGCCAGTGCTATACTGGCACTATCAGGCTGATTCTCTACATACCTGTAGTTGTCAGCTCGGATATTAGGTTTTGAAATCCAAGAAAGTAAAGTTTATAAAATCATCAGCTTCTTAAGTGACAGCAGCTGAGGATCAGATAATATCTGGCGGGTATTCATAGTTGTCGCCTCCCCTTGTTAGAATTAGCATAAGTATTATACAATCGATTTACTTTTTCACTAGCAGGACCTGTGTGAGGTCAGACCCATATGACTAGAAGGAGCGGGGCCTCAGCCAACAAAGCTGATACTACGAAGCAACATTTTCTTATTGGCTGAGGCCCTGCTCCTTCTAGTCACATGGGTATGACCTCACACAGGTCCTGGAAGTGAAAAGTTACATCGATTTTATAATACTTATGCTATATCTAACACTGTGAGGGGATAACTATGAATATCCCCAGATATTATCTGATCCTCGGCTGCTGTCACTCAAGAAGCTGATGATTTTATAAACTTTACTTTCTTGGATTTCAAGACCTAAGCATCCAAGCTGACCACTAAAGGTATGTATAGAATCAGCCTGATAGTGCCAGTATAGAACTGGCTTTAGGTTATATACGAAAATCCAGGTGGTTGGTTCCCTTTAAGATTTGGACATGCAATAGTCTCCAAATAAAATTGAACCTTTAAAGCCTCACATTCTGTTTGGGGATCTTCTGTATTTCTTTTTTACATTATTCAGATATGACATGACAATTCCTACTGATATATTAATTCTATGTTAAGGAGTGAAGGGAGCAGATAGAGGCAAAGCTCCTGATTTTTGGGGAAGAAATTTGGACAGTTTCTGCTCCAAAAACTCCTCAAAAACATTGTAGCTATACTGTCTTTGGTGCAGATTCTGCTCCAAAATTCACATTAAAAAATGCTCCAAATCTGCTTGCAACAAGTTTCCGGGTCATTTGAATGAAAAAAAAGTGTCCATAATGCACAGGTTCAATTTTTTTCCCCAGTTTTAAAGTTTTTGTTTTTTTTTAAATACTTGTTTACATGTAAAAAATGTACCAAAGAATCAACATGATGCTTCTTCAGAGTTTTATTTGTGACTTTTTGCTGCTTAAATGTGTAAAAATACCCAAAACTAAAAAACACTCCATTACTATACCCCATATTATAATTAACAACACATAAAATAATGCAAAAAAGCATCAATAGTCACATCAAAACATTAGCAAAATGGGCCTGATTCTTCAAACCTATACATGCAAAAAGCCACAAAAATAAGTCACAAAATTGTGGCATAATATGAGGCTGCACTAAATCTGTGCAACTATTATTACATTTTGGTGGGGGGGGGGCATGTGTGTCTTTATAGGATTAGAATGCAATAAAGGCTCCTATATCTGACCATATGCAAGTTGGGTCCAACATTCAAATTTCGCACCAGGGCCCATCGGACTGTAATTACTTTACTGTATGTGAACATACCCTCTGGGCCATCTACTTGCACAAACTTTTTTTCTAAATACTATATTAACCAATGTTCCATTCATGTCAGTGTGTCACCCAGGGCTATGGGGTACTCGGTCCCGGGCGGTGTACTGCTGGGGAGATGTCACTTGGTGGCCGTTGCCCGGTTCCGTGTCCTGGGGACGCTTTTTAAAAGGGGTATATTTACAGGGGAATTTAAATGAAAATTTATACGTGACGCCACTTGCGGTTTGTGGCTATGTGGATGGAGCCGCTGCTGCACAGTCCTCGCTACTGGGGCTGGTGTTGGTGGCAGCCTGGATGTTAGGCCCTCCGCAAGCAGGGCCAGGCCCCAGAGGATAGGTGATGTGGGTGTAGAAAGAAGGTAGGCCACACAAAGGGTTGCAGTGTAATTGGTTTCTTTACTCACAGTCAGATGGAAACTGGTCACCCGAGGAAGGCTGGTCTTGACCTCAGGTCCCCTTAGTCCCAGTGCCGGTTTAGTGACCTGGTGGCTTCTTTCCCCTGCACCTGTCTTTGGTTGGTGGGTCCCCGTGGCTTGGAGCGTCTGGGGGTCCCCTCCTGGTAGTCTCTCAACGGTAGTCTGTATGACTGTAGCGTGACCCCTGTGGGGATGGAGTCTCTGGTCCTGTTCCCCGGTTCTCGTGTTGCTACTGTGTCCCGAACCTCAAGGTCAGTGAGGTCCTTGATGGTCCCCTCACTGTGCAGATTTTATCAGGTCTGCCTGGAGCCTTTGCCTGACCTAGGATTCTGTACCCTGTTGGTGCTGTGGTTCACTGCACCGTACTCCACCGGCAACCACACGCCTGGGCCCTCAGGTCACTGTCACATTCCTGTCAGTGCTTCCACTCGCTCTCTCCGTCACCGACTCACTGTCCTCTCTCTCTCTCTCACTGTCTGACTGTCCACTGTCTGTCCCTCCAACCTGGTGGTCTAGTGGACTGGATTGGCTCCACCTCTAGGCGGCTATCCATTGGTCCAACCCTAGCCTGGTACCAGTCTATGGGGAATTTGGGGAAAAACAGGGATTAACTGGAATGTTTTGTTGTTACCGGCACTGGTCTCTGGGTCCCTGGGGGTAGGCCCTGCATCCTGGTAGGGATGCAGTACCTTGTAGCTCCCTGAAGGCTTCAGGGGCGCTACATCAGCACTTGGTCTTTTGGTTCTTCCATGACATTGTTGTGCCACGTGAGCACTGCAACCAACGAGTGACTGTTAATAGACAGCAGTTCTTATGGAGAAAGTTTGAAAGGACGAGAAATCCAGCTTAACCCTGTGTAGACAAAATAAAAATTTAAAGGTAAAAGATAGACATTAATGTCAACAGAAAGACTGAAAAAGAAATTTGCGTTTCGAATGATAAACATTTGTAATCATGATTAAGAATGTTTATCATTTGAAACATGTTTTTTTTTTAATCTTTCCATTGACATTGATGTCTATTTTTACCTCATCACTCGCCGTGAAGCTGGATTTTCGTCCTTTCAAGACTTTCTTCACATTTACCTATTTGTTCCTTTGCGCTGGAGTGCTAGGTTGAGAGTTAGCTGTATTTTTCTTTTTTTTCATTTAGCAGTTCCTTTACCTCCCCTTGGATGTCCAAGTTTTATCCGAGAACAGCGTCCGCATCTGCTGATCACATAGCATATCAATGTCATGCCAGCGTTGGAACATCCCGGGACAGGTGTTTAATATTTTGGGAATACTATATCCAAGTAGTAGACCGTTCTTTTCATTATAATATGGGAGGTGTTTTTTGTTGCTAAAAAATTATCATGGAGTATGCACTGACAGGTAACGGGCCCTTACGCTGGCCCTCAAACTCGAGACCCTGCACTGTCCCTTATCTCGGAGGTAGGCTTAATAGTAGCCAGGTCCGAGCCCCCAGCATGACCCTGACTGATGTCCAAGCCCTGATCTTACTCCCCGTCTCCCCAACCCTCGGGGCGGGCTGGAACACCCAATAATGAAACCCCACAAATTGACACGGACAAGGGAGAGCGGAAACTGGTACACAGTGGACTCAAAACGCACAGGAGAGACAATATGTGGACAGCGGAGTAAAGAAAAAGGGAATGAAGTAATATACAACAGGGGAACATTCACACCACTCAATATCACAAGATATATCAAGATCACCATCAGCAGGTTCACCTAGAAGACCGGTATCGCTTAGAGCAAACGCTGAAGCTATAATCGGCGCTGAGTAGTGAGATCCAGGATATAGTAGTAGACGACTGTGATTGGTAATTGGCAACCTGAGCTCCCAGCACAGTTCCCCAAATCAGCAGGAATTAACTCCTGCAGGACTGAGGAACAGAGCACATGAAACAGCCGACGCCCAGCTCTGGCTGAACAACTAGAAGACATAAGGTTGCCTGTCAGACTCTGCAGAGTGAACAGAGTCTGACGCTGGAGTGACATCTAATGAGTCACATAAACACCACATAAACACCACATAACAAAAATGCAACAAAAACTGCAGTAAAGTAGTAGTAAAGGTGATTCGTCGCAATAGTCACATAGGAAGAATTCACATGATGCTTTTTGTAACGCATAGTTGTGACGCCCCTGGGCTATGGGGTACTAGGTGCCAGGCCGTATATGTACGGGGATGCTGTGCCACAGATGTGCTGAGGCCACTGCCTGGTTCCTTGACCCTAGGGGTAGCTTTTAAAAGGGATATATATACACAGGAGATGAAAGAGTTTGTCATGACACCACTTGCGGGTTGCGGATAGGTAGTTGGAGCCGCCGCTGCACAGCCTATTTCCAATGGGGCTGGTGGTGATGGCAGCTGGGATGTTGGGCCCTCCACAAGTAGGACTGAGCCCCAGGATGTAGATGATGGGGTGCGGCGTGGAAAGAACGGAGACCACACGATGGGGATGCAGTGCAGCTTGGATTTCACTCACAGCAGATGGTGTCGCAGGACGGCTGGTTCAGACCCCTGGTTCCTGTAGTCCCAGTGCCGGTGTAGTACCCTGATGGCTTCTTTCCTCCGCACCTCTCTGTTGTTCTGTGGAACCCCATGGCTTGGAGCGTCTGGGTGTCCCTTCCTGTTGGTCGTCAGGTTCTGGTCCGTACGGCGGGCAGTGTGAACATTGTCAGGTCAGTGTTCTGTTCCGGTCCCTGGCTCAATCTTTACTGCTGGTGCCCCCCGGATTCTTGGATCAGTGTGGTCCATGAAGGTCCCCTTTCTGTGCAGGTATTTGTCTGGCAGCTTGAAGCGTTCACCTAACCTAGGGCCCTGTGCCCCGTCGGTGCCTTGGTTCCAGAGGTACCTCGTCGTACCCTCCCTGGCAACCACTCTCCTGTACCAGTCAGGCCACAGTTACACGACCCCGTCTCGAGACACATCCGTCTCCTCAAACTGTCACCACTGACTGTCTCTCTGTCTGTCCCCCCCCCATCCCGTGTTGGCTAGTCGGCTGGACTGGCTCCACCCTTTGGTGGCCATCCATTGGGTCCCCAACTAGTCAGTCATCCCTGTCTGGGTGAGGGAACTGGGGATGTTATGTGTTTTGATTGGTACCGGCACTGGTCTTCCAGGTCCTTGGGGGTAGGCCCTGCATCTGTGACAGGATGCAGGACGAAGTAGTGCCCTGAAGGGTTCAGAAGTGCTACATAATGACTGCACACATGACTATTCAGTGGTGCCATTTAAGATGCCAGGAAAGTTGGGTGACATCTCCTTCTGGCAGATGCTATCTAGAATAATGGTATTCATTCTCACATTCTTCTCAGCCTGATGCGACTATGGGGTACTTTGCGACATCGCTAGCATCGGCTAGCAATGCCGAGCGCGATAGTACCCGCTCCCGTCGCACATGCGATCTCTTGTGATAGCTGCCGTAGCGAACATTATCGCTACGGCAGCTTCACATGCACTTACCTGCCCTGCGACGTTGCTCTGGCCGGCGACCTGCTTCCTTCCTAAGGGGGCGGGTCGTGCGGCATCACAGCGACGTCACACGGCAGGCAGCCAATAGAAGCGGAGGGGCAGAGATGAGCGGGACGTAAACATCCCGCCCACCTCCTTCCTTCCGCATAGCCGGTGGAGGCAGGTAAGGAGATGTTCCTCGCTCCTGCGGCTTCATACACAGCGATGTGTGCTGCCGCAGGAACAAGGAACAACATCGTATCTTCTATTGGTGCGACATTATGAAAATGGCCGATACTACACAGATCACCGATTTACAATGCTTTTGCGATCGTTTATCGGCGCATCTAGGCTTTACACGTTGCGACATCGTTATCGGCGCCGGATGTGCGTCACTTTCGATTTGACCCCGACGATATCTCAGTAGCACTAGCTATGTCACAACGTGCAAAGTACCCCTTAGAGTCATCACTCCGTGTGTCACGCTGTATACTGTATCTTGCAGGTATAATACAGACGCAAGCTGCAGTCAGCCTGATGTAACACGTTACGTGGTTAAGATTTGTTTCTTTGTGTTAAGCAGCGACGCGCTCCTTGTTTCTATGGGAATTTGGCAGCGCATTTATATTTTTAGTTGCGCGGATACATTGCAAAAGCCGAATCGGCGCCTTAGCGGTGTGTTCTATTTGTGGAAGCAATATGACAATTTCTAGAGAGCCGCATTTACTAATTACTCAGTAATTTCAGGAGAAGGTGGTGATTGTCACGGAAAGCTTCCTGTCTCCGTCGGGCAGCTGCGAGAGCTTGGCACAGAGATGGCAGCGTATGGAGGGAGAGGGACCGTTCCCGGCTGTCTGCCGCTGCTGCTCACGGATTGCAGATGTATTACTCTCCATGCTAATAGTCAGTTAAACAGAAGTTATTTTTACAA
The DNA here is from genome assembly GCF_048569485.1 of Anomaloglossus baeobatrachus. Taxonomy (NCBI): domain Eukaryota; kingdom Metazoa; phylum Chordata; class Amphibia; order Anura; family Aromobatidae; genus Anomaloglossus; species Anomaloglossus baeobatrachus. The sequence continues at coordinate 536,974,188 of NC_134358.1, read as the reverse complement.
ACCACTTATTTCTATCGGGATTACTGTATTTTACTGTCAGATGGGAAAGGACGGTAATTTCTCAAACACTGCACTATTAATATCCCCAGAGTCCTTTCAGATATCAGACTGTATGTGCACATCTAAGATTTACAATAGATCTGCTCCTTTGTTGCAGATAAATGTTTTCTAACCATTTGGAACTTTAGATAATTTTTAAAAAATGCAAAAAAATTGTTTTAAATTCAATATGGTAACTAAGATATTATTATTTATTATTATAGCGCCATTTATTCCATGGCGCTTTTCAAGTGAAAGAGGGTATATGTACAACAATCATCAACAGTACAAAACAGACTGGTATAGGAGGAGATAGGACCCTGCCCGCGAGGGCTCAGTCTACAGGGAATGGGTGATGGTACAATAGGTGAGGACAGAGCTGGTTGCGCAGTGGTCTACTGGACTGAGGGCTATTGTAGGTTGTAGGCTTGTTGGAAGAGATGGGTCTTGAGGTTCCTCTTGAAGCTTTCCACGGTAGGGGAGAGTCTGATATGCTGAGGTAGAGCGTTCCAGAGTATGGGGGAGGCACGGGAGAAATCTTGTATGCGATGGTGGGAAGAGGAGATGAGAGGGGAGTAGAGAAGGAGATCTTGTGAGGATCTGAGGTTGCGTGCAGGTAGGTACCGGGAGACTAGGTCACAGATGTAAGGGGGAGACAGGTTGTGGATGGCTTTGTATGTCATGGTTAGTGTTTTGAACTGGAGTCGTTGGGTGATGGGAAGCCAGTGAAGGGATTGGCAGAGTGGTGAGGCTGGGGAATAGCGAGGGGAGAGGTGGATTAAGCGGGCCGCAGAGTTTAGGATATATTGGAGGGGTGCAAGAGTGTTGGAAGGGAGGCCAGAGAGCAGGAGGTTGCAGTAGTCGAGGCGGGAGATGATAAGGCCATGTTCTAATGTTTTTGCTGATTCTTGGTTAAGGAAAGCACGGATACAGGAGATATTTTTGAGTTGTAGTCTGCATGAGGTGAAGAGGGCTTGGATGTGTGGCTTGAAGGATAGAGCAGAGTCGAGGGTTACTTTAAGGCAACGAGCTTGTGAGACTGGGGAGAGTGAGCAGCCATCAAGTTTGATGGAAAGGCTTGTTGGAGGAGATGAGTGAGGAGGAGGAAAGATAATGAACTCTGTTTTGTCCATGTTAAGCTTTAGGAATCGCGCAGAGAAGAAGGATGAAATAGCAGAGAGACATTGTGGGATTCTGGTTAGTAGAGAGGTAATGTCAGGTCCAGAGAGGTAGATCTGCGTGTCATCGGCATATGATAATGTTCATGCTTCCTCTACTCTACAGATAACTTTTCAGTAGCCACTTTAAGAACACAGACAGGATTATAACGATTGATAACACCTCTGTATTCGGTACATAACACAGGATCCACCATTCACAATTGGCGATGTCACAGCTCACCTCCTCCTATACAATGACTGATATCACCTCTGTACACAGTAGATAACACAGGATCCACCATTCACAGTAGGTGATGTAACAGCTCATCTCCCCCATCTTCTCCTGAACAATGACTGATAATATTTCTATAAACAGTAGATAATGGATCCACGATTCACAATAGGTGATGTCACAGCTCACCTCCTCCTCTTCCTGTACAATGAATGATAATACAGTATAAACAGTAGATAAGACAGTATCCGCCATTCGCAATAGGTGATGTCACAGCTCACCTTCTCCTCCTGCTGTTCATTGACTTAAAACACCTCTATATAAAGGTGGGTAACTTAGAAACCACAAATCACAATAGGTGATGTCACAGCTCACCTCCTTCCCCTTCTGTACAATGACTTATAACACTTCTTTATACAGTAGAAAACACACAATCCGCCATTCACAAAAGGAGATTTCACAGCCCACCTCCTCCTGTACAATGACTGATAATGCCTCTATATACAGTAGATAACACAAGATTTATCATTCACAATAGGTGATGTCACAGCTCACCTCCTCCTCATCCTCTAGAATGACTAATAACACCTCTATATAAATTAGATAACATGAGATCCACTGTTAATGGGTGATGTCACAGCTCACCTCCTCCTTGTATAATATCAGATAACATCTCTATATAAAGTAGCTCACAGAGGATGCACCATTTGCAGTAGGTGGTGTCACAGCTCACCTCCTTCTCCTGCACAATGACTAATAACATCTCTATTTACAGTAGATAACACAGGATCCACCATTCACATTAGGTGGTGTCACAGCTCATCCCCCCACCCATCGTCCAGTTGCAGTTGGACCCCACTTTGATTTCAGTTTTTCTTTTTCACCCTGCAAGTGCTATAATTTTTTTATATTGGTTTTGAAAGAGTTCTATTGTTTGTTTGTTTTTGCGGGTCAAGTTTTAGTTTTCATCATTACTAGTGAAGAGTGAGCACTAGCATGCTCGGTGCTCGTTAATAGCAGTTGAATGATCAGATGGGTGCGACTCAAGCACCGAGTACAATGGAAGTCAATGGGGAAAAATGCTCAAGTTCCCCATTGACTTCATTGTACTTGGGTGCTTGAGTAGAGCAGTCAGCACCCACGTTGTATGGAATAGGCTTTGCTCTTGAGCCCGCACCCTACATGTTGTTATGAAGATAAATGACTCACACACAGGTAATGGAAATTGGGAAGGTGCAATTGCACTCAACTGGTCTTTGTACAGACTAAAAGACCCTAGGCTGCACAACTAATAGCACCACCTCGGACCTAGCTCCCTGGAAGGCCGTTGAGGGGTGTCTCGTACCTCCTGAAAGACCAGAGGGGAGGCCATCACACACTGCCTACAAATGGAGAGGAAAGTGTGCCGGAACAAACAGAAATCCGAAGTGAGATAAACTGAAACAGGTTCAAATAAGGTGAAAGAATTTGGTGCTGGGACGGAAAACACTCCAACTCACAGCAGACACTCAACTGGTGTTTACTTCACTGGTAAACCCCTAAACTGAAGGGCTGGAATTCCTAGAAACAAGTCCACAGATATAGCCAGCAAGGAAGTGCAGTGAGAGGTGAACATCTATAACCCAACCCAGATGGTATTTGGCAAACAATAATGGGAAAATGAGAAACACCTGGAGAGAAGCCAACCAAGAAAGGAAAACAAAGACCATAAGAACCATCAGCATGGGTACAAGGAAGATAAATAGCCCAGTAGACAGAGGAACCGACCAAGAAACCATAGGTCATCGGATCGAATGCCCAAACTGAGCCATGAGATATGCATTGTACAGGTTTGCCTGGAGTTGGCGCCAGTCCTGGATTGTTTTCCCTTCCCATGATCTGCTATTATCTTGCACCACTTTATGATTGTGGGGGTCCAACTGTCACGGGGTGGGTCGGGATAACTAGGTCCAGGGTAGCCTAAACTGGCTCTCAGGCTAGGGCAACCCTAGCTGACTCTGATCCCAAAGGTACCTGTGAAGGTGCCGATGTTTGGGCCACATTCCTTACCCTAGCTCTTGAACAACCCTTACCTAGTTGCCCCCTTCCCTCCACCCAGGAGAGGGCCGGTACAGGGGAGGTTAATCCCACACAAATAAACAGATGCGGGGAAAACCAAAACTCAAACTCACAGCAATCACTAACAGAGGTATAGACAATTTGTGATCAAGAGGAAACTAAAGGAAGGCGGTAAATAATCAACAAGACTATTTCCACAGCACACCAAACAACACACAAACGTTCACCAGCAACTTGATAACAAAGCACAAGGACCGGGATCGCAGAAAGCTATCATCGGCATGGGAGAACAGGCTCCACCATCTTAAAAAGGGTGGAGGCGACAGTGATAGGTCTACTGAAACATGTGACTTAAGCAGTAATCCACAGGCTAGCAGAAATTAACTCCTGCAAGCCCGATTACTAACAAGCACAACTGGTCGATGCCAGAGCCTGTCTGTCTAACTTAAGAGCATCGTGTGGCATTCCCAACTCTGGTCAGATGTAGTCCTGACACTCGGTGAGTTTTTTGCCACACACCGGGGTTTTCACCGATGCAGAGAAGGAAGGGGCCACAGTTCTAAGATTTGACTTTACAGCGGCTCTTACGGGAACCTAGCTGTGGTGGTAAAACATGAAATTTTATGTTTCTTTTCTGCGGCCATCACCAGTGCTTAAAATACAGAGGATGGAGGGTTAAACAAGGAAGAGTAAAATGGTCGGTGTGACAGCAGAGGTGATGCTGAATGATACACAGAGATTAATGGTGTCATCAGAGCTGGCGTGTGACAGGGGGGCCGTGCGGTGTTGTCATGCAGTCTGGGGGAGGACGGGCTGTGTACGCACACAATGGAGGAGTGGTCTCTGGGTATTGCTCATATACATGCACGATGATTCTCCTTCTGTTCCCATTCATCCTACTGTGAATGTTATGCCCTGATATATGTTGTCGTGGAACGCTCCGGTGACATTGCTTCCACATGATAGTCTGGACCAGAGCAGCTCTCAGACCCTAATGTAAAATCTGTAGCTGGGCCCCTTTCCCAAACCTATGCCATTTATAATAAAGATGTATTATGGGGTACCATTGACCCCCTAACAATTCACAGAATTCTTTATCTCCCAGATTTCTTTTTGCTTGTTCAGATTTACTGATACATGTGCTATAGCTTAACTCCCATATAAAGGGAACCTGTTACCTGAGTCGCGCTCCCCAAACTGCGGGCGCCATGAATGAGAGTCTGGCTGCTCGATTGCAGGGAGGTACAATGCCGAGTCTTTTCAGAGAAAAAGTACTTTAAACATCTGTGACGCCCCTGGACTAGTCAGGGCGTCACAGGGTACTGCACTTCCTATTCTTTGTGCAGTATTCAACCCCTCATGGTTCTGGGTTGCAAACCTATGGTACTGCCTCCATCAGAATCAAAAATCCCAACCACACCTCACACCACACCCTGTCAGGCACACCAGTGGGCTGCATAAGCTGGAATAGGGCCGCCCACCTAGGGGTCAGACAGATTAGTTTGAGGGATGTAGAAAGAGTAGAGTTAGCCCTCAAGAAGTGAGGAGCTGGGGAGTGGTGGCTCCCTGTTTGTGGCAGGTTGGGTTGCAGAGGGTGGTCTGGGTCGGAGACCCGGTCACAGGGTATTGAGGCTAGGTGCCTAGACCTGGTCTTGGAGGACTGAGGCATCTGAGTCTAATAACCGGTCCGGGACCGAAAGCATGGCGGGGTACAGGGCCCTAGGTTGGGGAGTAGCTTCAGGCAACCCGGCAATTAACCTGTGGAGGATAGTGACTTTATGGACTGTCCCCAAGAAGCTCAGAGATCAGGGGCACTAGCACAACGAGGGGGATAGGGCTTTCCAACCCATGCAGCCCACAGAAATCCCAAGCGTGAGCCCTTGAGAGCGCAGCTCCACTACCAACAAGTAGGGAGCGGGGCCCAGATAGCTTTAAGCCAACGGGCCACTAGAACACTTTTAATTTGTGCATGGAGGCAGGCTCCAGATCACCCAGCAGTACTATAGGGGACGGATACCCGGACGGGCTCCCCCAAGAGGGCAGCGGCACCCAGAGACTTGGTTTACCTTGTTGTCAGAGTCTGCTTTGCGGTCGCACCATCACCAATACTGCCTGAGTGAGTACATGGTCCTCCCCTGCTTCCAACTGGCCCTGCGCACCCCCGCTCCACCATCATCCAGGGTCTCGAGGCCTCCCCTACCCGTAGAGGGAACGTCATCTGGCTGCCCCACTCCATGTCCCCCGGGTAATCCCATCGGCAGCGGCGGTACTCCCCTTACCATGAACTATGGGTAGCGTCACGAACTCTAACATCCCCTGTAAATACCCCCTTTCCATTTGAAGTGGCCGCGAGCCCCCGGGTCCAGAGACCCTCGAGCCACAGCAAACCCTGCATCTGAGCGGTTCGACCGCTGCAGGGCGGCACACATCCTTCTCGCTGAGCCGCTGAAGGTGATTGAGAAGTGTCCCCCATAGCGAGATACCTGCAGTTCACCGGAGCGGCACTGGGAGAGGCTGGTTAGGGGCACAGCTGGACTAGTCTAATCTCCGGCTATGTCTTATACTTGGCTGCCACTGGCTTTGACCACTTAATTCTGGCTACTGAGCTCAGTTTTCGAGACTTTACAAAGAGTACTGTCAGGAGAAAAAACCTGATGGGTTCCCTTTAAACATTTTTGAGTCCTTCAGCAGACAGTGCCGAGGGGAGATGTTCCTGTTGCAGCTACTTATTTTATAGGTAGACATAGAATAGCGAGACAACTTTCTTTGCTATCTTGAGAGGGTTCTTGTCATTCTAACTCCAATTACACTATATAGTTATTCTTCATTCCAGTCTACAAGGACTAATATTAACTCCGGCAGGTCATATTTTCCTGTTCTTTTATAGAGGGAATGACAATTCTCAGACCTGAGAAAGCTTGTGTTGTTGGTCTTCCGAGAATCGCTTCCTCCTTACACCACCTGCTTCCGCTAGGATGAAATAATAAGCTCAGGTGTTACTCATCCTCCCCAGGTCCAGTGCTGCATCTCCATAGGCTGCAGAAGTGATGTAACAACTTTAGCCATCAGGGCAGCTGCAGCCAATCCCTGGACTTAGCAGCTCTGGCGACCTAGACGGCATAAGTTGCCATGAGCAGTGGAGATGTGTCGCGGGCGGGGAGGGGACGCTGCGCTCACCAGGCTCGGGTCCGGCGCTGCTGCTACCTCGCTTGCTGCTCGGTGGCTCGAGCGGTGGGCCGGATCCGGGGACTCGAGCGGCGCTCCTCGCCCGTGAGTGAAAAGGGGGATGGTTTTGGGGATTTATTGTCCGTGACGCCACCCACGGTTGTGGTGAGGTTGTGACACCACCGCTGCTCTGGACGGGGATCCCGGGAGCGATGACAGGGAGCAGCTTGGATGTTGTTTTTCCCCTCCGTGGGTAGGGGGTTTGGGTGTCCCGGGGCCCGGTGAGGGAGGAATGGCAGGCGGGTTACGGGACCTGGTGAGGTGCAGGGTCGCGGGGGAAGCGTGGTGCCGCACGGCACGGTGGTACTCACTCAGCCAATGATGAATGCAAAATCTCCGGTAAAACAAACGGCTGGATGGACGGGTCCCACATACGGCTGCAGTGTTTTTCCCCTGACCCCTGGTTGGTAGTGTAAGCCCTTTCCTGCACCTTCTTGTACGCTCCTCCTGTGCTCCGGTTTCCAGCTGGCTCCCTGGCTCGGTACCGGACGGGCCACTACCCTTATTTTCACAACTGAAAAAGAAAATAAACAAGCATGTTCAGAAATCTTCCCTTACGGGAGGCATATCACTTCAACCGTTACAACAACAATAAAACACTTTTAATATAATAACAACGGAACGGGTCCTTCAGTCACCCACCCAAACAACCTGGCCCTGGTGCTGCCCCTAAGAAGTGGGCAGCACCCCTTGACCCCAGTCCAGGAACGGACCCAGATTTGTTAACGAGACGGGTACTTCGCTGCCGTTGCGGCCGGGCGGACTGCCGGAGCCGTCGTCATCTCCGTTGCGGCCAGGCAGACTGCCGGGGCCGTCGTCATCAGCGGTGCGGCCGTGATGGAAGCCGGGGCCGGTGGCAGGGCGGTGACAAAGGTAAGGCCTGGGGACCCCAGGTCTGGGCCCTCCCTCACAGACGCTGCGAGCTCCGCTACCGGTGACAGGGGTAACGGGTCGGTCGGGGCGTTGGCCGCGGGCATGGGCACTAAGGTTTCAGCGGTGCCGGACGGACGGGACATCTCGTGCAGCGGTGCTCCAGGAACCAATTACTTGCAGAGTCCTGGCGTCCCTGCTTCCACAGCCGCGGTTCACATGCGGCCGGACGCCATCCGTCCCCCCCTAGGTCTTTTTCCTGCACCTCCTCTTCAGGGGCGGAGCTTCGGCTTTCGCGCCTCCACTGCTCGGGAAGACGCTCGAGCGGGGAACTTTTCGCTCCCAAGATGGCGGCTTCTGAAAATTTTCGGCCGGACACCTCCGGCGGGACACAAGGCGCACTTCTACCAGGCGGTAGAACGGTAAGATCCTGTTCGTGATGCCAAGTTGTCGCGGGCGGGGAGGGGACGCTGCGCTCACCACGCTTGGGTCCGGCACTGCTGCTACCTCGCTTGCTGCTCGCTGGCTCGAGCGGTGGGCCGGATCCGGGGACTCGAGCGGCGCTCCTCGCCCGTGAGTGAAAAGGGGGATGGTTTTGGGGATTTATTGTCCGTGACGCCACCCACGATTGTGGTGAGGTTGTGACACCACCGCTGCTCTGGACGGGGATCCCGGGAGCGATGACAGGGAGCAGCTTGGATGTTGTTTTTACCCTCCGTGGGTAGGGGGTTTGGTTGTCCCGAGGCCCGGTGAGGGAGGAATGGCAGGCGGGTTACGGGGCCTGGTGAGGTGCAGGGTCGCGGGGGCAGCGCGGTGCCGCATGGCACGGTGGTACTCACTCAGCCAATGATGAATACAAAGTCTCCGGTAAAAAAAAAGGCTGGATGGACGGGTCCCACAGACGGCTGCAGTGTTTTTCCCCTGACCCCTGGTTGGTAGTGTAAGTCCTTTCCTGCACCTTCTTGTACGCTCCTCCTGCGCTCCAGTTTCCAGCTGGCTCCCCGGTTCGGTACCGGACGGGCCACTACCCTGTCCCGGCTACCTACGGTTCTGTCGCGGGCGGGGAGGAGGGTGTCGGCACACTACGCTCACCCCTTCTGCTCGGGTCCGGCAGCTGCTCCTTGGTGGCTCGAGCTGTGGGCCGGATCCCAGGGTTTTCTCGAGCGACACTCCTCGCCCGTGAGTGAAAGGGGGTTGTTGTGGTTGGGTGTGGGGGAATTGTTATAGTTCGTGACGCCACCCACGGTTGTGGTGATTTCACCACCGCTGCTCGATTCGGGGATCTGGTGCCCTGGCGGTGGCGGTGTCTCCCCTGTAATGGTTGGGCTGTTGCCGTCAATCGGGACTTGGTTGTTGGGGGATCTACGTCCCCTTCACTGACGGATTCGGCAAATCTGGCGACTCCTAGCCTTGCCGGGGTCCGAGAGGCCCCTGCCCTGGTGCTGACTGTCCTTCGGAACACTGCTCCAGACCACCGGGCACACAGCCAACGGGGTCCTTCCAGGAACTTCCAAACGGTCCCTCTCCAGACAGTCACCGCAGTCGCTGACCTTGCTGTTCTGGCCCTACACACAGCTGGACCCTTCAGGCTTTCTTTCTCTACTGCCACTTCACTTTCTTACTTTCACTACTTTCTCTTAGCTGTTTACTTTCTCACTTCAGCTCCTCACACTTGCCCTGCCTGGGCTAAACTTCACTCCTTCCACTTCCTCCTCCCTGACAGAACTTCACTCTTGCCCTGCCTGGGCTAATCTGCCTGGTTACTTCCTGCCTCCAGAGTTGTGAGCTCCTCGGTGGGCGGAGCCAACCGCCTGGCCCACCCCCTGGTGTGCATCATCAGACTCCTGGAGGAAGGCAACAAGGATTTCTGGTTAGCATGGTGTGCCTACCTGGAGTGTGGGGTGTGGTGGTGTTGTGACCTGTGTCCCCTGGCTTGCCCAGGGCGACACATTCCCCCTTAGCAAAATGCAGACCGTCCGCCGGCTGCCGTCCTACACCGGTTTTATTTTTCTGTAAAAAGGGGATAACAGGGTTAAGCAAAACATAAATACATTTTTAATCAAAACTCTTCCCAAGACGGGAGGCACATTTCTTAAACGTTGCAACGGTTTACGGCTACGGTTTCCGCTCTCTCCCACCCAAGCAACCTGGCCCTGATGCTGCCCCTAAAGCCCAGGCAGCACCCCTTGACCCACAGTCCAGCACAAGCTACCCGAGCGGGATCTGTCCTTCCCCTCCAGAGGGTAGCCACCGGTTCCTTTGGTGGCTGGGCCCCAGCCTGCTCTGCTCAGGGCCCTCCCTCCAACCTGCCTCTCCGGAGACGGTATTGCGGAAACGGTAACGGTAACCAACATATTTACAAGCCACTTAACGTTTGTGGTGCCCTGCAAGTTCACGGGCTTGTCCATGGATAGTTCCCATGCATTTTAAACGGTCCCCACGGGGACAACGGTGCCGGCTCCGGCCGGTTGCAAATCAACAAACAGATCAGGTGACTTCTTCGGTAATTTCACTTATCATTTCAAACTTTTAAACAAACAAACAACACTCTTTTACATTTGCGGAACCCTCTTACTCATAGAACGGTCTCCCTGTACCTAAGTGGGGGTCTACCTAGGTTGGAACGGGTGGACCTTCGGGGCCCGGTGTCAGTGGTGCTAGACAGTGGGGTAGAGGGAACAATCGGTTCCTCCTCCCTGCTATAGTGTGGAGCAGGCGGAGGTGCAGGGGGGCTGGGTACAGGTTCATCCCTGGGCACTGGCACTGGTTCTGGCTCACGGTTAACCGCTTCCACTACTTCTTCATCCACAGGTTGTGGGAACAGTATCACTGGAAGTATCACCGCGCCGTTCTGTGTAGGCCAGTTTGCTGGGAAGTCACCCATCACAGTGTGGATTACCTCTGCTGCCTTTTCCACTGGTGGAGGAACCGGTACTTCAGCCTCTGCCTTCAACGCTGGGGGGCATTTTTTTAGATGGTCCCGAGAAACTGTGGCCAGGGTGCCCCCTTGGTCACGACTGATCTGGTAGGTCTTCCCATTGTCCCACTCGGTGGGTTGTACGACGTAAGGGACTTGCTCCCACTGGTCATCCAGTTTGTGGGCTTTTCTCTTCCGTTTCAGCACCACATCTCCTGGCTGGAAAGGACCTGCAGGCGCCTTCTGATTGAACCGGTGCTCTTGCTGTTCTCGACTTCGACTGAGGTTTTTCTCCACATACTCCTGGATTTGCCGGTACTGGGCCCTCCTCCGACTTTCCCACTCTGCCGTTGAAGGGAGTGCTTCCGGAGCCTCCAACCCCATCTCCAGATCCACCGGCAGGCGGCCCGGCCGAGCCCTCATCAAATACGCTGGGGTGCACTTCGTCGAGCTGGACGGGATATTATTGTACATGTCGACCAAGTCGGGTAACTTTTCCGGCCACATGTTCCGTTCTTCCAGCGGTAGCGTCTTGAGGAGCCCCAGGACCAAGTGGTTCATTTTCTCGCACATGCCGTTGGTTTGGGCGTGGTACGGAGTGGTCCGGATCTTCTTGCAGCCGTACAACTGGCAGAATTCGTGAAACACTTCTGCTTCAAAAGCCGGGCCTTGGTCAGTCAGCACCTTCTCGGGGTACCCATGGGGTCGGCAAAAATAGGCCTGGAACGCTCGAGCAGCGGTTCGACCAGTCAGGTCCTTAACGGGGACTACCACCATAAATCTTGAGTAGTGGTCTACCATGGTCAATGCGTAGGTGTACCCACTTCGGCTAGGGGTGAGTTTGACATGGGCCGCACTCACCACATGCCCTAGATACTGCACCCTGGGTTTCAGCAGATGGCATTTTGAGGGCTTCAACTTCATCCCGTACTTGGCAAGGGACGCGAACACCTCGGCCAGGTGCTCCAGATGGGCTTCATACGTCTGGGAATAAACAATCACATCATCCAAATACAGCAGGACGGTCTCGAAGTTTAAGTGTCCCAGACAGCACTCCATCAACCGTTGGAAGGTCCCAGGGGCATTGCACAGCCCAAACGGCATGCTATTGAATTCGCAAAGCCCCATCGGGGTGGTGAAGGCGGTCTTCTCCCAGTCCTCTGGGGCCACGGCCACTTGCCAGTATCCGCTGGTGAGGTCAAGGGTCGAGAAGTAGTTTGCAGTTCTTAGTGCAGCCAAAGACTCTTCAATACGAGGCAATGGATAGGCATCTTTATGGGTTATCTGGTTGATCTTCCGGTAGTCCACACACATCCGCATGGTACCATCCTTCTTCTTGACCAGTACCAACGGAGCGGCCCAGGGACTACAGCTGTCCCGAATAACCCCTGCCTCCTTCATATTCCTCAACATATCCTTGGCACACTGGTAATGTGCAGGGGGAATAGGTCTATACCTCTCTTTGATAGGGGGATGTTCACCCGTGGGAATGTGGTGTTGGACCACCTTGATCTGCCCAAAGTCTAGGGGGTGCTTACTGAAAACCTGTTCGTACTCCTGCACCACCCTGTGTACCCCTGCCCTGTGATGAGTAGGGGTGTCATCAGTGCCTACATGTAGCTGTTGGTGCCACTCCTTTGTGTCCCCCTGGGGTGGGGAAGTGCTGGTGGTAGGTGGGAGTGTGGATGGACTGGCTTCATGGATAGTGTGAGGGTCCAGGGTGAGCAGCTTGGCAATGGTGGCATACCGGGGGAGCCTGACTTCTTCCTCCCCACAGTTCAACACTCTCACGGGCACTCTCCCTTTCTTCACATCTACCACCCCTCGGGCGGCTACTACAGTGGGCCAGTGCTCGGAAGGCATGGGCTCCATCATCGCAGGGTAGTCACGCCCCTGAGGCCCTACTGCTGCCCTACACCAAATCATCATCTCACTCCTAGGGGGCACAGTCAATGGAGCAACATCCATCACTCTCACTCCACCAATCTCCCCTCCGGTTGAGCTTACATGCTGGCGGTACATCAGGGCGCGGATCTCACGCTGCACAGCCCTCTGCCGGCTCCCCGCCGCTGTGGTGGCTAGCTGTTGCAATAGGTTCAACACATCAGCCATGCAGTGTTCCATCACATTGGTTCCCAGCACTATTTTTGGGTTATGATCACTGGGTTCATTCATGATCACAATCATACCCTGATGTTGCAGTTCAGCTTGCCCCACTGTCATAGCCACCTGTTTATACCCCACCTGGGTCAATGGAAGTCCATTAGCGGCAATCAAATTTATACTATTGTCTGGAGGCGCCAGCTCGTCTGTGGCCCAATACCGCTGATACAACGTGTACGGTATGGTAGTTACCTGTGATCCAGTGTCCAAGAGAGCCATCACTGGTATGCCGTCCACAGCCACGGGGATGATAGGGCGGGCCCCGACATATCGGTCTCGCCAGTCCGGGGGGCCACGGTGTTCTACTCCTGAGGATTGGCCCGGGGCCCCAGGGGTTGCTCGTTTAACGGGCACCGTCGGTAATAATGGCCCGGCTTACGGCACTTGTAGCAGATTGGAGGTCTGCTCCGCAGGTTGTTAGCGCTTCTCCGCTGCATCCAGGGAACATCTTCGGGACTGTCAGCAAGCTGTATCTGCGCTGGAGGCTGGGATCTGGTCAGAGGTTGCAGTGCAGCGAGGATTTTGGCAAGGTCTCCGTCCAGGCGACGGACCTGGGCTGCCAACTCTTCGACTGTGCTGCTCGGGGCTGCAGGCATTACAGAGGTTGGTTTGGCTGAGGCCGCCACAACAGGAGCTGTCTCGACGGGCCACGGGACGGGTTCCAGAACTTCAGCAGCTGGGGGCTGTAGTGCTTTGATAGCCCGCTCCTTTAACACAGCAAAGTCCACATCAGGGTGTTCCAGGGCCCACAGCCGGAGTTGTTTACGATCCTCAGGGGACCTCATCCCCTGTGCAAATTGCTCCACTAACATCTTGTTGCTATCCGCCTCATTAATAGAGTTCACCCGCTTCAGCGTGCGGAGGGCGGTCTGCAGACGTAGAGCATAGTCCCGAATGCTATCCCCAGCTCGTTGCCGGCACTGGTAAAACTGCATCCTCAGCTCAGCTTCAGTCCGTGTCTCGAAGGCAGTCTGTAACTTCTCGAAAATGGTGGCTACAGAGAGCCGGTCCCCCTCGGCCCAGGTCTCCGCTTCCTGCTCCGCCGCACCGGTTAACTGGCCTAGCACTATCGCTGCACGTTGCTTATCAGTCAGGGGGTACAGCTCTAGCAACGGGTTAAGCTTTTTCCGGAAGGCCTGCAGGGCATCCGGTTTCCCGTCATACTGCGGTAGCCAGGCAGCTCCGGGTGCATAGGGCAAGGAAAACGGCATGACCTGAGCAAGTGCGGGGGCCGCGGCACCTCCCGCCGTTGCGGCCAGGACCTGGGCAGGCCCATTCCCATCCGCGGGTGCCGCTGCGGCTGCGACCACCGCTCCTCCAGCGGCTCCGTCGGGCGCAGACATCTTGTTTCTGTCCCCCTTAGCTCTTTCCGGCCCCTCCTCTCTCGGGGCGGGGTTTTGGCCTTCGCGCCTCTACTGCTCGAGAAGACGCTCGAGCGGGAACTTTTCGCGCCAAAGATGGCGGCTTCTGAAATTTTCCTGCCGGATACCTCCGGCGGTAACAAAGCGCACCTCTACCAGACGGCAGAGCGGTAAGATCCTGTTCGTGACGCCAAGTTGTCGCGGGCGGGGAGGAGGGTGTCAGCACACCGCGCTCACCCCTTCTGCTCGGGTCCGGCAGTTGCTCCTGGTGGCTCGAGCTGTGGGCCGGATCCCGGGGTGGCTCGAGCGACACTCCTCGCCCGTGAGTGAAAGGGGGTGTTTGTTGGGTGTGGGGATTGTTATAGTTCGTGACGCCACCCACGGTTGTGGTGATTGCACCACCGCTGCTCAGTATGGGGGTCCCGGGGATGGTGATGCGGAGCAGCCAGGTGTTGTGTTGCCCCTCCGTGGGTAGGGGTTGGTGATCCCGGGGCCCAGTGAAGAGATGTAAAGTGTAGGGCCCGGTGGGCGCAGGGACGCGGGGGCAGCGCTGTGCCTTGCGGCACTGTGGTACTCACTCAGCCTGAGACACGGACACAGTTTGTACGGTAAACCAAACGGCTGGTAGGACGGTCCCACAGACGGCTGCACCTGCACTCCCGGTAGGTGACGGTGACGTCTCTCTTCCTTGCACCTGTGTTGTCTGATGGTAGCGGTGGATTCCCTCCGGTTACCCGCTCCCCGACTGCAATCTGGGCCGGAGGAGCTCTACACTTTGCCCGCAGGCGCTGGCCCTGGGGAAACTGGTGCCCTGGCGGTGGCGGTGTCTCCCCTGTAATGGTTGGGCTGTTGCCGTCAATCGGGACTTGGTTGTTGGGGGATCTACGTCCCCTTCACTGACGGATTCGGCAAATCTGGCGACTCCTAGCCTTGCCGGGGTCCGAGAGGCCCCTGCCCTGGTGCTGACTGTCCTTCGGAACACTGCTCCAGACCACCGGGCACACAGCCAACGGGGTCCTTCCAGGAACTTCCAAACGGTCCCTCTCCAGACAGTCACCGCAGTCGCTGACCTTGCTGTTCTGGCCCTACACACAGCTGGACCCTTCAGGCTTTCTTTCTCTACTGCCACTTCACTTTCTTACTTTCACTACTTTCTCTTAGCTGTTTACTTTCTCACTTCAGCTCCTCACACTTGCCCTGCATGGGCTAAACTTCACTCCTTCCACTTCCTCCTCCCTGACAGAACTGCACTCTTGCCCTGCCTGGGCTAATCTGCCTGGTTACTTCCTGCCTCCAGAGTTGTGAGCTCCTCGGTGGGCGGAGCCAACCGCCTGGCCCACCCCCTGGTGTGCATCATCAGACTCCTGGAGGAAGGCAACAAGGATTTCTGGTTAGCATGGTGTGCCTACCTGGAGTGTGGGGTGTGGTGGTGTTGTGACCTGTGTCCCCTGGCTTGCCCAGGGCGACACAGTTCCACCAAGACTGTCTTCCCGGCTCCTGTAGACGGCCACTACCGTCTGCCTCACTGGCTACACGAGGGCCCTAGGCTCCAACCTAGGCCCCCGTCTGCTTCTGCCTCTCTGCACACCTCCTCTCCCTTCCTCTGCCTGGACTTGTCTCTGTTGTTTCCTGCCTCAGACCAGCTAGACTCCTCAGTGGGCATGTCCATCTGCCTGACTTCGCCCACCTGGTGTGCCTGTCTGAAACCGAGGGAGGAAATCAGGTCTCACTGGAGATGACTGCTGTGACCTGCTGGGGGTGGGGGTGTGTGTGTGTTGTTACCTGTGGCCCCTGGCTAGTCCAGGGCGCCACAGATGCAGTCCTGGATCTTGGGAGGGTAAGCTACAAGCAAGTTTACTATTTTAAAGGGAAACTGTTACAAGGTTTTACCAATTTAAACTAAGGCCACCACCATTAGTGCCACTTGTATATAAGCCACATTCCCCTCTGTATTTCTCAAAAAATACCGTTATAATCCCTTCATATGGCGGGGTCCAATCCAATGGCCGTCACTGGTCTTGTTCAGCGCCTCCTCTCTCCATGCAATCTCTGTCCTCCTGAGTTGCTTCATGTGGATAGCGCATCATACATCATCCATACAGTGCACCCAATCTCACTCTTGGGTAGGAAGACTTCGCTCTGCCCCACTGAGGAGAGAACATATTGCTGTAATGCGCATCCGCCAGGAGAGGACAAAAAAAGCATTAATGACCTGGAAGTAAAGCGCACTACAGTGCTTTTGCCCTGCCCTCAGCCCCACATAAGGACACCACCATGTTTCACTGTAGGCACCATGCATTTTTCTAAATGTATGGTACCTACAGTAAGACATGGTGGTGGCATTGTCCTTACAAATTACTAGATGTGGTAGTTTTTGATGTGGGGGTGTACTGATTTTTGCATCAACAAATTTGAGATAAACTAAACATTTTGTGATGAAAGTTATATTATTAAACTTATTTCATATTTAGGGTTAATAATATGTTCTATGAAATTCAGTCTTGTCAAAACTTTGGAAACTGTTCTGGTGTTCAGAGAGGTATTACTTTTCAACAGGGGTGTACTCATTTATTCTGAGCACTAAAGTTATTTTGGCATAGCCATAAATAACAAATAAAACACGCCATTGTTCCATTGAAGTTATGTACCTACTGGAAACACCGTCTGCTCCATACTTCAGTGACTAGTTCCCATTTACAGCGTTATGTTGTGTTCTTGTATTAGCATTCATTATTCTTTCAGAATACGACATTTTGGCAATTGGAGGCAATAACGCGACATGCTGATAGCAAAGTACTAACCAAACGTGGAAAGAACAGAGGCTCCTGATCTCCAGTAATGGGGTCATATATCATTACTGAATTAATGCCGTACTGTGCACCTCATGCTTTGACTGAGAAACCCTGAAATCAGCTTTGTGAGGACATTTATACACAAGAAAGACTATGTTATATCGAAATAAGTTAAGATGAACAATCTTTAGGTTTAGGGTAAGACGTAGGAGATGCCCACACTTTTAGACCTTGACATCTAAAGAGGGCGAATGACCTCTGCCTCATCAGTGGACAGCAATATTAGGAATGATATTTGGTTGGGGGCTTCAATTCTAGATCTTACACCAAAAACCACGAGGAATACCTAACTCATCTTGGGTCCAGTGTTTCGTTACTTTACCTTGTTCAGCCTGTAGTACTTAAAGGTAGACTATTCCCAAACTTTGAAGACGAGACATTACATGACTAAGGAATAGCTGACCTTAGCCTACCCCGAACAAACCTCATGCCACCCCTATTTCTCTGCCTCCTTCTTCTTTCACCACCTTTCAATAATGACAAACACTGCATAAGGAAAGGGTCCATGGAAGCTCAACCAATAAAACTTGCCTCCATCAGCTGCTCCTCTCTGGCCCCAATCGCATTGTGGCGATTCTGGGACCCTCCTCCTAAATGGCACCACCACATAAATTGTCTCTTTGAGATCTCGGCTCAGGAAATCCCTGAGTATTTTTTTCCCACTTATAAAAGAGGAAGGGTGGGTAGGAAATTGACCACACTAAAACGGGTCCTATGCTCCACTTTTTCCATACCACCAATTGGCTTTCCAAAGACCTATACCCTCCCACTGCCGTGACATATGGGTTAATTCTGAGCAGCCCACAATACAGAAAACACAAGTCCTAACCTTTATCTAACCAATTGTAACCACCTTAAGGGGAGGTAAGTGGGACACCAATCAACTGCAGTGTTCCCCAACTCCACTCCTCAAGGAGCCACCAACAGTGCATGTTTTCAGGATTTCCTTGGCATCCTACAGGTGTTGGAATCATCATCTGTGGAGGTAATTACATTATCACCTCTTTAACACTAAGGAAATCCTGAAAACATGCACTGTTGGTGGTCCTTGAGGAGTGGATTTGGGGGAACACTACAGTAATAGACTGACTCCACCATGGCCCGGCTCCAGTGTACACCCTGATCCCCCTACCAATTAGGACAGCTCCTCTAATGCAGGCAATCCCTTGGTCAAACAACACCAGTCTGTGGAACTAAGCCCCCCAACCTCCAAAATGCCATCTTAGGTTAACCTTCCAACATCCCATACTAACCACCATGATAACCAGGGCCAGGCAGGCATCCTAGTCTTCTGGCCCTCCCTTAACCCTTTGGGATTGCAGTATAGGCCCTACTGTATGTTAATTTTAGATATGAGCGGATCGATTTTCGGGACTCTGGTCCATCGGCCAGGTCAGCTGACTGCTGGATGGTGGGCTCCCAAATCTCATACCTTCCCGGATTTCCAGGCTGATGAGATACCATTTGTACATCACACCATAACGATGATGTAGCTCCAACCAGGCTTAGCAAAAGCCACAGTAAGGATCCTAGAAGGTATGAGATTCTAGAATTTCTTGACCATTAGTGAGAAATTACTGACCTGGCTGATGGACGAGAGGCGTTAATACTGAAATGCACTAATCATTGTGATCTTGGAGTGGTACAAGTAATAGTTAACCTAACAATTGGCCAATCGTTCATTTTCATACTACATTACGTTCTCGGCAGCACATACCCTGTCTACACAGAACAATGTGCTGCCGATAATAATGTTTATGGCAGCACAAATAATCCAATCACCTGATGCACCAACATTTTCCTAGTTCTTCAGGTGATCACCAACCTGTCTACACAGGCGAGTTTCAGAGACCCGTAAGGCCTCATTAAGATATCAGTTATTTTTTTGGCACGCAAAAAAAAAAAACGATCTGAGCTTCATCAGTATTTGGTCCACATGTCAGTTTTTACCATAATTGATTTTCACGTATGGAAAAAAATAAACTGCAACGCTTCTCCTATCACTTGTCATGGACTGCACACTGGCGACATCATTTTCACACACCCATAGATTTCTGTGGGTAACTGTCATGGATGTGTCACGTGTGACATCCAGTCATGTGGTTTCTGGCCATAGAAGGTCAGAGTGTCTGGCTGTGCAGAATGCTTCCTGACTTTCCATTGTTCCTGCTGTCAGTATTCATTGGTTTAGGTAGCTTTCCTGCTGAATTCATCTCTCTCCCTCTTGGTTGCAGCAAGAGCTCGCCTTACACCCAGCTATTGATCATCAGTATTCCATTGGTTTTAACTACCCCTTCCTTCTTTGGACTGGTGCTGGTGATATTTTCTAGTTCCTTCAAGCCTTGGTTGCAAGCAGGTGGTGTGTACTCCTCTGTGGTATCATTGATGAAAACTGCTGAACTTCTACATGAATCATCTAATGATAAGTAGTTCATGCTTTCCACCTGTGTGTGCTCCCTGTGTCTTCTATAGCTTTTTAGTGGGGTTGACGAAGAGCTCATCCCATCCGTTCCCTATTTAGGGCCCAGCACTAGCAATACCTAGGATCATGTATCCAGCTCAGCGCATCGGTGCGGAACCTATCTAGGGTGGTGAGGGACCACAGGGACCAGCTGTAGCTTTGGTCAGGGGTCACCATCTTCCCTCTCCCTAGACACAGGGTTTACATTCCCTTTCGCCGTGCACTTGGTACCTCCCCGTACCTAGTGTGACAGAAACATTGACCGATGATGCGGATCAAAAATAGACTTGGTTATTATTGGTACATGTTCTACCTGTGAAAAAGGCTAGAAGATGTATGAGATTTACGGACGTCTAAATGAGGCTTTAAGGACATAGCCTAATTTCGTGCCCACGATCAGGAACGGCAGCGTTTTGGATACAGCATATTTTTGCTGTGCCCAAAACGCTGCGTTGTACAGCACAAGCACAGTGGAAGGGATTTACAGAAATCTACTGCCCACTGTGGTTTTTTTTGTCCAAAGCATAAACTGACTTGGGGCGCGGCTTCCCGAGCCGCAACATGTCAATTTATGCTTGTGGAGATGCGAGTGTTCTCAGCAAGACAACACAACGAAAATCCGCTGCGCACAAACGCTGCATTCCCCCGCAGAAAACACTCGCCTCTCCACAAGAGAAGATACACTGCGTCTGGAAATGCTGCATGTCCGGATGGTGGGCACGTACCCTAAGGGGTCCAGCAAGCAATGCTTGTAGAGAAAAATGGTTCATAAGGAATTCGACATGATGAATTACCTCCTTATATAATTGTAGACAAATGCAATGTAAAGAAAATGCCTCATGCAGAAATTATATTTTTTGGCTAGATACAAACTTACAGTTTTTGGATAAAATTGAGTAATTAATTAAACAAATAATGGGAAATATGAAGAAAGGAGGTCATATTCTGCTGTCTGATGAATCCACTTGTAGCTTACTGCATAAAAAAACTGCACCTATGTTTCCAGTCGTACTGAGCAATGTGCTTGTTCGCAGAAACCAGTGTACTTTATTAATCTTTCATTCACCTGGTAAGGTGCAGTGTTACTTACGTGGATCCGAAACACTTTTTTTTTTTTTTTTTTTCCAATTAGACTGGTGAAATAGCAAAGACTATTATTAATTAAAGGTGTTGTAAGTAGAGATGAGAGCAAATTCGCTTAGGTCTGCAGATTCGAGTCCAAGTCTGAATTGAAAATACCACAATTGCCGTAAAGAGACGTTTATTATGATCTCCGGTTGCTCTGCATCCAAAAGCATAATAAAAAGAGGGAAGGGGTTTGAAAAAAATTCTAAAACTACACACTTTACCTGCCCTAGACTGTCTCCAGGAATACGTGCTGGTCTTCAGTTCTTCCAGTGCTCCCATTCAGGAGTGCGGCTGTGGAACCCAGGGGGCAAGGGGTTACCTTGTTACTCGTCGCCGGGCCTGGTGGCGGGTCAGGGGTGGCCACAGATGGCCCTGCCCGGCTTCATGCCCCGAGGCGTCCATAATAAATGGGGGATAGGATGTGGATGATTGTCGTGACGCCACCTGTGGTATGCGGCCAGGGATTAGCCACAGTTGCTGTCCTCCGGGGTGGATGGTAATAGCAGCCGAGATGGTGTCCCTCCCCACAAGTGGAGCGGGCCCCGGGGAGGATGATGAGGTGAGTAGTAATGGCGGGCACCGAGGCGTGGGGCAGTGGCACCGGCAAGTACAGACAGACACAGTCTCTGCGGGTTCTAGGTGTCTTTACTCACCAAAATTGCAGAGCGGGTATAATGTAATCGGGCGGGAAACGGTCTCTTGTCAGTCACCAAACCCAGACTCGTCTATCAACTGCCAGATAAAGAAGTGTGATCCGTCACTGCACATAACATCCGACGTTTGGCATTGTGCTTGGTGATGTACGGCTCGGCATTGTGCTTGGTGATGTACGGCTCGGCATTGTGCTTGGTGATGTACGGCTCGGCATTGTGCTTGGTGATGTACGGCTCGGCATTGTGCTTGGTGATGTACGGCTCGGCATTGTGCTTGGTGATGTACGGCTCGGCATTGTGCTTGGTGATGTATGGCTCGGCATTGTGCTTGGTGATGTACGGCTCGGCATTGTACTTGGTGATGTACGGCTGCAGCTGCTCGGCCATGAAGCATCTGGTGGGCGCAGTGTTTGTGCTGATGTTATCAGATGAGGTCTGGACTCGGCAGAAAAGTCACCAATGTTCTGCTGACCCCATAACTTCACTTTGCTCCTCAGCACTCGGCCCCCCACTCTGTAACATTATGGGGTCTCCACTTTGTGGCTGAGTTGCTCCAGTTCCTTCCACTACCCAATAATATCACTCACAGGTGATAGGAGAAGGTTTCGGTGGGAAGCAATGTAATGAACGGACTTGTTACACCGGTGGGTCCTATTTTCGGTGACAGTCCGGTGAAGACCTGTAGAAGACGTGTTCCATTCCCGTCTTTCTGTAGAACTATTCTCCAGATTACGAGGCTTCCCGTGTATTTTTAATATAACACGTTTTATTCTATTTTGTTGCTTTCAAGTAAAAAAGAATCCGATGAATATTAACGTATAGTAGCAGACCCGGATAAAAGGAAAGGCCTGTTTTTAAGTCAACGCTGCTTGTGCGTCACCGAGGCTATTTCTGGCTCTGCCGTCTACTGTCTCTTGATCTGAATCTAGACTGACATTGGCAGCTTAGTGTCGAGATGCTTCTATGAATAAGTAAATGTGCACTTGTGATTGGTGCCATTCCCAAACCAGTCGTGTCAAGGTGTTCTTTCATAGGCGGCTGCACTTGAGCCTAACTTCTAGAATATTAAAAACCAAAAAAGGACAGCTGTGATTTCAGATTCATTTAACCTGTGGGCTGAAAACCAGAGTATATGTCGGCAAAGTGGAGAGTGGCCATGTATGTTTTCCGTAATGTTCTTAATATAATGGTTATTTAGAGGAAGTTAATTACAAAATATATACAGTGTGTCCACCCATATCCTCTCCACCACCATTAACTTGAGAACGGCGACAGCTATAGGCATAGAAGTGGTGTCTAGGTATAGTAAAGTAGCCATGCGCTACACAATGAAACTACATATAGCGCCACCTGGTGGAAAACAACGAGATAGCATTTTTATTTCGAAAACGGAACGAGATAGAGAAAAAAGGTGAATTAAAAAATTGTAGGGCATCATCAATTCAATACGAATCGACACCTTGCATACAGAAATGCTATGATTAGAACGTGTAAAACTCACAAGGCTGCGGATGGGAAGAGATACTTCCTGGAGACCTTCCTACAAGTCATTGGGTATGGTGGCTGCATGGAGTGGCCTCCACGCTCACCTGACCTGACCCCATTGGACTTCTTTCTATGAGGTCACATCAAACAGCAGGTGTATGCGACCCCTCCACCAACATTGCAGGACTTACGACGACATATCACAGATGCTTGTGCAAACGTGTCACCTACCATCTTGCACAACGTGCAGCAAGATACAGTATGCTGTGCAGAGTCCAGATGTGCATTGCAGCTGATGGGGGCCACTTTGGGCATCGAAGTTAAATGAGCGCCGTATGCTTGACCAGCATTCAATGTTTGGGGGGGGGGGGGGTCATGGGTTTCATGTCATAGCATTTCTGTATGCAAGGTGTCGATTCGTATTGAATTGATGATGCCCTACAATTTTTTAATTCACTTTTTTTCTCTATCTCGTTCCGTTTTCGAGATAAAATGCTAACGCCATTGTTTTCCACCAGGTGGCGCTATAGGTGGTTTCACTACATAGTACATGGCTACTTTACTATATCTAGACGCCACTTCTATGCCTATAGCTGCCGCTGCTCTCTGGTTAATGGCGGTGGACAGGATATGGGTGGACACACTGTATATATAACTGTGAGTAAAAATTTGGAGTGGTAATATAGTAGTATTGCTATGGCATTCTTTGGTTCCAATGGATATAGCCAAAGGGGGTTTATTGGAACAATTGGGCTTTGGTGCGTCTGTCACATAGGAATGCTCTGCTATAATAGTGACTGCATTGTCTATAGTAAGTCATCCTAAGCTGGTTTCACACATCCGACTTTCACGATTCAGATTGTTCTTCGGTCTGCTGACCGGAAAGTCTATGGCTTTATAAGCATGTATGAGGCAATTGAGTTCAGGTCAGGAGACCCCACAGCTTTCTGTATTCAGACATTGAATGTCGAGTTTGTGAAACTGACCTTAAAGAGGTTTCCACTACTTTTTCATTGATAGCCTATCCTTAGGATAGGTCATCAATGTCTAACTGGCCAGGATCCCGACGATCAGCTGTTCTCGGTCCCGGCAGTGGCAGCAGACAGCCAGAAATGCTCAGTTCCGGAGCTGCTCTGTCTTATGATAGTGGCCACAGCTGGGTACTGCACATCCGCCATACATTCCAATCAATAGGAGGCAGGTGTGCAGTACGCGGCCGCCGCCGCTATGAGAAGATGAAGCATCTCCGGAACTGAGCATTTCCGGTTGTCTGCTGCCGCCACCGATACAGAGAACAGCTGATAGGCGGGGGTGCAGGGTGTTGGACCCCGGCCAATCAAACATTGATGACCTATCTTAAGGATAGGCCATCAATGTAAAAGAAGGGGACATTCCCAAATATTAAGCTATTCCTTATCCGTAGGATAAGGATAACTTGCTGATTACTATGGGTCCAACCCCTGGAACTAAGATGATCCCAAGATCAAGGCTTTGAAATCTTGAGAAGGGCGCTCTGCAGCATCTTCCTAAATGGAGCAGAGGTGCGTATGCATGGCCTTCCACTTCATTCATTGACCATGGGGCTGCAATTAGTAACACCACAGATAATGAATGGAGCAGAAGCCACAACTCAAGTGAGAACACAGCATTTGTCTGCTGCTTCAGTGTCACACGTGTGTCACAACCTAATGTGATCTAAAGGGGATCTGGGATCAGAAGGTAACTGCACGTTGTGGTTGCAGACCCGTTTCCGTGCTCACTCGTTTACCCTGAGTTAGAGCGTATTTAATTCGTTCTGGTACTGAAGGGGTTAAGGTTCATTTCTATCCTACAGTGATCTAACACATAGTTGTAATCACAGACGCAGCTACTCCTTTCTGCTTTAAATATCCACTCCTCACTCTTCCTTATACCAGCTATAGCTCATACCTATGCTGTCCACTTGAAAGGAGCTTGTCTCTGGAGAAAGCTGACTTGTCAGTTCAGTTGCAGCTGAGAAGTTCCTGCTGGAGCGTTATTTGTTATGTCTTTCCCCACCTTTTTCCTATGCCGGCTATAGCTCATACCTATGCTGTCCACTTAGAAGGAGCTTGACTCTGGAGAAAGTTGAGGTGTCAGTTCAGTTGCAGCTGAGAAGTTCCTGCTGGAGCGTTGTTATGTCTTTCCCCACCTTTTTCCTATGCCAGCTATAGCTCATACCTATGCTGTCCACTTGGAAGGAGCTTGTCTCAGTTGTAGCTGAGACGTTCCTGCTGGAGTTTTATTTATGTCTTTCCCCACCTTTTTCCTATGCCAGCTATAGCTCATACCTATGCTGTCCACTTGGAAGGAGCTTGTCTCAGTTGTAGCTGAGACGTTCCTGCTGGAGTTTTATTTATGTCTTTCCCCACTTGTTTGTCTTTCCTACCTTGTGTTGTCTTATTATAATAGCAAGAGTAGCGTATCGCTGATCCTCACTAGTTCAGGACCAATGACGGCCTAGGCATGTGATCGCACAAGAGGAAGTACTCGTCTAGGGACGTTAGTGATTGCAGGGATCAGCCTCATTTAGAAGGTGACCCCGCTCCCCTCTCCGTAGTGCCAGGGCCTTCCGTTTATGGTTACCCTGGTGTTCCCTCTGTGTTACGCCACTCGCTGGGTTTTTCTTGGAACCGGCGTGACGTGCGGTCACATCATGACATTCACGCTGCAGTTGGAGGAGAGATGTTGGTAAATGACATCATCAGTATCCAAAGTGACTAAACAGGGAACATATAAATAACAGATATGTCATAGTTTTTTTTTACGGTATTATCCCTAGGCATGGTTGGCGTGTTTTCGTAGAATTGTTGTAGTGAATGGGCAAGGTCACAGACTGTTTACTATATGATAACGTCAGTGCACAATTGTATATCTGCCGTGCTCACATTGCTGATGTCATCGTCACTTACACGTCTGCTAAGGATCCTTCGTCTAGTGGGTTACGAGGATACATAGTACATCGGCTCCTTGGTTTCAAAATAAATACAGATCCCAATGACTCCATACAGTTACATTTACGTACGGGCGAAATATATGTCTAGACGATGTATGGTATATAAACATTCACTACATAGAGGGATCTGCCTTTACTGTCAGATGCCAATTAGGATTAGACATGAACGAACGAGATCCTCATAGCGTCACACAATGATAATGAACCGCGTGATTCCAGCCATGTCTGAAGCTGTATTCCCGGGGTCCACATGACGAATCAGCGCCAACATCCTTCTCTCCACCTTTGGACGTTTGATCGGGAAGTCAGCGCTGCACTCACATCCTGCTCAAATGTCCGAAGGCGGGGAACAGACGCTAGGCACTGATTGGTCGTGAGGCTCACATGTCATAACACTGTCATGTGGACCCCAGGAATGCAGCTGGACATCACTGGAACCACAGCCGCACCAGAGGTGAGTATAGGCTTATTTATTTTAATGAGGGCGAACAAGAAGATTGAGAAGGGGTTGTCCAAGTAGTGAACATTTAAATGGAACCTGTAATGTCTCCAAACGCTATTAGCCTGCAGCTGTGGGGTCAACCTGTAGTTTAATAGCTGCCGGCCGCTGCAGTGAAAGTCCGGCTACTGGGAGGAAATTAATTATATTACTTCTGGCAGCCTCAGGCTTTCAGTCATAGAGGTGCAGCCTGCATAGCTTCAGTCACCGCTCAGTACATAGGGGTACTATACCTGTGACGCCCCTGGACTATCAGGTCGTCACAGGGTATTGCACAATCTTCCCTCCCGTGCAAGATCTGCCTTCTTCTTGGTTATGGGTCCCCAACTACATGGTGTTGCCTACATTAGCTAATTAAATCCTAGGTACACTCTGCACCACACCCACCAGACACACCAGTGGACGGCCTGAGTGGAATAGGGTCGCCCACTTGGGGGGTTGGTTAGGAGAGGTCAGGAGTGTCAGAAGTAGAGAGAGAAGTGTGTTGGAAGGGAAGGAGATAGTAAGTCAAGAGCAGGGCTCCTAGGAACGGTCTAGGTAACAGACGGTGGTCTGTGGGCCTAGAGGAGCTGGACCCCCGGTCGCAGGGGATCGTGGCAAGGGGCACGAACTGTCAAGGAGGACAGCCAGCGGCCTTGCACCATCACCGGGCTGGGACCTGGGTACGACAGGGTACGTGGACCCTAGGTCAGGGAGTAGCTTCTGGCAACCTGAAAATTTACCCGACGAGAACGGAGCCTTCAAAATCCGCTCTCCACCCCGCTCCAGAATCGGGGTACTAGCGCAACAAGGGGGATAGGACTTTCCACTCAAAATGGTCCAGAAAATCCCAAGCGCGAACCCTGAGAGCAAGCTCCCACACTTAGCCATAGTGGGGAGCGGGATCCGACTAGTTCCACACTACCGGGACTAACAGAGAAGAGAACTTTGTGCAAGGAGGCAGGTCACAGATCTCCAGGCAGCACCACTGGGGATGGGAACCTAAGCGGCAGAGGTGTCCAGTACTTTAGTTTATCCAGTTGTCGGTGTCAGCTTAATGGACTGAGTGAGTACGCAAGTGACCCCCTTCACTCCCTACGGCACTTCCCGAACACCATCACTGACCGGGGCAATCCCCCTACCCGTGGAGGGTTTTAACACCTGGCTGCCCCATTCCCTCACCCCCGGGTACTCCCACTGCAGCGGTGGTACTCCAAATTACCACACACCATGGGCGGTGTCACGAACTCTATTTCCGGCGTCACACGGTACGATATATCGGGCGATATGTCGTTGGGGTCACGTTGATAGTGATGCACATCCGACATCGTTAGAGATGTCGTACCATGTGACACCTTCAAACGACTGTGAACGAGCAAAAATACTCACCTTATCATTGCTCGTTGACACGTCGTTCATTTTCAAAATATCAGTCCTCCTTCTGTGCTCTGGTGGTTCGTCGCTCCGTGTGACACCCTGGGAACGACGAACACAGCTTATATGCGTCCCACCGGCAATGAGGAAGGAATGAGGTGGGCGGGATGTTACGTCCCGCTCATCTCCGCCTCTCTGGTACTATTGGGCGGCCGCTGTGTGACGTCGCTGTGACGCCGAACGTCCCTCCCCCTTCAGGAAGAGGATGTTCGCCGCCCACAGCGACGTCGTCCGGGAGGGTAAGTGCGTGTGACGGGGGTTAACTACTTTGTGCGCCACGGGCAACTAATTGCCCGTAACGCACAAACGACAGGGGCGGGTGCGATCGCACGATAGATTGTACCGTGTGACGCTGGCCTAACACAATCCCCTGTAAATACCCCCTTCGTTTGAGTGGCCGCACGACCCCCGGGTCCGGACACCCCTCGAGCCACCGCAGATCCAGGTCCAAGCAGCCCCGCTTCTGACACGGGGGCGGCACATACCCACATCCTGGCACTCAGGGGTGGATATTGACTATGAAGGGCCCCTATGCAAGAAGGGCCTCACATTTCCATACTAAACCTACAAAAGCCATAATATAATACATATTTACAGATGGAGCAAATGTTAACTTGATGTCTTCTCAGACGTGCAGTTTTATATACTTTGGATTATATACAAAGTAACCCATTCAATGGGGATATTCTGCATCTGGCATTTGTGTTTTTTCTTGCACAGAATCCACGTATATTTTTGATCTGTCACTAGAACAGGGCATTAAAAATGGGCTGCTTGGTACTTTAATATTGATGACCTTAGGATAGGTCATCAATACCATATCGGTGCGGGTGCTACTCCCGCTGATCAGCAACAGTTCCTGGAGCCGGATGTGCTCGGTTGCAGAGCAGAACAGAGCAACTCCATCGACTTTGTAGTGTCCACAACCGAAGGCTGCAAATCTGTCGCTATTCAAATTGAAAGGGGTGGATCTGTGGTACTCGGCCTTGGCTACTATAAAGTTAACAGAGCTGTACTCTGCTGCTCCGTAACTGACCATGGTCTTTTGCAGTGTGTGATCTGCTGGATGGCTCCAGTTTTTGCTGGGCGAGCCAGAGGTCACTTCTCAATGTAAGTCTATGAGAGCCATAACGAGGCTCTCATAGACTTAGGCAGCGGACCCCCATGTCAACGAGGAGCGATTTTGGACGTTTTTGCAACGATCCAAAATCGCTCCTAGGAGTCACACGCTACGACATCGCTACAGCGGCCGGATGTGCGTCACAAAATCCGTGACCTCAACGAAATCGCTGTAGCGAAATCGTAGCGTGTAAAGCCCGCTTAAGCACTAACAGGCCGGTAGTTGCTACCAACCTGTCTGTTGTGCTGACCGGGGGGCGTTCTTTGACAGCACAAAGCGCTCCTGCCAGCGATACAGTGGCTTCGTAAGCAGAGCCAGAGACTGCTCATCCGCTCTGCTCTGTAACCGACATCATGCTGATTGACAGCTTGCTCCCTACTGCATCACTAGGGAAGCTGGCTGTCAGTCAGCATGATGTCAGCTATCCCGCCCTGTTTACAGAGCAGAGCGGATGAGAAGCTGCCGCTCTGTTGTCGCAATATTAGCGCCTGCAGCGGGAACTCACTTTTGTCCTATCTGGCTCCACAGACGATCAGCCCTTCCTCCCTCTCCTTCCCTCTTCACGTCTCCCTCCCTGCCCTCCCCGTCTTCTCCCTCACACTCGTTCCGTCTCTCTCCCTCTCTTTCCCATTTCTCCTTCCCTCAGTCTCTCTCTTTATCCCTCCCTCTCCTTCCCGCGCTCTCTCCCTTTGCTTCCCTTCCTTATCCCTCCCTCTCATTCCCTCTCTCCCTCCTATTCCTCACTTTCCCCCTCTCCTTCCCTCTCTCTCCCTCTTTATCCCTCCCTATCTCTCCCTCTCCTGCCCCCTCTCTCCCTTTCCTTCCCTCTCTCTCCCTTCCTTATCCCTCCCCTCTCTCTCCCTCCTTATCCCTCTCTCTCTCTCCCTTCCTTATCCCTCCCTCCTTATCCCTAACCCTCTCTCCCTTTCCTTCCCTCGCTCTCCCTCCTTATCCCTCCTCTCTCTCCCTTCCTTATCCCTCCCTCCTTATCCCTAACCCTCTCTCCCTTCCTTCCCTCACTCTCCCTCCTTATCCCTCCTCCTCTCTCCCTTTCCTTCCCTCACTCTCCCTCCTTATCCCTCCGCCTCTCTCCCTTTCCTTCCCTCACTCTCCCTCCTTATCCCTCCGCCTCTCTCCCTTTCCTTCCCTCACTCTCCCTCCTTATCCCTCCCCCTCTCTCCCTTTCCTTCCCTCATTCTCCCTCCTTATCCCTCCGCCTCTCTCCCTTTCCTTCCCTCACTCTCCCTCCTTATCCCTCCCCCTCTCTCCCTTTCCTTCCCTCACTCTCCCTCCTTATCCCTCCCCCTCTCTCCCTTCCTTCCCTCACTCTCCCTCCTTATCCCTCCGCCTCTCTCCCTTTCCTTCCCTCACTCTCCCTCCTTATCCCTCCCCCTCTCTCCCTTCCTTCCCTCACTCTCCCTCCTTATCCCTCCGCCTCTCTCCCTTTCCTTCCCTCACTGTCCCTCCTTATCCCTCCTCCTCTCTCCCTTCCTTCCCTCACGCTCCCTCCTTATCCCTCCCCCTCTCTCCCTTCCTTCCCTCACTCTCCCTCCTTATCCCTCCCCCTCTCTCCCTTCCTTCCCTCACTCTCCCTCCTTATCCCTCCGCCTCTCTCCCGTCCTTCCCTTACTCTCCCTCCTTATCCCTCCCCCTCTCTCCCTTCCTTCCCTCACTCTCCCTCCTTATCTCGTCCCCTCTCTCCCTTCCTTCCCTTACTCTCCCTCCTTATCCCTCCCCCTCTCTCCCTTTCCTTCCCTCACACTCCCTTCCTTATCCCTCCCTCCCACTTCTTCTTCTTCCCTCACTCTCCCTCCTTATCCCTCTCTCTCTGTCTCTCTCCCTCCTTATCCCTCTCCCTTTTCCTCACGCTCGTTCCCTTTTTCAGCATACTAGTATTGGGGTCCGGAACTGACAGGATGTGATTGCCCGGAGATAGTGGATGAGGCGGAGACAATGGACGGGATCGGCCAGAGCGGTGATAGTGGGCATAAGTCCACATGGTCATGCAATTCTTTATAATATAAGCAGGGTTGGTGGGTAAGACCCCCAGGTTTCATTATAGATTAAAAACAAAAAAAAAAATCAAGTGTAATTTTTTTTTTTACGTTATTTAGTGTTCACCATAAATAGCATGTGCCCTGTATGGAACTGATTGTAATGATTACATTAGTTACTTGAAATACCAAATTAGAGTGCTATATACTGCTTCGTGACCTATCTGTGTAATATATATATAATATTATATTCCAAAGTTGTGATTTTTTAAAAAAAAGTGTTTTACGTTTTTTTGGTTTTTTTTCCTATACTGTTTTGGAATACAGAGACTTTTACTTATTTATTATTGTCTTACTCAGGAGTGCAGCCCGTGACTCACTGTTAGTGTTTCTGCCTTCCATGCCTCCGGGCATGAGATTGGTTTGTTGTAGAGTATAACTATAAGAAGAAGCCGAGAAGTAATGAAATCTGTAGAGGCATCCAAGTGAAGTCATAGTCCAGTAGGTCCTCTCCCAATGTTTCAGGGGATTCTACAAGGAGAGGTTAAAGAACAAAGAAGTTTACTTTGTATGGAACTGCGCAGGGCATGTAGAGAGCAACAGTCCCATTTTAATCAGCGCACATCAGCGTTTTGACTGGGCCCAGACAGGCTAGTCCCAGAAAAAAATTACTCTTTTTGGGGGGCACCATTAAAGGCTATGGACAACTTTGACAAAAGATTGATTTTGTACATGTGCTAGTAGTTACCTTTAATTACTGAAATTGCACTAAGGTTCAAACTAATAATGATACATTTATTTATATAGTGCAAACATATTACAGTTAATTTGCAGTGTTCATTCCGTCATTCATTTTCAGTCCCCTGATATGTCGTTTGTCTTACTGGAGTTTCTCTCTCAGTAATATAGGCTGGATGCCTGTATTTGTTTGCTGTCTTCATTAGCTCATATATCAGCACAGCTTCTATCCTGCGTTTTTTTCCTTTTCACGTACTTTCTTTTTTTTATAGCTTGTTTTCTCTGATATACGTTTTTCTCGGTCTATGCTGTAGAAATATCTGTACAACAGAGCAGAAAGAGCTGCAAGAACCAGGAACAGAGCTCTGATGGATTTGTAGCATTTTTGCAAAAGCATTGAGCTACATTGAGCTAAAGTACATAAACTTTGTAACAGTAAAATGGATATTTTTTTTTAACTAAGGCCATTTAAAAAGTTGGTTAACTTTGCATTTAGTTGTCTCGCTAGGTATGGGGAAGTACTAACCAAGCGGCGAAAGGGAAGGGGGAGATGGTGACCCCTGACCAAACCTACAGTTGGTTCCTGGGGTCCCTCACCACCCTAGATAGGTTTTGCACCTGTGCGCCGAGCTGGATACTTGACCCTAGGTATCCCTAGTGCTGGACTCTAAATAGGGAACGGGTGGGATGAGCTCTTCGTCAACCCCACTAAACACTAAAGATAGACACAAGGAGGACACATGGGGGTAAAAGCCTGAACTACTTATCCACAGATGACTCAGGTAAAAGTTCAGCAAAGCTTCAGCAACAATACCACAAAGGAGTACAAGCCACCTGCTTGCATCCAGAGCTTGAATTAACTAAACAATATCACCAGCACAAGTCCAGTGAAGGTGGGAGCATATAAACACAAGGGGGGGTACTGATAATCAGCAGCTGGACAGAAGTTTAGCTCCTCTGGATCGTAAAGGGAAATAGATGAAAATCCAGCAGGAAAGCTACCTAATAGAATGGATACTGACAGCAGGAACAATAGAAAGTCAGGGAGCCTTTTCAAACGCTGTGACCTTCTATTGCCAGAAACTACATGACTTTCTGTTAATCATGACACACCCGTGACTTTAGTAAGCAAATCAGCAATATAGAACATTTCTGTGCAAAAGGAGTTCACCTTTAAAGGTATATATTTTGTAATATTTTTGCATTCAAGAAAGACATTCAGGTTCCATGGGTGGAGACATTTCACAGTCTCACTGCTCCTGGAGAAAAGAAAGTAGGATAATAGAGATCTTTATAAGGGCCGATTCAGCCAAGCTTTTACACCAGAATCCAGGCATAAAAAGCTTTGCAAAGGTGCAAAGATAGGCTGCTCTAAGATCTGACAAAGGGGGCACAGCTGGGGCGAGAAGGGGGAGTGGTGACCGCTGCTTGATAAATTCATGCCACAAATCTTACTCCAGCAGGGAATGAAGTTATGCTATAGTAATGTGTGCTCGTGTGTTGCCCAGGGTTATGGGGTACTCGGTCCCGGGCGGTGTATAACTGGGGAATGTCACTTTGGTGGCCGTTGCCCGGTTCTGTGCCCTGGGAGCTTTTTGAAAAGGGGTCATATTTACAGGGAATTGTTGAGTAACGTTCACACGTGACGCCACTTGCGGTTTTGTGGCTATGTAGATGGAGCCGCCGCTGCACAATGTCCACTACTGGGGCTGGTATTGGTGGCAACCGGGATGGTAGGCCCTCCGCAAGCAGGGCCGGGCCCCAGAGGATAGGTGAGGTAGACTGGTATGGAAAGAAGGTAGGCCACAACGAGAGTTTCAGTGTAACTAGTTCCTTTACTCACAGTAAGCTGGTAACTGGTCACCCGAGGCCGGTTGGTCTTGACCGCAGGTCCCCGTAGTCCCAGTGCCAGTTTAGTGACCTGGTGGCTTCTTTCCCCTGCACCTGTCTTTGGTTGGTGGGTCCCCGTGGCTTGGAGCAGCTGGGGGTTTTCGCCTGGTTGTCTTTTACAGTAGCCCGTATGATGGTAGCGTGAACCCTGTGGGGTTGGAGTCTCTGGTCCTGTCCCCGGTTCTCCCTTTGCTACGGTGTCCCAAACTTCAAGGTCAGTGAGGTCCTTGATGGTCCCCTCACTGTGCAGATTTTATCAGGTCTGCCCGGAGCTTTTTCCTGACCTACGATTCTTTACCCCGTTGGTGCGTAGTTCCGGGAGCACTCCACCATATCCACCAGCAACTAACCGCCTGGGCCCTCAGGTCGCTGTTCTCTCCTGTCAGTCCGTCTGCTCACTTTCACTGCTAGACTCCTCACTCTCCACTGTTTGACTGTCCACTGTCTGCCCCTCGCACCTGGTCGTCAAGTGGACTGGCTCCACCTCTAGGCGGCCATCCATTGGTCCGACCCTAGCCTGGTACCATTTATGGGGGAATGTTTGGGAAAACAGGGATTATCTGGAGTGTTTGTGTGTGACCGGCACTGGTCTTCTGGGTCCCTAGGGAGTAGGCCCTGCATACTGGTGAGGGATGCAGTACCTTGTAGCTCCCTGATGGCTTCAGGGGCGCTACACTTGCAGATATTCTTAGCATATCCCATGGATATGCAATAAATGTCCCGTGTGGTAATAATCCTTTAAAGAGAATTTGTCACCAGGTGTTTTTTTTTTCTCCCACCTATTTGGAAAACAGCTTGATGTGAGGGCAGAGTCCTTGATTCCAGTGATGTG
Source organism: Anomaloglossus baeobatrachus (assembly GCF_048569485.1). Classification (NCBI taxonomy): domain Eukaryota; kingdom Metazoa; phylum Chordata; class Amphibia; order Anura; family Aromobatidae; genus Anomaloglossus; species Anomaloglossus baeobatrachus. The sequence goes on along the minus strand of NC_134358.1, from coordinate 536,940,124 downwards.
TCACTTTCTAGGCTGCTTGATGTAGTTTTCATAAAATCACTATTTTATAAGCAGGAGATCATCACTAGAGGACTAGTAAACCTGCTACCATGTAGTCTCTATATTCATGAGATCTACCCCCACCACTGCAGCTTTATGCTTATGCACTGTGTACACAGAAAGCTGCTAATCAGTGGTGTGGGCGGGGTTATACAGAGCTCAGCATTCAGAGATATGCTAGATTTGCATCAGAGAAAACCATGATTTTATCAAAACGTCAGTAAGTTACACATCACTGGAATTCGGGTCTCTGCCCCTACATTGTGTAGGAATAGCAAAAATCTTGTAACAGATTTCTTTTACGTCATTGTTTACATTCATAGGGTCAATTAAACAGTTTTCGAAATGCCGTTTTTGGCTAAGTTCTCTTGTGCAACTTATTTTTATTGACTGAGGCAGTAGAAGATGGTATCACATTAAGAAACAACTTCTAAGGTGTCAGCTTAGAAGTACAGAAATAATAACCCATTTTTTTTTTTTACGAGCGATGCATCATCAATGCCCCAGAGAGATTTTTCTAGGTCTATTTTCGCTTTGGAGAGGTTTTTTTATGACTTATATTACGGAGAAGTTTTTGAACTGTTGGTTTAATAAGAGCAAGAAGAAGAAAAAAATCGCAGCTCGCTGTGCGCTCTCACAAGTCTGAGTCCAAAGGTTTCTTCCTTTGCAATATGTGAGATGAATAATCTTTCCACGGTCAATGACGTAGATGCTATTTTCAGAGCTGGAGCTTACTACATACCTAGAAAACAAGGGATTAAGCGCTCGCTAAAAAGGGCAACTTTTCCAGACTTTCATGGCTTCGTATTACAAAGACTGAGGTCTTACATAATGTTTTATGCAATTTTCAGCTGTTAATTAGTTTACGATCCTCCAAAATCTCACTTTGTGTATGTATTCTACTTAAAGAGGTTATCCAAAAATACAATAAACGTGCCATCCTCCACCCCTGATTACCTCCATAGCTATAATGGCGAGACTGTATATCATGACTAGTGATGGGCGAGTGTGCTCCGAACTGCTCCGTACTCGATCGAGTATCAGGATGTTTGAGACGCTTGGTACTCGATCTACCCACTCGAGTATGGTGTGGGTGATAGATTTCAGGACGGCATATTCTCCCTATCTCAATTTTCTGGAAGCCTCTAACAGGGAGAGCGAGAAAGGAAGAGAGCGAGAAAGGGAGAGAGCGAGCTAGGGAGAGAGCGAGATAGGGAGAGCGAGCGATATAGGGAGAGAGAGCGAGATAGGGAGAGAGAGCGAGATAGGGAGAGAGAGCGAGATAGGGAGAGAGAGCGAGATAGGGAGAGAGAGCGAGATAGGGAGAGAGAGCGAGAAAGAGAGAGTGAGAAGGGGAGAGTGAGAAGGGGAGTGCGAGCGAGAAAGGGAGAGAGCGAGAAAGGGAGAGAGCGAGAAAGGGAGAGAGAGCGAGAAAGGGAGAGAGCGTGAGAAAGGGAGAGAGCGTGAGAAAGGGAGTGAGAGTGAGAAAGGGGGAGAGAGTGAGAAAGGGGGGGAGAGTGAGAAAGGGGGGGGAGAGTGAGAAAGGGGGGGGGGAGTGAGAAAGGGGGAGAGAGCGAGAAAGGGGGAGAGAGTGAGAAAGGGGGAGAGAGTGAGAAAGGGGGAGAGAGTGAGAAAGGGAGAGAGCGAGAAAGGGAGAGAGCGAGAAAGGGGGAGAAAGGGGGAGAGAGCGAGAAACGGGGAGAGAGCGAGAAAGGGGGGGGAGAGCGAGAAAGGGGGAGAGCGAGAAAGGGAGGAGAGAGCGAGAAAGGGGGGAGAGAGCGAGAAAGGGGGAGAGAGCGAGAAAGGGGGGGAGAGCGAGAAAGGGGGGGAGAGCGAGAAAGGGGGGGGAGAGCGAGAAAGGGGGAGAGCGAGAAAGGGGGGAGAGAGCGAGAAAGGGGGAGAGAGCGAGAAAGGGGGAGAGAGCGAGAAAGGGGGGGAGAGCGAGAAAGGGGGGAGAGAGCGAGAAAGGGGGGAGAGAGCGAGAAAGGGGGAGAGAGCGAGAAAGGGGGGAGAGCGAGAAAGGGGGAGAGAGCGAGAAAGGGGGAGAAAGGGAGACAGTGAGAAAGGGAGAGAGTGTGAGAAAGAGAGAGAAGGGAGGGAGTGTGAGAAAGGGAGAGAGTGTGAGAAAGGGAGAAGAGAGTGTGAGAAAGGGAGAGAGTGTGAGAAAGGGAGACAGAGAGTGAGAAAGCTAAAGAGATAGGGACTGAGAGCAAGAGAAAGAGAACGCATGAGAAAAAGCGCGGTCGAGAGCGAGAGAGAGCTATAGAATATGCAAGAGAGAGAGAGATCGTGCGAGAGAGAGCAAGAAAGAGTTTCCCATTAACTTCCAGTATGCTCGTTACTCGAGTCGAGCCTGTCTGACCTGCTTAATTCGAGTACCAAGCAGAGAGAAAGAGAGAGAGCGAGAAAGCTAAAGAGATAGGGAGAAAGAGAAGGCGAGAGGGAGGGCAAGAAAGGATGCAAGAGAGAGCGCGAGCATTAGAACAGAGAGAGAGAGCGCAAGCGAGAGGGCATACACAAGAGAGAAAGCGCTAGACAGAGCACGTGCAACGGAGAGAGCACACATGGAAGAGAGAGCAAGAGAGTTTCCCATCGACTTCCAGTATGCTCATTACTTGAGTCAAGTCCATCCAACCTGCTTAATTCGAGTACCGAGCACACAAGTGTAGTGCCCCTGAAGCCATCAGGGTGCTACAAGGTTCTGCATCCCCACAAGGATGCAGGGCCTACCCTCTAGGGACCCGAAGACCCAGTGCCGGTAACACCAAAAACCCAGGTAATCCCATTTTTCCCCAACAATCCCCCATACAATGGTACTTAGCTAGGGTCGGACCAATGGATGGCCGCCTAAAGGTGGAGGCAGTCCAGTCCACTAGTTGACCAGGTGGGAGGGGGTAGACTATGGAGTGTAGTAGTGAGTACAGTGTAGACTGTGGAGGTGGATGCGAGGAGACAATCTGACACAGGTTAACGGTAACCTGTTACTCAGAAGAGTAGTTGCCGGTGTAGTATGGTGAAGTACTCCCGGAACTACGCACCGACGGGATACAGGACCCTAGGACAGGAAAGAGCTTCAAGCTGACCTGTGAACACCTGCACAGCAAGGGGACCATCAAGGACCTTGCTGACCTTAAGAATCCAAAGACTCAGTAGCAACTAGAGAACCGGGGACAGGACCAGAGACTCCAACCCCACAGGGTTCACGCTACCGTCAGGCGGACAGAAGGGGACAAACCACCGGACGGGGACCCCCAGTTGCTCTACTCCACGGGCACCCACTTACCAGAGACAGGTTCAGGGGAAGAAGGTACTAGAGCACCAGACTGGCACTGGGACGAAGGGGACCTGGACTGCCTGGGACTGAGTACCCCATATCCGTGGGCGCAACACAAGCATTTTAGTGTTCACTCATCACAACTAGAGATGAGTGAACCGGAGGTTCAGTGTTCGGTGTTTGTTCCAAACACAGACTTTACAAAACAGAGTTTGGGTGCGGACCACTCTCTCGAGCATCGCTGTACTCGGGGACACTCGGTGCTTGGCCCAGTGCGAGCCGCTTGCAGTTCTTGAACAGCGCACACTGTGGGTAATAATAACCTGATTGGATGTAGTGTGCACCAAATTGTGGAAAAACTTCATTCACCCGCTCCCAGAAGTGATCTGTTTATGTCTGGCTGCATGTGGACGGAGAGCCGAACTACGCACTTAGTGACTTCTGTTGGGGTTCAGGTCAAATCCGGGTCCCAAAGCGAACTTTATCTAAAGTCTGGATGAACCTGCAGAATCGAACTTCCATGGGTCCGCTCATCTCTAATTATGACCCATTGCTTTGGATATAGATCCCTCAAAAAAAACAAACAAAAAAAAGTGATTTTACCAGGATAACGTGCCGCAAGCTACTTATTCTCTCTACAGTGCCCCCTAGAGGGAAGATGTAGTGCTACATGCTAACCATGTCATACTTGGACAGCTTGAGTCTCTACCAGAATAAAAGAGTCACTGCTTGTTAGCAATGTCTCCCAACCGTGCCATATCCAGCAAGACATTCCTGGAAGCCACCCACGTGTCCCTATAATGGCGCACACACTCCTAGACACCATAAAGACTTATGATTAATAATATTAATAAATTGTTAAATATTTTATTGGATTTAACTAGCGTGGCCGGATTCACATTTTGCTCACATGTGGTGTCAACTCCAGCTGCATTCATCTGAGTACATGATGTACGGAGTGTCCAATATAAATATTACAGAGTTACGGCTTATGCCTAGTAGGGTCCTGTGCACGGCAGTCTATGTACCCTGTATGGATATGTACATTTTGTGAACTTTGAGAGGTATATTATTAGACTCTTCCCCCTTTGGCTAACATAGTGGGTCCTGGGCAAAGAATCCCCCGCTATGATGTTCATATGCCCTAAAAGGCCTTTCAGACAAGATTTGTCCTAAAAGGACACCCCTTGGAGGAATAACCTCAGGTACTTAATCTTGTTATGGTTCCCTGTTGCTGTTAAACACTGGGTCTGTGCATACTTTATACATTTATTCAGCCCCCATTCCACGTTTGGTGTGTTATTACAAATTATTGGATCTTTGCAATAAACCAATGTAAAAAGAACAATGTAAATAGCTCTACACAACTAATATAACAAGTGGTTTCTCCAAATTTAGCAGAAAACATATCTCTTACTGAATATTGCAGGATCATAATTATTTACTCTTTTAAGATAAGCGTGTTTAGTACTTAATATGGTTCCATATTTGCATATTTAATAGCATGTATTTATACATGCCCCCCTGAGGAAGCGAGGGATGCGAAACGTGAGTTGGTAGAGATCGTTTAGTATGCTCCTTGAATCCACTATGGGTAAAAACTCCATTTACTAATCTTGCTTTTCTTTGGCTGCAAAATCTAGACAATGGTATCATTCTCTGAATGAGAGCATTCAATGTAATATTGTTATAAGCATTTCAATAAAAAAATATGTAATTGTATAGTGTCTATGACTCCTATTGTCTTTAGTGTTCTAGTGTCTTTAGTGGGTGTTCTGGCTGTTGTGACCTATTGCAAACATGATGCTTAGCCAGAGAACAGGTTCTGGCAGCGTTCGTGAGGAGTCTTAGCCCATCTCTGATGGCCAATGGTTTCCAGGTTACTAATATTCTATGTTCTGGTTCTGGCAGCGCTCTTGAGGAGTCTGAGCCCGTTTCTGATGGGCAATGATTTCCAGGTCACTAATATTCTACGTGCTGGTTCTGGCAGCGTTCTTGAGGAGCCGTAGCCCATCTCTGGTGGCCAATGGTTTCCAGGCCACTAATATTCTATGTGCTGGTTCTGGCAGTGTCTCTGAGGAGTCTTAGCCCGTGTGTAATGGCCAATAGTTTCCAGGTCACTAATAGTCTACGTACTGGTTCTGGCAGCGTTCTTGAAGAGTCTTGGTTCATGTCTGAGGGCCAATGGTTTCCAGGTCACTAATAATCTACGTGCTGCAATGGCCTTTTTCACATACTGCCAAAGATCTTCTATGGGGTTGATGTCAGGCGACTGTGACGGTCATTTTCTTGCCATTAACTTGCAGAACTTCTTCTGAAATAAAGCCTTGGTAGAGTGTGAGGGATGCTTGGGATTAGTGTTGAGCAGACCCGGATCTGAAAAATCCGATCCGCACGGTTCGAGGTTCCGATCTGAGTCCGACCAGCACCCGGGATCCGGGCTGCACTATCCGGATCCGTTTTTTTTTTTCTCTCTCTCTCTCTCTCTGTGTCTCTCTCTCTCTCCTCCCCATTCATTTACATAGCCGCGGATTCCGGATCGGATCTGGACTTCGGCGTCAACCCGATCCGGATCCGTCGGACCCGGATTATAGCCGATCCGCTCAACTCTACTTGGGATCATTGTTCTGATGCAAAATCCAATGATGATTTAGCTTCCAACTCCTCACAAAAGTTATGGTATTTTCTGACTGTTGTTAGGTATCTGGATGAAATTCTCAGAACAATGCCTGACCTCATGTGGTCAGACTGGGTAGGTATTTCCAGGATGATGAAAAAATTGATGCCATTGACTGTCCCTCATGTACTCCAGACCTGAATCCAATTGAGAAGCTCTGGGACGTTACCGTATGTACATTTCCAAGTTGCACCACAGACTGACCAGGAGCCACTGATGGACTGGTTCAGATCTGGGAGAAGACAAGTCAGGAGTGCACGCAGGCATGTGGAGGCTATGCACAATACTGATGCACATTGTTTATTGCTGTGATGAGTCACACAAATTTGATCCACCGGTATCTCTGTATCTCCCCTATAGAACTTTTGTTCTCATATGTGACAGTGGGGTAATGGGTCCTACTTCGATTAACTCACAATGATCAGATCTCATCGTAAAGAGCAGAAGTTACGAAAAGTGGTACACCTCTCACCCCCTGGCCTTCCCTAGACACTGACAACCCCTTATACCTAAATACTGATAACCAACCACACCTAGACACTGATAACCCCCCATACCTAAACACTAGCAACCAACCATACCTAGACACTGACAACCCCATACCTAGATGTGTCGCCCACCTGTAGCGGCCGCCCCAGGGACTTCACTCCACCTTCAGGGACGCCACTGGGTCTCCGGGCGACAGGTATGTCAGTTTTATGTATGTAGGAGTCGTGACGCCACTCACGGTTTGCGGTCAGGGATATGTGTGACCGCCACTGCAGATTTAAAGAGCGTCTGGGGCTGATGGAGTCTGCAGTCTGATGGTGTGGCTTCCCGTGAGTGAGGCTGGTCCCAGGGGCTCGGGTGTGTAGAACAACAGGTCCCAGAATAACTCAGTCTCAGTCCGTATAGTCTTTCAACTTCTTTACTCCTTGTTGTTGTTTTGTGAGGTACCCGGGCGATGCTGACATTAACCAGGTGGAACCAGGAACTCCTTCAGGCCGATCAGGGGGTAACCATTAACTCGCCTTCCTAGCACTTCTTTGTTCGGATAACCCCTGACTTGAAGTACGTGGGATCTATCCAGGGAATTCGCTGCTGCCTTTTCTCCCCTTTTTGGCCCGTTTGCCGGCAGTGTGGACCAGGTGAGATGGCTCCTGGCTCTGTCTCCTTATGGGTCCCCCTGTTGCTGCTGAAGCTCGGACTTTAGATGGCTGGTGAGGTACCTCCAGTCCCCTCACCGGCAGGTTTAGCAGATCAATAAATGGACATCTACTCTAGGGACCTGTTCCCTGTGCGTGCCTGGTCACCAGCAGTCCCCGTACTCGACTGCCTCTCTTCAGGTGTCTTTCAGACTGACTCTCTGGTAACCGTTCTCTCCCGCTAATGGCTACTTCACGTGCAGGGTCTGACTAGCGTGTGTGCACGTCTGCTTCCCTCAGCCACTGCTGCTCCCAGCCTGGCTCGCTCCTCCCACTTTCCTGACAGCCTCTGCAACTTAGCTTCCAGCCCCTCCACTACACCCCATGACAGGAATTGAAGGCCAGACCTCTCCAGGGACTGCCCAAGGGTCCCATCTAATAGTGTGGGAGACCTGGTTGCTATGTGTCTGTGCGTACACACCTCATTCTGGCCTTTGGAATTACCTGGAGGTACTGTCCCAGCGTGGGTGCAGTACTCAGTGGTGCCTGACCGGGTCAGGGGCGCCACATAGACACTAGCAACCAACCATACCTAGACACTAACAATCACCATACCTAGACACTAGCAACCAACTATACCTAGACACTGAAAACCCCCATACCTAGACACTAGCAACTAACCATACCTAAACGCTGACAGCCCCCATCCTAAACACCAGCAACCAACCATACCTAGACACTGACCACCTCTATATCTAGACACTGTCAACCCCCATAACAAGACGCTGATAACCACCCCATACCTAGTCACTGACAATCCACCATACCTAGACACTGACAACCTATCATACCTAGACACCGATAACCCCCTCATACCTAGACACTGACAACCTTCCACACTTAAACACTGACAACCTCCCATACCTAGTCACAGGCAATCCACTATACCTAGGCACTGACACCCCCTTATGCCTAGACACTGACAACCCCATATCTAAACACTGACAACCCACCATACCTAGACAATGACAACCCCCATACCTAAACACTAGCAACCAACTATACCTAGACGCTGACCACCTCCTATACCTAGACACTGTCAGCCCCCATATCAAGACACTGACAACCACCCCATACCTAGTCACTGACAATCCACCATACCTAGACACTGACAACCTATCATACCTAGACACCGATAACCCCCTCATACCTAGACACTGACAACCTTCCACACCTAAACACTGACAACCTCCCATACCTAGTCACAGGTGACTCGCCCACCCCAGGGCTATGGGACACCCGGTGCCGGGCCGGACTAGTCCGGTGGTAGTCAGTGGTGGCTGGGCCCGGCTCCGTGGCCCTGGTGGGTGTCAGTAGAATATGTGGCTTGCTTGTTAATGGTTGTGTTCGTGACGCCACCTGTGGTATGCGGCTATTAAGCCGCCGCTGCTGTGTGAGGCCTCCGGGATGATGATATAGCAGCTATGGTAGTACTGCTCCCCACAGGTGGAGCAATGCCCGGGGCACAGTTGGTGCTTGTGGAAGTCTATGGTGCTGTGTGACTAACACGGTGCAGGGCCGACAAGCAATGAAAGAAACAGGCACAAACAGTAGTCTCTTTACCTTCTCCTCTTTTACTCGGCAGAAACTTAGTCCTGGGAGACCGTCACAGATGGTAAAGGTGGTCCGGCCGGCCTGGAAGTGCCTGGGGTGATCTTTGGCCAGTTGAGTATGAGGCCTACTCCTTAATCTTTCTCTGCTGTTTTAGGACACTGCACTTTGGGTTTGCAATTGCCCTCTTGCTGCTGGGACTTGTTGTTCGTCCCCTTTTCTGTGTGGTAGACTGCGCAGGCCCTCTCTGGTGCTTCTCTGCTGGAGCCCACACCAGGCCCTTGGAATGCAGCTGTACCTTCAGATTGCTTCTGGGACAGGGGGCTTGCAGCTCTCCTGCCCTCCGGATTCAGCTACCAGGGATGGATTTTATGCCCTGGCAACTACAGACTCCGATGTCCGAGTCTCTGCTGTGCCTCTCTGCTCCCCTTGCTTCCCTGGGCCAAGCTATCCAAGCTCTAGGCCCCAGTTTCACAAGGCAGCACTACTCTGCGTCTGCACTCTTTCACTCCTGTCTCCAGACTAACCCCCACTTCCTCCTTCCAGCCAGACTTAAGGAATGCTCCCTGAAGTTCCAGGTTCAGAGCTCCCCCTGCTGGCCGGAGGGAGAACTGCGGTTGGTGTTACACTTACTGGCCAATAGATCTCCCAATTACCTCCAGGCTCAGCATTAACCCTTTGGGAGGGCAATGCTGTTGTGGCGACCAGGTCCTGGGGCGCCACACTCCCCCTTAGTTAAATTCAGTACTCCCGGACTGTAGAAACAAACATGACATGTTAAAACATTTCATCCCATTATGGGAGGCGCATTACTTTAACGTTACAACCTTAAACATTACTATAAGAGTCCAGTGTGGCTCCCTGCCGGGTGTCCATTACACTGCTCCATGGGGGACCCGCCGCGTTCAAACCCCCAACGTAGGCTCTGGGCGTGCGTCAGAGCATTGATGACCCCACTCTATGCACGCCGGACGGGTTTTTCTTCAGGGGTGTTGAGCACACTGGTGCTAACTATGAACAATTTAGGTGTTGGCCACCCATAGTCCAGTGGCCCAATTGTCCATTTTCGCAATCAAAGAAAAAGAAAACATTTTGTACACAACATGACAGACATTTTGCATAACTATTTACATTCTAATAAGTACTCTTTCCCTTATACAGTTGACTCTCTATACCTTAGAGGGGGTTGTCCCCGAGTGCTGCGCTGGGACCTACGTAGCTCTGGTGTTTGCCCCTGACTACGTGGTGTGTCTTCTATCTCAGCACTACAGGTGGGCCTAACCCCAATAGGTAAGCGTGATGGTTGCCTTTGTGATCTAAGAGTCGCCAAGGGTATGACAGGTTCACCACTGACAGGGGGTTGATCCTCCTGTTCCACTGCTGGCGTGTCATCTCGTGCTGGAGCGGACGGTTCTTTAGGTGGATCTGGAACCTTTTCTGTTTCTGGCTCGACCAACTGCGGAAACGTCAAAACTGGTACCACTATGGCATTGTTTATTCGGGTCCAAGTTTTGGGGAATTTTCCAAGGATGGTTTGAATCATCTCCCCTTCTTTCTCTTGACTTTGGGGACTTCATTGTACTCCTTCCATTTCTCTTTGGATTCTGCACCGTTCAGGACACGCTTTCAGGCGGTCTCGAGAAATTGCTTGATAGGTCTTGCCTTCATCCTTGCTTATGAGGCATACCTTACTATTGTCAAAGTTGGAGGGGATAATGGTGTAGGGCTCGTTTTCCCACTGATCATCCAATTTATGCGTCCTCCGCTTCTTCTTGAGGACTTGTTCTCCAGGTGCTAAGGGAGTTGCTGGGGCGGTTTGATTGTAATGCTGCTCTTGTCTCGTTCTTGCTTGAGACAGGCTCCTCTCTACGCACTCCTGGACCTTACGGTACCGCTGCTGCCGTTCTGTATCCCAATCCTCTATTTCTTGAACCGCCTCGGGCGACACAGTCCCCATCTCAAAGTCTACAGGCAACTTGCCAGGTCTGGCTCGCATCAGGTAAGCGGGGCTGCAGTTGGTCGAATTCACTGGGATATGGTTGTACAGGTCTACCAGATCGGGCAACTTTTCTGGCCATTGGTTCCTTTCCTCCAGCGGTAGGGTCTTCAGCATATCAATAACCACATGGTTCATTTTCTCGCACAGTCCATTGGTTTGGGGGTGGTACGGTGTGGTTCGGATTTTCTTACAACCGTACATGTTACAGAACTCTTGGAACACTTCAGCCTCGAATGCAGGACCCTGATCAGTCAGTACCCTTTCCGGATAGCCGTGAGGTCGACAAAAGGATGCCTGGAACGCTCTAGCTGCTGTCCTGGCTGTCTGGTCCTTCACAGGCACTACTACCAGGAAACGAGAGTAATGGTCCACAATGGTGAGGGCGTACACATAGCCTGACCGGCTTGGTGTTAACTTCACGTGGTCCAGGGCCACCAACTCCAGGGGCTGCTTCGTGACAATTGGCTGTAGGGGAGACCTTTGGCTGGCATCATCCTTCCGCCTCAGGTTACACGGGCCACAGTCTCGGCACCACTTCTCGATCATCTTTCTCATGTGCACCCAATAGAACCGATCACGGAGTAGGGCCTCCAACTTCTTCCACCCGAAGTGTCCTGCGTTATCATGATACGCTGCTAGGACCATTGGAGCATCCCTCTGCGGAACCACTATCTGCCAGACAAGTTCATTTGTTCGCCAGTTGACATATCTCTTGCAAAGCTTGCCTTGGTAGGTGAACAGTCGTCCCCTCTCCTTCCACAGCTGCTGGGCTTCCTCTGGAGCGTCTGGGCCAAGATGGGTCTCAGCTTGCGCTAGCTTCTCTTTGACCAATCGCACGGCCGGGTCACCGTTCTGTGTTTCTTCCCAATTATGGTGGAGTAATGGGTTGACCGAGACCTCGTGCTGGCTTGAGCGCTTCACTCCCACCGCATGCTCACACTGGGAAACACCTTGGTGATGGAAAGCCGGTAACTCTATCTCTTCGAGTTCATCCATGTCTTCTCCAGACTCGGGTAAGTGAGGCATTCTGGACAGCGCATCAGCATTGTTATTCTTCTTGCCAGCCCGATACTTGATGGTAAAGTCAAAGTTAGACAGCCGGGCCATCCATCGCTGTTCCATCGCACCTAACTTGGCTGTTGCCAGGTGTGTCAACGGATTGTTGTCCGTGAAGATGGTGAACTTGGCCGATGCCAGATAGTGCTTGAAGCGTTCAGTCACTGCCCAAACAATAGCGAGGAACTCCAGCTTGAAGGAACTGTAGTTTTCTGGATTCCTTTCTGTGGGCCGAAGCTTCCTACTGGCGTACGCTATCACCCTCTCTCTGCCTCCCTGTACCTGGGACAGAACTGCTCCCAGGCCCACGTTGCTGGCGTCTGTATACAGTACAAACGGTTGGCTGTAGTCAGGGTAGGCCAGAATTTCTTCTCCCGTGAGAGCCCCTTTCAGCCGGACAAAGGATGTTTCCAGTTGGCTGCTCCATTCAAATGGAGGGCTCTGCTTCTTAGCCTGCTTTGGCTGGCCCACCAGGAGATCTTGAAGGGGCGCTGCTATCTTGGTGAAACCATCAATGAACCTTCGGTAGTAGCCCACCAGTCCAAGGAACTGCCGCACCTCCTTCACTGTGGTGGGTCTTGGCCAGTCCTTGATTACAGTGACTTTCTCCGGATCAGGTGCCACACCTTCTGCGCTGACCACATGACCCAGGTACTGTACCTTTGGCTTCAAGAGGTGACATTTGGACGGCTTGATCTTCAGGCCATATTTCGACAAGTCCTCAAACACTTCTGCTAAGTGCTTCAGGTGGTCCTCATAAGTCTTGGAGTAGACTATGACGTCATCCAGGTACAACAGCACGGTTTCAAAGTTGTGGTGGCCCAAGCAGCACTCCATCAACCTTTGGAATGTCCCTGGGGCGTTGCAGAGCCCGAATGGCATACAATTGAACTCACAGAGGCCCATTGGTGTCGTGAATGCAGTCTTCTCCTTGTCCGCCTCTGCCACGGGAACCTGCCAATACCCACTGGTGAGATCCAAGGTGGAGAAATAGTTAGCTGACTTTAAGGCTGTTAGTGACTCCTCTATTCTGGGCAGTGGATAAGCATCTTTATGTGTAATGCGGTTAATTTGCCTGTAATCTACACACATTCTCATCGTACCATCTTTTTTCTTTACGAGCACTAGTGGAGCTGCCCAGGGGCTACAACTATCTCTGATAACCCCAGCTTCCTTCATTTCCCGTAACATTTCCTTGGCACACTGATACTGTGCGGGGGGTACAGGGCGGTATCTCTCTTTAATGGGATGATGATCACCCGTGGGGATTTGATGTTTAACCCCTTTCACCTGCCCAAAATCTAGGGGGTGTTTGCTGAAGACCCGCTCGTACTCCTGTACCACCCGGTAAACCCCATGCTTTTGGTGCGAGGGGGTGGAGTCGGTGCCTACATGTAATTTTTGGCACCAGTCTTCCGGCTGCCCCTTGGAGCCATTGTCTTCCGCCTGGTCGGACGGGATCAAGGGTTCCACTGCTTTAATGGTATTGTTGCTGACAGTGTACAGTTTTGCTACAGTGGCGTACCGGGGCAATTTGGCCTCCTCCTCCCCACAATTCAAGACACGGACGGGCACTCTCCCCTTGCGGACGTCCGCTACCCCTCTGGCTATCAGGACTCCAGGCCTACTGTCTGAATACACCGGTTCTACCAAGGCATGGTAATCCTGACCCTTGAGGCCTATTGCTGCCCGACACCATATCAACATTACCCTCACACTGCCAATTTCTCCTCCGGCTAGCTCTACCTGCTGCCTCCTCATCAGGGCTCTGATCTCCCTCTGTAGGACACGCTGCTGCCCGGAGCTGGCAGTTTCAGACGCCTGTTGCAACAAAATTATCACTTCGGCAATACAATTTTCTATCACATTTGTACCAATGGTTAGCAGTGGGTCAGATTTTTTGCGATCAATATCTACAATTATCATCCCCTGACATGGCAATTCCACCCGCCCCACTTTAATGGTTACTTCTTTGTACCCAATTTGAGGTAAGGGCTGACCATTACTGGCCACAATTGTTAAATCATCATCTGGGCCATGGTCAATGTCTGAATCAGCCCAATATCTTTTGTACAGTTTGTGGGGGATGGTTGTTACCTGGGACCCCGTATCCAGGAGGGCATTCAAAGGGATCCCATCCAGCACAATGGGAAGGACCGGTCGTCCTCCCACATACTTGCTGCGGCTGGGGTTTGAGCCGGGCTTCCTTACACCTGGGGGTTGGCTCCTGGCCCCAGGCTCAGCCCGTTTAAAGGACAGCGTCGTGCAATGTGGCCCGCCTGGTTGCAGTGGCGGCAGATCGGTTGTCCTGTTGAATCATACCGGTCTGTGTCTCTGCCTCGGGTCGGCGGAATCCTCCTCTGTCGCATCCATGGGACGTCCTCTGGGCTGGAGGCCAACTCGATTTTTGCAGGCGAGGGGGTCATTTGTAGAGACTGCACGGTCTTGGCAAGGGCAGCCACAGTCTTGGTCAGCTCCTGGAACTGCTGTCTGAGCTCTGCAGTGGGATCCTTATCCAGGGACTGCGCCTCAGCCCCTGCAGTGGCTCGTGTTGCAGGCACCACCCCGGGGTACGTGATAGCAAGAGGCCGGAGGGGTACTGGGTCATTCGGTGTAGATTCTCTCAGTACCCTGATGGCCTGGTCCTTAAACTTGGCAAAGTCCAGAGCAGGGTTCTGCAGGACCATGATACGCAGCTGGGTCCTGTGGGCATCTGACAGGAGCCCCTCTATGAACTGCTCAGTTAGGAGTTTGTCTTCTTCACGTACACTCTCTGGATCCACCTGTTTAACTGCTTTCAGGGCCTCCTGCAAGTTTAAGGCATAGTCCCTTATGCTGTCTGTGGCCCGCTGCTTGCACCCAAAGAATCTCATCTTTATCTCTGCTGCGGTGCGGGTGTCAAAAGTACTCTTTAGCTTGGCCAGTATCTGGGCTGCTGTCCCTTTATCTGTATCAGGCCAGGACTTCGCTTCACGCTGGGCTGCGCCGGCTAGCTGCCCCATTAATATGCCCACCTTCTGGCTCTCAGTCAGCGGATACACCCGGAACAAGCTGTGCAGGCTTTCTCTGAAGTCACTCAAGGTATGGGACTCCCCGGAGTACTGCGGCAGCCATTCTGCTCCCGGTATGTACGGCATGGTGATCGGCATTACCGGCGCTACAGTGGGGGCTGGGGCGACGGCGACTGGGACTACTTCGGCCGGTGCTGCGGCGCCTTGGGCGATGGCAGCCACCTGCTCTCCCTCGGAGTCGGACATCTTCCTCCCCCTTAGTGAACCTTACCAGGCTCCGTTCACTTTTCAAATTTTCCTCTGGGTCGCGCGGGGTTAACAGCGCTCTGCTCTGATGGCGCGCTCCCTTCGCGCTCTTTGTCAGGCACGCCCCCCTTCTTTCTGCGCTCAGCGAGGCTAATGGCGGCGGCAGTTTTCAAACAATGAAACACGCAGTAACACAGTCTTTTAAGCGCAATTCTTCAGGCGCACAGTACCCGGTGTGACCGGGCACGAAATCCTGTTCGTGACGCCAAAGTTGACTCGCCCACCCCAGGGCTATGGGACACCCGGTGCCGGGCCGGACTAGTCCGGTGGTAGTCAGTGGTGGCTGGGCCCGGCTCCGTGGCCCTGGTGGGTGTCAGTAGAATATGTGGCTTGCTTGTTAATGGTTGTGTTCGTGACGCCACCTGTGGTATGCGGCTATTAAGCCGCCGCTGCTGTGTGAGGCCTCCGGGATGATGATATAGCAGCTATGGTAGTACTGCTCCCCACAGGTGGAGCAATGCCCGGGGCACAGTTGGTGCTTGTGGAAGTCTATGGTGCTGTGTGACTAACACGGTGCAGGGCCGACAAGCAATGAAAGAAACAGGCACAAACAGTAGTCTCTTTACCTTCTCCTCTTTTACTCGGCAGAAACTTAGTCCTGGGAGACCGTCACAGATGGTAAAGGTGGTCCGGCCGGCCTGGAAGTGCCTGGGGTGATCTTTGGCCAGTTGAGTATGAGGCCTACTCCTTAATCTTTCTCTGCTGTTTTAGGACACTGCACTTTGGGTTTGCAATTGCCCTCTTGCTGCTGGGACTTGTTGTTCGTCCCCTTTTCTGTGTGGTAGACTGCGCAGGCCCTCTCTGGTGCTTCTCTGCTGGAGCCCACACCAGGCCCTTGGAATGCAGCTGTACCTTCAGATTGCTTCTGGGACAGGGGGCTTGCAGCTCTCCTGCCCTCCGGATTCAGCTACCAGGGATGGATTTTATGCCCTGGCAACTACAGACTCCGATGTCCGAGTCTCTGCTGTGCCTCTCTGCTCCCCTTGCTTCCCTGGGCCAAGCTATCCAAGCTCTAGGCCCCAGTTTCACAAGGCAGCACTACTCTGCGTCTGCACTCTTTCACTCCTGTCTCCACTTCCTCCTTCCAGCCAGACTTAAGGAATGCTCCCTGAAGTTCCAGGTTCAGAGCTCCCCCTGCTGGCCGGAGGGAGAACTGCGGTTGGTGTTACACTTACTGGCCAATAGATCTCCCAATTACCTCCAGGCTCAGCATTAACCCTTTGGGAGGGCAATGCTGTTGTGGCGACCAGGTCCTGGGGCACCACACAGGCAATCCACCATACCTAGGCACTGACACCCCCTTATGCCTAGACACTGACAACCCCATATCTAAACACTGACAACCCACCATACCTAGACAATGACAACCCCCATACCTAAACACCAGCAACCAACCATACCTAGACACTGACCACCTCTATATCTAGACACTGTTAACCCCCATAACAAGACGCTGACAACCACCCCATACCTAGTCACTGACAATCCACCATACCTAGACACTGACAACCTATCATACCTAGACACCGATAACCCCCTCATACCTAGACACTGACAACCTTCCACACCTAAACACTGACAACCTCCCATACCTAGTCACAGGCAATCCACCATACCTAGGCACTGACACCCCCTTATGCCTAGACACTGACAACCCCATATCTAAACACTGACAACCCACCATACCTAGACAATGACAACCCCCATACCTACAAAACTGACAACCCTCATACCTAGACAATGACAACCCCCATACCTACAAAACTGACAACCCTGATACCTAGACAATGACAACCCCCATACCTAGACTTTGACAACCTTCCAAACCTAGATGCTGACAACCCCCTAACGTAGACACTGACAACCAGTGGTATAGCAGCATGGCCCCATTCTGTGCCGTGCAGACCTGATCTGGACCATCACTTTGTTATTTGCTCCATATAGATTACGGTATATACCGGTGTTTTATTATCAGAGCTCATTTTTATTCATAAGAATGGATTATGAAATCACTGCCAGGAATGTCTGAGCGACCCGGTGTGACGTGCGCTGTCTGCCAGCCATAATGAGCGTCCTCTGACAATGGAAGTAATAAGAGTTACCAGAGGGCAGTCAGGACTGTAAAGAACTCGGCAAGATGATGAATCAATGAGTATTTCATTTGCGGAGTGTATTAGCTGATTGTTCTCCCCGGTGTTGTTCTCTGGTATCTGTGGTATTTCTGGTTTCGGCCTCGCTCACATCTGTGTATAAATATGATGAGTGGAAGGCGAGAAAAAATCACTTTGCACTCGGCCCCGTGTTATTCAGTGAGTCAGTGCTGATCTGTGAGTTTTTCCTCTTTTTTTTTTGGCCTGAAGAATAATGCAAGTCTATGGGTGCGAGAAAAAAAACAGACGTCACATGGTCCATTCTGAATGACCGGACCTGCTTTGTCTATTAGCGACCGACAGAAAATTAGACAGGAATTTTGAGATGTATATTATTGCAAAAAAGATAACTCCAGTAGTGCTGTAGTTTTGATAAAAACTGACTAGTAAACCTGCTGCCATGTAGTCCACCGTATTCATGAGCTCTGTATAACCCCGCCCCCACCAGAAAGCAGCCAATCAGTGATGTTGGTGGGGTTATACAGAGCTCAGCAGTCAGAGAACAGATAGATCCGCAGCAGCTAAAACTGTGATTTTATGAAAACTGCAGCAAGCAGCCCAGTAAGTGACACATTGCTGAAGTCAGGATCTCTGCCCCTACATCATGCTGCTCTCAGATAAAATAGTAAAAATCGGGTGACAGATTCCCCTTTCATGACATTGGACATACTGGTACGTCCTAGATCGTTTCCCTTGATTTGATACGGGCTCGTACGCCGAGCCTGCATCTTTTCCTGTGCATGTCAGCTGATTAAATCGTGTGCCTACCTAGTCACGGGCCACACGTAGTCCTCCTATACAGTATAATGGGCCCCACATAATCCTCCATACAGAATAATGGTTCTCACATAGTCCTCCATACAGAATAATGGGCCCCACATAGCCCTCCATACAGAATAATGGGCCCCACATAGTCCTCCATACAGAATAATATGCCCCACATAGCCCTCCATACAGAATAATGGGCCCCACATAGTCCTCCATACAGAATAATGGGCCCCACATAGCCCTCCATACAGAATAATGTGCTCCACATAGTCCTCCATACAGAATAATGTGCCCCACATAGCCCTCCATACAGAATAATGTGCCCCACATAGCCCTCCATACAGAATAATGGGCCCCACATAGTCCTCCATACAGAATAATATGCCCCACATAGCCGTCCATACAGAATACTGGGCCCCACATAGTCCTCCATATAGAATAATGGGCCCCACATAGCCCTCCATACAGAATAATGGACCCCACATAGTCCTCCATACAGAATAATGGACCCCACATAGCCCTCCATACAGAATAATGTGCCCCACATAGTCCTCCATACAGAATAATGGACCCCACATAGCCCTCCATACAGAATAATGTGCCCCACATAGCCCTCCATACAGAATAATGTGCCCCACATAGTCCTCCATACAGAATAATGGACCCCACATAGCCCTCCATACAGAATAATGTGCCCCACATAGCCCTCCATACAGAATAATGTGCTCCACATAGTCCTCCATACAGAATAATGTGCCCCACATAGCCCTCCATACAGAATAATGTGCCCCACATAGCCCTCCATACAGAATAATGGGCCCCACATAGTCCTCCATACAGAATAATATGCCCCACATAGCCGTCCATACAGAATACTGGGCCCCACATAGTCCTCCATATAGAATAATGGGCCCCACATAGCCCTCCATACAGAATAATGGACCCCACATAGTCCTCCATACAGAATAATGGACCCCACATAGCCCTCCATACAGAATAATGTGCCCCACATAGCCCTCCATACAGAATAATGTGCCCCACATAGCCCTCCATACAGAATAATGGGCCCCACATAGTCCTCCATACAGAATAATATGCCCCACATAGCCGTCCATACAGAATACTGGGCCCCACATAGTCCTCCATATAGAATAATGGGCCCCACATAGCCCTCCATACAGAATAATGGGCCCCACATAGTCCTCCATACAGAATAATGGGCCCCACATAGTCCTCCATATAGAATAATGGGCCCCACATAGTCCTCCATACAGAATAATGGACCCCACATAGCCCTCCATACAGAATAATGGGCCCCACATAGCCCTCCATACAGAATAATGTGCCCCACATAGCCCTCCATACAGAATAATGGGCCCCACATAGTCCTCCATACAGAATAATATGCCCCACATAGTCCTCCATACAGAATAATGGGCCCCACATAGTCCTCCATATAGAATAATGGGCCCCACATAGTCCTCCATACAGAATAATGGACCCCACATAGCCCTCCATACAGAATAATGGGACCCACATAGTCTTCCATACAGAATAATGGGCCCCACATAGTCCTCTATATAGAATAATGTGCCCCACATAGTCCTCCATACAGAATAATGTGCCCCACATAGTCCTCCATACAGAATAATAGGCCCCACATAGTCCTCCATACAGAATAATGGGCCCCACATAGTCCTCCATACAGAATAATGGGCCCCACATAGCCCTCCATACAGAATAATGTGCTCCACATAGCCCTCCATACAGAATAATGTGCCCCACATAGCCCTCCATACACAATAATGGGTCCTACAAAACCCTCCATACAGAATAATGGGCCCCACATAGTCCTCCATACAGAATAATGGGCCCCACATAGTCCTCCATACAGAATAATGGGCCCCACATAGCCCTCCATACAGAATAATTGGCCTCACGTTATCCTTCATACAGAATAATGGGCCCCACATAGTCCTCCATAACGAATAATGTGCCCCACATAGCCCTCCATACACAATAAGGGGTCCCACAAAACCCTCCATACAGAATAATGGGCCCCACATAGTCCTCCATAAACAATAATGGGCCCCACATAGTCCTCCATACAGAATAATGGGCCCACATTGTCATCCATACAGAATAATGGGCCCCACATAGCCCTCCATACAGAATAACGGGCCCCACATATCCCTCCATACAGAATAACGGACCCCACAAAGTCCTCCATAAAGAATAATGGGCCCCACATAGCCCTCCATACAGAATAATGGGCCCCACATAGCCCTCCATACAGAATAATGGGCCCCACATAGCCCTCCATACAAAGTAATGTGCCTCACATATCCCTCCATACAGAATAATGGCCCCACATAGCCCTCCGTACAGAATAATGGTCGCCTTGCTGACCATCTAAAATATGACTCTGCGCTGTAGATGATGTGAGGCTATAGCCTTATCTTGCAGTGTGTTGGATATGTGGATGATACCAGTGGCATGCATGCGGCGGCGTACACCTGAGCTGCAACCTCTCTTGTGCCTTTCATCTGTGGGTTTTCTGCAACCTGCGCACAATTTTGAACCATCAGCCCAGAGTGCCCCGAATTCTCTTGGTCTGTTTCTGAAAATTCCAGAAAGTCCATGCAAATTTGTAGCTTTTGGCAAGCGTGCGGTTATAATGTGTGCTTGGTTAAAGTGGTGAGAGTGATGTGTCCGCAACAGCTTTTTAACCCCTTTTAAAAAGTAATGGGTCATTTCCATATTGCCTGTTTATAAAAGGGTAAGACAAAGAAGAGGAAATATATGCCAGGCATAAATTGAAAATAAATAAACAAATAAATAAAATATTATGTTTTAATTCATAGCTTTGATGCCTTCAATGTGAATCTACAATTTTCAGAGTCCTGAAAATAAAGAAAACTCTTTGAATGAGAAGGTGTGTCCAAACTTTTGGTCTGCACTGTGTATATATATATATATATATATATATATATATATATATATATATATAGTATATACGCACAGTGCCTTGTGAAACTATTCGGCCCCCTTGAATTTGTCAACCTTTTCCCACATTTCAGGTTTCAAACATAAAGATAAAAATGTTAATGTTCTGGTGAAGAATCAACAACAAGTGGACACAATTGTGAAGTAGAACGAAATTTATTGCTTATTTTAAACTTTTATAAGAAATAAATAACTGAAAATTGGGGCGTGCAATATTATTCATCCCCTTTAAGTTAATACTTTGTAGCGCCCCCTTTTGCTGCGATTACAGCTGCAGTCGCTTGGGGTATGTGTCTATCAGTTTTGCACATCGAGAGACTGAAATTCTCGCCCATTCTTCCTGTGTAAACAGCTGGAGCTGAGTGAGGTTGGATGGAGGCGTTTGTGAACAGCAGTTTTCAGCTCTTTCCACAGATTCTCGATTGGGTTCAGGTCTGGACTGTGACTTGGCCATTCTAACACCTGGATACGTTTATTTGTGAACCATTCCATTGTAGATTTTGCTTTATGATTGGGATCATTGTCTTTTTGGAAGACAAATCTCCGTCCCAGTGTCAGGTCTTTTGCAGACTCCAACAGGTTTTCTTCAAGAATGATCCTGTATTTTGCTCCATCCATCTTCCTATCAATTTTAACCATCTTCCCTGTCCCTGCTGAAGAAAAGCAGGCCCAAACCATGATGCTGCCACCACCATGTTTGACAGTGGGGATGGTGTGTTCAGGGTGATGAGCTGTGTTTCTTTTACGCCAAACATATCATATGGCATTGTGCTCAAATAGTTTGATTTTGGTTTCATCTGACCAGAGCACCTTCTTCCACATGTTTGGTGTCTCCCAGGTGGCTGTGGCAAACTTTAAACAACACTTTTATGGATATCTTTGAGAAATGGCTTTCTCCTTGCCACTCTTCCATAAAGACCAGATTTGTGCAGTGTACGACTGATTGTTGTCCTATGGACGGACTCTCCCACCTCAGCTGTAGATCTCTGCAGTTCATCCAGAGTGATCATGGGCCTCTTGGCTGCATCTCTGATCAGTCTTCTCCTTGTTTGAGATGAAAGTTTGGATAGACGGCCGGGTCTTGGTAGATTTGCAGTGGTTTGATACTCCTTCCATTACAATATTATCGCTTGCACAATGCTTCTTGGGATGTTTAAAGTTGTGGAAATCTTTTTGTAACCAAATCCGGCTCTAAACTTCTCCACAACAGTATCATGGACCTGTCTGTTGTGTTCCTTGGTCTTCATGATGCTCTCTGTGCTTTAAACAGAACAGTGAGACTATCACAGAGCAGGGGCATTTATACGGAGACTTGATTACACACAGGGGGATTATATTTATCATCATCAGTGATTTAGGACAACATTGGATCATTCAGAGATCCTCAATCAACTTCTGGAGTGAGTTTGCTGCACTGAAAGTAAAGGGGATGAATAATATTGCACGCCCCAATTTTCAGTTTATTCTTTTTTGCAAATGTTTAAAACAAGCAATACATTTCGTTCAACTTCGCAATTGTGTCCACTTGTTATTGATTCTTCACCAGAACATTAAATTTTTTATCTTTATGTTTGAAGCCTGAATTGTGGGGAAAGGTTGAAAAATTCAAGGGGGCTGAATACTTTTGCAAGGCACTGTGTGTGTGTATATATATATATATATATATATATATATATATATATATATATATATTTTTTTTTTTTTAATTTAAATATATAAATATATATGTATATATACATACACACACCGTATATGTTTTTTTTGTGTTTTTTTTTAAGTAATGATAAAACAAAAGTAGTTGAAAATAGGGGAAAGAAACAGACATGATTGGCAGGGCAGCTGTATGCAATTAATACACATGAAGAGTAGCTATGATGACATAGTGAATGTCATGCCTGGACTAAATAGTTAGAGATGGATAGTAAATAGAGTGAATTACATATAGCTCAATGGTCATAAAAAAGAAAACACAGCCAGGCAAGTTATAAAAAGATATCAGAAGTAAAGTCAATCAGCATCAAATACATGTACTTGTCTGTGATAGAACACATACCCGACGTGCGTTTCGCTGAAGCTTCGTCTGGGGCATCTATTTAAAATTGTTGTACCACTAGCCACCAGGTCACCATTTCTAGGCTAATAGTTGACAATACTTATATAATACCTACTTACTTTTATGCCTGGTCATATCATTTTATTTATCCCCTACGTCTTGAATTTGATAAGGTAGGATAAAGTAGGGGGCATCTATTTAAAATAGTTGTACTATTAGCCACCAGGTCAACATTTCCAGCCTAAAAGTTGACTATATATATATATATATATATATATATATATATATATATAGTACCTATATACTTTTATGCCTGGTCATGTCATTTCATTTGCCGCTTACTTCTTAGATTCAATAGGTTAGGAAAAAGTACCTATCTGTAATAGAACACATACCCAATGTGCGTTTCGCTGAGGCTTCGTCTTGGGCATGTATTTTAAATAATGACCACAAAATACCATTTTAAATGCATATATAAGGCCAATAACTGAGGTTATATATCCAACAAGAAACAGAGTTTACGGCCAAAATATAACAATTTTATTGATCAAATCACATAAATACACAATAATACAAGGTACCACAGGTATAAAGAGGGAGGGACAGAGGAAAATTGGATTAATCAATATGGGATAGAAAAAAGTCTAGTAATACATCCATAATTGTAAAATACAAATATAAAGTGCATAGTGCTCAAACTTATACTGGATGAATATAAGACAGTTTCTTCCCAATTGAAACCAGGGAATAAGGTGCAAGTGCAGCCACCTGCAACTAGATTTAAGCAGGAGGAGCACACAGTTTGCTCAAAGTGAAATACACATATGAATAAGAATGAAGCATGGTTTAAAGGAAGTCTATACAAACACTATGGTGTGCACACGCTGCAAAAAAAGGCTGGTAGCTGCTGAGGAAACCAAGCAAGGAAAATTTCAATTCCCGGTACAGTAAATAAAGTAAAGCTTATAAATAGCACTGCATACCTCTGTCCCGTACCCACGCTTCCAACATACGTTTCGTCACAACTTCTTCAGGGAGCGTGTGTTGGAAGGGTAGAGGGAGGCTTTTAAACACATCGGTGGCCAGTAAACAGCTGAGCATCAGTCAGCTGATAGATCGGGTGAGTCACAGCACGGCGCATGAATCCTCCACACGTGCCGTAATCAAGGGGAGACGTGGTAGCGGGCAGCGGAGAAAAAGCGTCAGCCGCCGTCATGGAGACGGCGCCTGCGCTCAAACCTCCTGTAGCCGCCGACAAGTCAGCCCACGGCCGTGCTTTGGAGCATGCGCAGTAACTCAAAGATTGGATAAATAAATGTGAATAAACAGTGAATATATAGGACCAGTATGTTTACATAAATAAAGGGCACATATAGTGAGTTATGGACATGCGCGCATATTATATTTTGTTGCTATGCGTGCATGGGTTATGCGCGCATGTCCATAACTCACTATATGTGCCCTTTATTTATGTAAACATACTGGTCCTATATATTCACTGTTTATTCACATTTATTTATATATAAAAAACGTTTTGTGCAATTTTGGTGGCACATAAAATTAATTGGTTTTATAATTCACTAGTGCATGACTTGGTATATGCTTGTACTATTACTTCTATTTATATTATTGTATATAATTACATATTTATATTTGGTATATAACTCACTATTGTATAAACCTCTATGGTTATTTTACTGTATCACATTAATTACATGATTGTAGGGTTTCTGTTATATATAGTCTTGTAATTTGTAGGTCCGTATTGTTTGCATATGTGAATGTAACTACATATAATAATTAGGAGCCTTTTTGAATGCATAGTTCTCTATTTATATATTTTTTATATTCTTATATGGGTTTACCTGATTTCTACCTTACGGTGGGATTAACTGCGGGAATGCGCTCCACTACATTCAATTCACCAATTCCAATCTTGGAGTTACTGCGCATGCTCCAAAGCACGGCCGTGGGCTGACTTGTCGGCGGCTACAGGAGGTTTGAGCGCAGGCGCCGTCTCCATGACGGCGGCTGACGCTTTTTCTCCGCTGCCCGCTACCACGTCTCCCCTTGATTACGGCACGTGTGGAGGATTCATGCGCCGTGCTGTGACTCACCCGATCTATCAGCTGACTGATGCTCAGCTGTTTACTGGCCACTGATGTGTTTAAAAGCCTCCCCCTACCCTTCCAACACACGCTCCCTGAAGAAGTTGTGACGAAACGTACGTTGGAAGCGTGGGTACGGGACAGAGGTATGCAGTGCTATTTATCAGCTTTACTTTATTTACTGTACCGGGAATTGAATTTTTCCTTGCTTGGTTTCCTCAGCAGCTACCAGCCTTTTTTTTCAGCGTGTGCACACCATAGTGTTTGTATAGACTTCCTTTAAACCATGCTTCATTCTTATTCATATACCACTAGCTACCAGGTCACCATTTCCAGCCTAATAGTTGACAATACTTATATAATACTTACATTTATGCCTGGTCAAGTCATTTCATATACCCCCTACTTCTTGAATTTAATAAGTTAGGAAAAAGTAGGGGGCATCTATTTAAAATGGTTGTATCACTAGCCACCAGGTCACCATTTCCAGCTTAAAAGTTGACCATATATATAGTACCTATATACTTTTATGCCTGGTCATGTCATTTCATTTGCCCCCCTACTTCTTAGATTCAATAGGTTAGGAAAAAGTACCCATCTGTAATAGAACACATACCCGACGTGCTTTTCACCGAGACTTTGTCTAGGCCATCTATTTAAAATGGTAGTACCACTAGCTACCAGGTCACCATTTCCAGCCTTGGTTGTCAATACTTATATAATACCTATATAGTTTTATGCCTGGTCATGTCATTTCATTTGCCCCCTACTTTTAAGATTCAGTAGGTTAGGAAAAAGTACCCATCTATAATAGAACACATACCCGACGTGTGCTTCGCCAATGCTTTGTCTGGGGCATCTTTTTAAAATAGTTGTACCACTAGCCACCAGGTCACCATTTTCAGCCTAAAAGTTGACCATATATATATAATAATCATTGGAAAGGAGGAGGGGAGGGAAACATACCTGACGTGTGTTTCGCTGAGGCTTCGTCTGGGGCATCTATTTAAAATGGTTGTACCACTAGCTACCAGGTCACCATTTACAGCCTAAAAGTTAACAATGCTTATATAATACCTATATATTTTTATGCCTGGTCATGTCATTTCATTTGCCCCATGCTTCTGTCATGCCCTGGCAAAAACAGGTAGTCACAGATGATTGTACCCCCCACCAAGGGTACAGGAATCTCCTCCTCCTTGGGATTCAACACCACATCCCACACACAGGAACACCAGCCACAAAGCCTAGTCACCCCCCATGACAATAGGGACACACCAGTGGGCGGGACCAGGTGGATGGGAACGCCCACCTAGGAGTCTTGAGGTGTCAGGGGAGGGCACACGACGGTTAAGCTCAGGCAGTAAAAGTGTGAGGAGCTGAAGTGGCAGTGTGGTTAAGGGTCGGAGCCCTTGGACCACAGGAGAACCGACTAGGTGGCAGACGGCAGTGTAGGGCCACAGGCGACGGAGATCTGGTCGCGGAAGACCTGAAGAGGACCGGGGCAGGGTTGTAGCCCGCCGGTACCGACAGTGGAAATCCGGTCCAGAGGCCGTGCATAGGTGGGGTACCCGGACCCTAGGACGACGAAGGTTGCAAGCCCCTTGTTAATTCACCAGTCAGGGACAAGGTTTCAAGCCTTGTTCTATAGGAGCCCAGAGAGCGAAACGGAAGCCCAACGTGGGAGATAGGGTGTCCACCAGAACCCACTGAAATCTTAAGGGTCAGATTTTGCAGCAACGGCTCCCTCTGTACACAAAACCACAGGGGAGCGGATTTCTCCCGTTCCCAAGTGGGTTAAACCAACACACAGCAAACCACAAGTGCAGGAGGAAGGGTCCCTACCTTGCTAACCTGTGTGCGGGACCAACACATCTCTCCAACGGCAACCGCCATCCAGCCTTGGTTTACAGTACAGACTCTGTGTGGCTTATTCTTAATCGTGAGCACACCGGTGTCATCTGGTCCAACCTGCCAACAGCGCCCCAGCACTGCTCTCCACCGACACCTGGGCCCCGGGACTACACCTCCCCTACCCGTGGAGGGGACACCATCTTGCTGCGCAACACCATCGGCCCCGGGCAGCGGCGGTGCCACCATCCCATCACCGCAACCCACGGGTGGCGTCACAGACAAAAACGATCTCCCCTGTAAATACCCCCTTTTTCATTGTTGCGAGGACGGGCGGTTGCACGAGTCCTGGGTCCGGCCATCACTCGAGCCCCGGACACGATCCCGGATCCGAGCGTCCCGAGCAGCCCCTTTGCCGTGGTCCGGCACCCGTCCGCGACACTTATTGAATTTGATAAGCTAGGAAAAAGTAGGGGGCTGTAAGAAGTGAAGGTGCAGTATCAAACTATGAAGGATCTGTAGTCTGTAACCAAGCTTTCCTCATTTTCCTGGTACCATTAGCATTAGTTATCTCTCTGGTCCGCACATGTTTATACTCCGTCTCATTGTATGCCCCCGCCGCTCGCATGTCGTGTACTTTTCTGTTGCAGATTCCTCTCGGCTCAGCACTCGCTGAGTGCAGCATTTCCTAATTTGGTAGGGCTGATGGTGTATGTAAGCCGCATGTAAAGAATGGTCTTCTATTCAGATGCATCTCGTCTGTGCACCTTTTATGTTTTTTCATTCTGTGACATCTCCACGAGAATCCGACATCCTAATGGACGTGTTTATGACATTTATTAATAGAGGATATTGTGTTATTCACCAACGCACTCGAAAGTTTGCTCAATGGGATGAAAACGTCCTTTGCAGATCTTTCGTGCCGTCTTCTCTCAGAAATCTCCTGTCTAAATTTAGAGAGGTTTTGTTTCTATTTTTGACATTTGTTGCCAGAAAGTTTTATGAAAACTGGACGTTCACAGACCGGAGACTTATGTGTTTTTGGGAAAGTGTTTAGTGAAAAACCTTAGCTGATACTTAAAATAAAAAAGTTAAAGGAAATAATTTATATGGATCTGTAATAAATCTGCGCTGATGAGTCACGGACTGGATAGAGATGTTAACAACAGTTCAGATTTTTTAGTTCTGATTATAAAAGCTTCACATTACATCAGTTTGTCTCCCTCCCACCCCCCCAAATTGAGTAATATATTGAGTAAAGGCCCTGTCACACACACAGATAAATCTGTGGTAGATCTGTGGTAAATCTGTAGTAGATCTGTAGTAGATCTGTGGTAAATCTGTAGTAGATCTGTGGTAGATCTGTGGTAAATCTGTAGTAGATCTGTGGTAGATCTGTGGTAGATCTGTGGTAGATCTGTGGTAGATCTACCACAGATCTGTGGTAAATCTGTAGTAGATCTGTGGTAAATCTGTGGTAAATCTGTGGTAGATCTGTGGTACATCTACCACAGATCTACCACAGATCTACCACAGATCTACCACAGATCTACCACAGATCTACCACAGATCTACCACAGATTTACCACAGATTTACCACAGATTTACCACAGATCTGTGGTAAATCTGTGGTAGATCTGTGGCAGATCTGTGGCACATCTGTGGTTGCAGTGAAATTGTGGACAATCAGTGCCAGGTTTGTGGCTGTGTACAAATGGAACAATATGTCTATGATTTCACTGCAACCACAGATCTGCCAAAGATTTATCTCTGTGTGTGACAGGGCCTTAACTTTATAAACCTTCATTATAAGGACCAAGTATTGGGACACAGACACCTTACACCTATAGGAGCCTTCATGACCTCCCATTATACGTCCATAGATATTAAAGGGAACCTGTCACCAGTTTTTCGGCCTATAAGCTGCGGACACCACCACCGGACTCTTATATACAGCATTCTAACATACTGTATATAAGAGCTCAGGCCGCTGTGTAGAACATAAAAAACACTTTATAATACTCACCTATAAGGTCCGTCTGGTGCACAACAGTCAGATGGGTGTCTCCGTTCTCCGGTACCTGCACCTCTTTCAGCCCTCTTGGTCTTCCTCCTTCTGAAGCCAGGGTACATGATGCGTCCTACGTCATCCACACTCGCCGGCATTGACGTCCTGCGCAGGCGCACTTTGATCTGCCCTTAGCAAGGCAGATCAAAGTATTGTAGTGCGCCTGCACGGGACCGGCGAGTGTGTATGGCGTAGACGCGTCATGCACACAGGCTTCAGAAAAAGGATGAAGATGGCCGAAAGAGGAGGCACCGATACCAGACAACGAAGACGCCCATATGGCCCAACTCTACCGTAGCACGACCATTAGGTGAGTATTATAAAGTGATTTTTATGTTCTACACAGCAGCCTGGGCTCTTATATACAGCTTGTTAGAATGCTGTATATAAGAGCCCGGTGGTGGTGGACGCAGCTTACAGGCCGAAAAACTGGTGACAGGTTCCCTTTAATATGGAGTCTGTCTGTCATGCTAGGTAGGAGGAAGTACCAAGTGAGTGGCAAAAGGTAAGGAAAGAGGAACTCTGCTTCTAGGGAAGGGAGAGATGGTGACCCCTAACGAAACATACAGCTGGTCCCTGAGGTCCCTCACCACCCTAGATAGGTATCCCTAGTGCTGGACCCTAAATAGGGAACGGATGGGATGAGTTATTTATCAACCCCACTAAGCGCTAAAGGAAGACATAATGGGGGCACACAGTGGGAAAAAATATGAACTAATTATCCACATATGACACAGGCAGGAGTTCAACAACAGTACTACAGATGAGAGCAAGCCACCTGCTTGCAACCAGAGCTAGAAAGAAGTGAAAAATATCACCAGCACCAGTCCAGGGAAGAAGGGAGTAATTAAGCACCAAGAGAATAGTGATGATCAGCAGCTGGGTGGAAGGTGGCATCCTGCTGTGTCCAAAAGAGGGAGAGATGACTCCAGCAGGAAAGCTACTGTGCCGCCCCCGTGCCAGCAGCCGACGCTGCTCGGATCCGGGCCTCCAGGGGTGGTGGCTCGAGGGTCTCCGGACACGGGGGTCTCACGAACACGCCGAATAAAAAGGGGGACGTAGAGGTACGGGCTAAGCCGTATTCAGTTCGTGACGCCACCCACGATGTGTGGTGAGGTGGGACACCACCGCTGCTGTTGTGGGGCACCCGGGGGAGATATTGTGGCAGCTAGATGTTAACCCCTCCGTGGGTAGGGATGATTGCCCCGAGACCCAGTGTCTTTATGCAGGGTATAGCGACAGTAAGGGGATGTTTGATTACTTACAGTCAATAAACCACACAAGTCTTTTAACCAAGGTGCTGGTGGCCGGCCGCCGCGGCCGATTGCATTCGGATCCCCCACCCAGGCTGGTGGTCTCTATCCTTTTCCTCTGCACTGACTTTGTGTAAGGTGGGCTTCCTAGTCTGGAACTCAGTAGTCCGCTCCCGGCTGGATGTGGCCTAAGGAGCCGTGCCCGCAGACGCTGGCCCGTGTGATCTATGGGCCCTGGTGGTGGCCTCCTATCCCTATCGGTGGGCTGTTGTCTTCTATGAGGGACTTTGGGTGGGACAGGACCTATAATCCTACCCTCAATCAGTGAATTAACTAGGCCGCTGGTTTCTGGTCCTGGCTTCAGGGTCCAAGTACCCCCCTTTGTGCTACGGTTTCCGGGTCGGTGCCCCGTGTCGGTACCAGCGGGCTACAATCCTGTCCCGGTCCACCTCGGTTCTGCTGAGCCGTCTTCCCGTCTCCTGCTGATGGAGACCACCATCTGCCTCCTAGCCAAGGCACCAGGGCTCCAACCCTGGCACCGTTCAACTTGAACTTCCTCTGCTGGAGCTACACATAGCTCCAGCCTCACTCCTCTCAACTTGAACTGCAAAGCTAATCTACTTGTTTTCCCACCCCGGGCTGTCTAGACGCCTGGGTGGGCGTGTCCAACCACCTGGTCCCGCCCACTGGCGTGTCTGTCTGGCCCCAGGGGGGGTGACTAGGGTTTCAGGTTGGCTGTGTGTTTCCTAGGTGAGGGAAGGTGTTATGCAGGGGCCTATCTGTGACTACCTGGTTTTGCCAGGGTGTCACACTACCTATACCAATGAGTACTGACAGCAGAAACAATGGAAAGTTGGGGAGCATTTTGTGCAGCCAACCGCTGTGACCTTCTATTGCCAGAAACCACACGACTGTCTGTTACCCGTGACACATCCGTGACATGATCCTTTTGCAGATATAACAGCTCCCGCTCTTCTGGGAAGGGTTTCTACACGATTATGGAGGTATTTGTGGGAATTTTTGTTCTTCATCCAGAAGAGCATTTGTGAGATCGGACCCTGATGTTGGCAAGAAGCCGGGCTCACAAGGAGTCTAGTTCATCCAAAAGGTGTTGGATGGGGCTGAAGTCCAAGATCTGTGCAGCCAGTCAGGTTCTTCCATATTAAACTCCATCAACCGTATCTTTATGGACCTTGTGCACTGGGAACAGTCATGAGGAACAGAAAAGGGTCTTCCCCAAACTGTTCCCACAAAGATGCTAGAATTGTTGAGCATTTCTTGTGGGGTGAAGCATTGAGATTTTCCTTCACTGAAACTAAAGAGCTGAGGCCGACCCCTGAAAAACAAGCACAGAGCATTATCTTCCTCCAGCAAACTGTAGAGTGGGCACAATGTAGTCAGGGGGTAACGTTCTCCTGGAGTCATCAAACTCAGACTCCTCCATCACATGTTAGAACAGTGTGATCCGTCCCTGCACAGAACACGTCTCCTCCAGAGTCCAGTGGTGACGGATTTACACCACTGTGTTTGATGCTCTGATTGTGCGCTTGGTGATGTACGGCTCGGCATTGTGCTTGGTAATGTACGGCTCGGCATTGTGCTTGGCGATGTACGGCTCGGCATTGTGCTTGGTAATGTATGGCTCGACATTGTGCTTGGCGATGTATGGCTTGGCATTGTGCTTGGTGATGTACGGCTCGGCATTGTGCTTGGCGATGTACGGCTCGACATTGTGCTTGGCGATGTACGGCTCGGCATTGTGCTTGGTGATGTACGGCTCCACATTGTGCTTGGCGATGTACGGCTCCGCACTGTGCTTGGTGATGTACGGCTCAGCATTGTGCTTGGCGATGTACGGCTCGGCATTGTGCTTGGTGCTGTACGGCTCGGCATTGTGCTTGGTGATGTACGGCTCGGCATTGTGCTTGGTGCTGTACGGCTCGGCATTGTGCTTGGTGATGTACGGCTCGGCATTGTGCTTGGTGCTGTACGGCTCGGCATTGTGCTTGGTGATGTACGGCTCGGCATTGTGCTTGGTGCTGTACGGCTCGGCATTGTGCTTGGTGATGTATGGCTCAGCATTGTGCTTGGTGCTGTACGGCTCGGCATTGTGCTTGGTGCTGTACGGCTCGGCATTGTGCTTGGTGCTGTATGGCTCGGCATTGTACTTGGTGATGT
The DNA here is from genome assembly GCF_048569485.1 of Anomaloglossus baeobatrachus. Taxonomy (NCBI): domain Eukaryota; kingdom Metazoa; phylum Chordata; class Amphibia; order Anura; family Aromobatidae; genus Anomaloglossus; species Anomaloglossus baeobatrachus. Next base: position 536,907,592 of record NC_134358.1, on the reverse strand, counting down.
ATGGCTCGGCATTGTGCTTGGTGATGTATGGATCGGCATTGTGCTTGGTGCTGTACGGCTCGGCATTGTGCTTGGTGATGTACGGCTCGGCGTTGTGCTTGGTGCTGTACGGCTCGGCATTGTGCTTGGTGCTGTACGGCTCGGCATTGTGCTTGGTGATGTACGGCTCGGCTTTGTGCTTGGTGATGTACAGCTCAGCATTGTGCTTGGTGATGTACGGCTCACCATTGTGCTTGGTGATGTACGGCTCGGCTTTGTGCTTGGTGATGTACGGCTCGGCATTGTCCTTGGTGATGTACGGCTCAGCATTGTGCTTGGTGATGTACGGCTCGGCTTTGTGCTTGGTGATGTACGGCTCGGCATTGTGCTTGGTGATGTACGGCTCGGCTTTCTGCTTGGTGATGTACGGCTCGGCATTGTGCTTGGTGCTGTACGGCTCGGCATTGTGCTTGGTGATGTACGGCTCGGCTTTGTGCTTGGTGATGTACACCTCAGCATTGTGCTTGGTGATGTACGGGTCAGCATTGTGCTTGGTGATCTATGGCTCAGCATTGTGCTTGGTGATGTATGGCTCGGCATTGTGCTTGGTGCTGTACGGCTCAGCATTGTGCTTGGTGATGTATGGCTCAGCATTGTGCTTGGTGATGTACGGCTCGGCATTGTGCTTGGTGATGTACGGCTCGGCATTGTGCTTGGTGATGTACGGCTACAGCTGCTCGGCCATGAAGCCCCCATTGGGCGCAGGGTTTGTGCTGATGTTGCCAGAGGAGGTCTGGACTCTGCAGTTATGGTGTCAGCAGAGCGGTGGTGATATTTCTACCTTCTGCTCCTCAGCACTCGGCCCCCCGCTCTGTAATGTCACAGGGTCTCCACATCGTGGATGAGTTTCTACAGTTTCTTCTATTTCTCAATGATAGGTGATGGGGGAAGATTTAGAAGGGATGAAATGTCATCAACAGACTTGTGGCTCTTATTACAGGACCGCGCTGATATGAGAGGGCTCTGCACCACCGGCCGTTCTGTCAAATATATTACACACTCTTGGCAATGGGACTGGTTGAGAAACCTGAATACATTAAGAGTAGTGTCCCTATAGTTTTGTCCTTCTCTTATGTCATATGCTGATGTACAGCCTGCATTATACTCCACAGCTGCATTCACAATTCTGCTGGTTGTTACCGTTTGCCTAACAGCTGAGATCAGCTGCTATAATGCAGTAGGACAGTTATCTTTTCTGTCTCGTGCATGGTGTAAAGCAAATAATAAAAGATAGAAAAGAATGTCCTCGGGTTTTGACCATGAAGCCTAATTGAGAATGAAAATCATCGGGATTAGCAATATCAAACATTCCAGCCCATAGTAAAACAGGAAAGTCCAGCTCAAATGAACAATTTCTTGAGAATTTCAGGTACACGGGACATAAAAAATTCTACAAGGAAACTGCTATAATGGCGTATGCATCAATGAGTTTCTGGTGTGTTTCCACCCTTAATCATGATCATCATTAAAGGGAAGGTGTCGTAAAAAAAAAAAAAAGAAATTCAGTAACTTAAAAAAAAATGTAAAATATTAATGTTTTAATGTTATGTTTAAATAATATTTGTTTTTAATTGAGAAAAATATAAAAGAAATATTTAAAAATTTGATATTTTCCATTCTTAAACACTAGGGGGAGCAGCTGCTGAAATCCTGCTGCAGAGCTACTGTAGATCTAGCTCACATTACAGCTGCAGTAAAAGTGGGTGGAGTCTGCTCTCCTGTGTGTGCTGTCACCTCCCCTCCCAATCTGGGTGTTTCCAAAAGGATAAGTGAGAATGAAGTTTAGGATCAGAGTGCAGACCCATAATGTTTGTGACCGCAAAGTGATCCTAATATGTGTAAAGTGTTACTAAGGACCGCTGGCATAGTGCCCCACTTTATCCCGTGCCGCACTTTATCCAGCACCGCACTGTATCCCGCGCCCCTATATACTGTGCTGCCAGCTGGGACCAGGGGTCCGAGGTGACATGCGGCGAGGAGGGGTGACTGCACTACAGATATCATGCCGCAATCACTGCTTCTAGCCGCATGCACTCACCTCAGACCTGCCCCCCGGCAGCCTGTCCTGTCAGCCTGGTGTCTGTTCCTCCTGTCAGTGATCACAGCACAGAGCAGCGAAGAGCAGAAGCCCTAAGTAAGCACACGCGGGGAGGGGGTGAGTGGAAGGGTGGGGAGCAGCACGCCAGGATCGGTTACGGTGCAATAACCGCTGTCCGGCACTGGTACTCACCCCATCCTGGCAGGTGACAGGGGGAAAGTGCAGCACACGGCGAACGTACGCTGTGAGCTACACAAAGATGGCGGCGATCTCCTCCCTCTGCTGTGATGTGGACAGCCCAGGGGGCGCGTCCAGCTCACAGCAGAAGCTGTCTCGGTGTGAGAGAATAGGGTCGGAGCCCGACAATCAGAATCAATCCATAGAGGGCTGCCATAGTAACTGTCGTTACACATAGCAGATCCAAGATGGCAGCCCCCAGTGCTTCAGTAAATATAGAATTAAATAAAAACTAACTAAACAGTGAATTTATTTTTGTATTAAAAATACTTTATTCCATAATCACTATTATTAATACAAAAATAATAAAACGTGACACCTTCCCTTTAAGGGTGGAAACACACCAGAAACACGTTGAGGAATAAGCTATTATAGCGGTTTCTTTGTGGAATCTTTGATGTCCCGTGTACTTGAAATTCTCAAGAAATAAAGAAGAAATCGTTCATTTGAGCTGGACTTTCCTTGTTTGTTTATCAAGTCGGGCTCTGAAGAGAGAGTGGATACAGAAATGGAGAGCCGGATTCATTGCTACTATTACATTCCATAGGCCACAATAATGGTCTTTGGCTGGTGAACGGGAGCAGAACCGCCTCTTACCTGACGGCATCCGCTGCTCTTCATTTAATTAGACAGCCTGGAATGACGGTTCAGAGAACCAGCAAGAGGAAAGGCTTGAAAAAACGTCTCTACTGTAAACATTACACTATTTTTCTGACATTTCTGAGCAATTTACTATCATTTCCAACACTGGTACAATCCAAAATCTCCCATTCTTCCCTGGTGTGTTAGGAAAGCTTATGAGTTTATGACCGGCACTGCTTGTACTTTCCAGGCTTCTTCTCTAGTGCCCTCCTAGCCAGTACAGTCAGGGAAATAATGAAGTCTAGATGAAACCTCATTGTTTTGCCTATTATTTCAAAGCTGCCGTCTGGTCAAAGACATGAACTTATTAAAAATGATGCAAGATTTTCAATATAAAAATTTCACAAGAAAATAATTACTTAATGCACCACTCGAGCATTTTTGTTTTTCCTCACTGGAGTCACGCTTTAAATTTAAGAGGACCCTTGCTCCTGGTCTTATGTGCACCCTACGGCGTCTTCACCTTTTTTTGGCATCGCTCTGGTCCCGTGGCGCCATCCTGTGACTGTAACGTTTACTTGGTTGGAAGTTACATCACAAGATCTCAATGTAAGTCTATGAGAGCCAGAACGAGGCTCTCATAGACTTGTATGATTGTTGATCTCCGGCATGCTCCATGATACACTGGTTTCAAAAAGTGCCGAAAACCATCCAGAGTGGCTCGTATAATAGATGAGGACACCGGGTTGAGTATAAGACCAGGGGCAGGGGACCTAGACTTAAAGGGAATCTGTCAGAACGTTTTTGCTATGAAGACTGCATGCTGCAAGGATTAAAACATGTAATTCAGGGATGTCTGTTTATGTCAAGGTCCAAACTATTGTTTATGGTTTTTTTAACTAGCAGGACTTCTCATTGCTCGGATTACAATATCAAGTGCATGGCAGTCCGGCATGTCCCTTCCTCAGCTTGACACCTCACTGTCAATGTACAATCTCCTGGTGTGGGCGGGGACAGCTCTCTCGGCTCTGCTACATGGGTATTTATAAAAATTCTGATTGTGTCAGTACGGCTACAGCCAGTAATCTAAGTGATACATCATTGGATTCAGGATCTCTTTGCCTACGTCATGCTGCTTTCAGATGAAGTTACAAAAACCTGCTGACAGATTCCCTTTAAGCCACCACTTCTGTGGTGAAATAAGGGTTTTCTCCTACTGGAAATGTCATTTCAAATGGTCTGGCATAGGGTAATAATAAAAAAAAAAACATTAATCACCTAGCACTACTCCTTTTCACTTGCTGCCATTTTTACTGTAAGTCTCCGGGCATCAACATCTAGCAGGGGACGGCACACGACAGCTGCAGCTTTTACATTCTGTCCAAGTGGAAGAAGCCATTTTGGATGAAACGTGAAGGCTGCAGCTGATCACTTGCCTCTGATCGGCTACAGCGGGTACATGATGTTGATGCCCCAAGACCAGTAGCGAGTGAGAAGGAGCGGCTCAAGTCCAGGAGGTGAATATATATTTTTATTATTTTTTAACCTTGGCTATTTGACAATAACTTTAACAGTAATGGAAAACCCCCTTCAAGGTGTGCAAAACACAGCAAGAAGACCATCCCTTAAAGCTCCTTGTCTATCGCTTTGTATGAGTAATACATTGATGATATTAAACGTCTCTGCATCTTTTTGTTTTTTTCTAGACCAAGCCGGTTGCATTTGCCGTACGGACGAATGTTGGCTACAGCGCAGCTCATGATGACGAGGTTCCAGTTCCAGGAATGGCTGTTTCATTTGAGGCTAAAGATTTTTTGCATGTCAAAGAGGTGAGGCTATAATGGAATACTAATATCTGCGGATGTCTGGAGGCCTGGAACATTCTTTTATGTGGAGGAAATAAATATATATATATATATATATATATATATATATGGTGGTCCAAAAGTAGGTGGACAGCATGTGTAATAGGGTTATCAAACATGGTGTAAAGTGAAACTGACTCAGTTGCCCTCAACAACCAATCAGATTCCACCTTTCATTTTCCAAAGAGTCTGTGAAGTATGAAAAGTGGAATCTGATTGGTTGCTAAGGGCAACTGAGTCAGTTTCACTTTACACCATGTTTGATAACCCTATTACACATGCTGTCCACCTACTTTTGGACCACCCTATGTGTGTATGTATATATATATATATATATATATATATATATATATATAACATGTGCCGCCCCTGCAGCGGTCGAACCGCTCGGATCCATGGGGGGTGGTTACTTGTGGCTCAAGGGATTCTGGACCCGGGGGCTACGGGCCACACTCAAATGAAGAAGGGGATTATTTACAGGGGATAGGTATAGTTCGTGACGCCACCCGTGGTGTGTGGTAATAGGGAGTACCGCCGTTGAGAGTACCCGGGGTGATGGAGTAGGGCAGCAAGATAACGTTACCCTCCACGGGTAGGAGAAGGCCCCGGGACTCTAGATGGTGGTATGGGGTGCAGGGGGATGCTCGCTGGTTCCAGGGTTAATTTGGTACTCACTCAGCAATAAAGCAGACGCTGACAACAGGGTAAACCAAGTCTCTGACTGCCGCTGACTCTTGAGGGGAGCTCGTAGGGGTCCTGTCCCCTACAGCACTGCCTGGTGGTCCGTGACCTGCCTCCTGGCACACAATTTAGAGTTTCCTTTGTGGCCCGTCAGCTTGGAGCTTTAGAGGCCCCGCTCCCCACTATGGCTAACTGAAGGAGCTTGCTCTCAGGAGCTCACGCTTGGGATTTCAGTGGGCCGCTTGTTTGGAAAGCCCTATCTCCCTCGTTTCGCTAGTGCCCCCGATCTCTGAGCTTCGTGGGAACAGTCCATAGAGGTCCTGTTCTCCACAGGTTAATTGCCGGGTCTCCTGAAGCTTCACCCCGACCTAGGTTCCGTGTACCCAGCCGTGCCTTTGGTCCCAGACTGGTGATTAGGCCCAGGCTGCTGACCGTCCTCTAAGACAGGTGCCAGGCACCTAGCCTCAATCCCCTGCGACCAAGGGTCCAACTCCTGTAGGTTCAGACCACCGCCTGCGACCTAGTCTGCTTCTCCCCTGGGAGCTACAACTCCCAGCTTCCTCAGAGCTCCTCACAGCTCAAGGGCTTCCACTGAACTCTGGGGAGCTGCTACTCCCCAGCTCCTCACTTACTGGGAGCTACTTCTGTTTTGCCTGTCAGCTCTGCACTTCCTCCCTCGCTGACTTCTCCCCTCCCACCACGCTGTCTGACCCCTAGGTGGGCTGCCCTATTCCAGCTTAAGCAGCCCACCGGTGTGCCTGACAGGTGTGGTGTGAGGTGTAACTAGGATTTGTGAATGCTGGTGGAGGCAGTACTGCAGGTTAGGTTCCCAGAACCATGGGGCCTTGAGTCCTGCACGGGGAGAGAAAGATTGTGCAGAACCCTGTGACGACCTGACTAGTCCAGAGCGTCATATATATATATATATATATATATATATATATATATATATATTGTGAGGTAGCACGGTCGGCTGCGCAGCAGAAGACACGGGATCCAGGCATTAAGTTTCACAGCACACGGTTTAATGTCCAAACAAGAATCCACACCAATATACATGTGCCTCTCCAGCAGAGAACTCAGGGAGTTGTGTTCACTCCCTCACACCCGGCACACCTGCCCTTGTTCCTGTTTCCATTTAACCCTTCCTTCAGCCTGTAGGAAAACAGCATTAACCCTAGAGTGGATTTACTTTCTATCATGGAGTGAGCACAACCGGGGCGAGACATACCGGCCGTCATAGATAACCCCGGTCACAGTCTCACATACCCCCCCCTCAGTTCAAGCGAGCGGGGTTGAACTCCCGCCATCAAACACGGGCCGCGGGACAAGGCATCAGCGTTGCCCTGCAACCTACCGGCCCTGTGTTCAACCGTAAACCGGAAGTTCTGCAGAGAAAGGAACCACCGGGTAACCCGGGCATTCCGTTCCTTGGCGGACCTCATCCAGACCAGTGGAGAGTGATCCGTCACCAAGCGAAACTGCCGTCCCAGCAGGTAATAGCGCAGGGACTCCAAGGCCCACTTGATCGCCAGGCACTCCTTCTCCACTACGCTATAATTCCGCTCGGGAGGGGTGAGCTTCCTACTTAAGAAGGTGACGGGGTGTTCCTCCCCCTGAACCACCTGAGACAACACTGCCCCCAGGCCGACCTCTGAGGCGTCAGTCTGTACTATGAACTCCTTCCGGAAATCAGGGTGTACGAGAACGGGCTGTCCGCACAGGACCCCCTTCAGGGCCCGGAAGGAGTCCTCGGCCTGCGGAGTCCAGCGCACCATGACGGACTTCTTGCCTTTGAGAAGGTCCGTCAAGGGGGCCGATAGTCCCGCAAAATCCTTTACAAACCTCCTGTAGTATCCCACGATACCCAGGAAGGCCCTAACCTGCTTCGTGGTCAGGGGTCTAGGCCACTTCTGGATCGCCTCAACCTTGTTAACTTGGGGCTTAATCACTCCTTGGCCTATCACGTAGCCCAAGTAGCGGGCTTCCGTGAGTCCCAACGCACATTTCTTGGGATTGGCTGTCAATCCGGCTGTTCGAAGCGCGTCCACCACCGCTTGTACCTGTTCCAAGTGGGTCTGCCAATCGGAACTGTAAATAATGATGTCATCAAGGTACGCTGATGCATACGCCTGGTGGGGTTCCAGCACTAAGTCCATCAACCTCTGGAACGTGGCCGGAGCGCCATGTAACCCAAAAGGCAAGACAACATAGTGGAAGAGACCCTCCGGCGTAACAAAAGCGGTTTTCTCCTTGGCGGACTCCGTCAGTGGCACCTGCCAGTACCCCTTGGTCAGGTCGAGCGTGGTAAAATACCGCGCCTGTCCCAGCCTATCAATCAGCTCATCCACCCTGGGCATGGGGTAGAGATCGAACTTGGATATTTCGTTCAATCTCCTAAAGTCATTGCAGAACCTTAAGGAGCCATCGGGTTTTGGTATTAGGACAATCGGACTAGCCCATTCACTCCGGGATTTTTCGATGACCCCCAGGCGTAACATTGTCTTTACTTCCTCCGATATGGCTTGTCGTCGAGCCTCCGGTACCCGGTATGACTTCAGGCGTACCTTCAGGTGGGGCTCGGTGACAATATCATGTCGTATCAGACTGGTCCTACCGGGCAGCTCGGAGAAGACATCGGGGTTCTGCTGAACCAACCGTCTGGCCTCTCGCCTCTGAGTCTTGGTGAGGGCTTCTCCAATCCTTACTTCCGGTTCGTCCTCTCCGGAGGTCGCTGGAGCCGGAGGTGAACGACCCGAAGAGGAGGGAGATGGGGAAAAAACAGCCATCAGGCTTTCCCGTTCCTGCCACGGTTTTAATAGGTTGACATGGTATATTTGTTCAGGTTTCCGCCTACCGGGCTGCAATACTTTATAGTTAACCACCCCGACTCTTTCCTTTATCTCGTAGGGGCCTTGCCACTGAGCCAGGAACTTACTCTCCGCCGTGGGGATTAATACCAACACCCGATCCCCGGGTTTAAAGGTCCGCACGGTGGCTTGTCTATTGTAGCGGCCGCTTTGCGCGGCCTGAGCCTCCTGTAAATGCTCCTTCACAATTGGCATGACCGCGCTTATGCGGTTCTGCATACCCAAAATGTGTTCAATCACACTTTTATGGGGGGTGGGCTCTTGCTCCCATGTTTCCTTTGCCAGGTCCAACAATCCCCGGGGATGTCGCCCGTATAACAATTCAAAAGGCGAAAACCCCGTGGATGCCTGTGGCACCTCACGGATGGCAAACATCAAATAGGGAAGCATCATATCCCAGTCTTTCCCGTCTTTTGAAATTACCCTTTTGAGCATGGTTTTCAGGGTTTTATTGAAACGCTCGACTAAACCGTCCGTTTGAGGATGATACACAGACGTACGCAACTGCTTGATCTGGAGTAGCCGGCATAGCTCTTTGGTCACTTTAGACATGAATGGGGTCCCCTGATCCGTAAGGATCTCCTTGGGCAACCCCACCCGGCAGAACACAGCAAACAACTCCCAAGCTATAAGCTTTGCTGCAGTATGTCTGAGAGGTATCGCCTCGGGATACCGGGTGGCATAGTCAACGATCACTAGGATGTGTTGGTGCCCTCGAGCGGACTTTACGAGGGGCCCCACCAGATCCATCCCTATCTGTTCAAAAGGGACTTCTATAATGGGTAACGGTACCAACGGACTGCGAAAATGGGTCAGGGGTGCGGTAAGCTGACACTCCGGGCAGGTTTCGCAGAACCGTTTTACCTCCCCAAAGACTCCGGGCCAATAGAACCTTTGCAATATTCGCTCCTGCGTTTTCTTGACCCCTAGGTGGCCACTCATCAGGTGTTTATGAGCCAAGTCGAGGACCCGCCGACGATGCGGCTGGGGCACCACCAACTGCTCTACCCCCACGCCCCGTATTTCATCTACCCGGTAGAGTAAATCCTGCTTAAGAGCGAAATGGGGGTACCTTACCTGGGCACCGGGCAGCTGTGCCACCCCGTCAATTACTGTCATCCGACTCCGGGCATGTATTAGGGTAGGGTCCTGGAGTTGGGCAGTCCCAAACGTATCCGGGGACGCCTCCAACTCCGGGATGGGCTCGACCATTTCAGCCTCTCCTGCCAATACCTCTAGGGGTGACCTATCGGGTTCACACTCTGTCCCTATCATGGGGACCCCTACGGCAGGTGTCCCGGATTCAGGATTGTAGGGCTCAGGTCCCGGACTGACCAATATCTGAGGAGACTTTGGGGGTCCCTTCCATAAAGTCCAAAAATAGGGCAGATCCCTTCCTAGGATCACGTCATAGGGAAGAGTGTTAAGAAGTCCCACCTCATGTTGCACCTAACCGCAAGGTGCTGTGATGGTGACAATCCCTGTGGGATAGTCTCGGCGGTCCCCATGTATGCAAACCACCCCCACGGTACGTCCTGTGGCCTTTACTTTAGCCCTCAAGGTGGATCGCACAAGGGTCACTAAGCTTCCGGAATCCAACAATCCTGTAACCGGACATCCATTCACCTGTATTTGGCACAAGTGGGGCTCAGTCTCTGGGGGGACCAGGTCAGCGGTACACACCACCTGAGCATACATTGAACCCCGCCGGGTAACCCCACAATCCATGGGCTCCGTGGTGAGTGGACACTGGGCTTCCATATGTCCCACCCGGTGGCACCGCCAACATCTAATGGGGACGGAAACCCCCTTGACGGGTTGTCGTTTAGGGTACAGAACCTTCCGGACCTCAGGATTGGCGGCCGCGGCCTCAGACGGGACGGTAGGGGACTCCTGCACCGTTGTCAGCGGTGGGTCCTTGGCCCTAGGCTTGGAGGGGCCGGACCGACGGGCGGTACGCAAAGTCTCAGTGTCCCGTATCAAGTCCTGCGTAGCCACATGCCGCTCTACCAGGGATACTAATTGGTCCAGGGTACTCGGGTCACCCTGTCCTACCCACCGTTGAACGGTGACGGGTAAAGTGCGCACAAAACGATCCACTACTACCCTTTCCACCATCTGCGCCGGGCTCAGAGTGTCAGGCTGCAACCACTTTTTTACAAGATGCAATAAGTCATAGGCCTGGGAGCGTACGGGTTTGGCTTCCTCATAGAACCACTGATTTACCCGCTGAGCCCGTACATAGGTATTCACCCCCAACCGTGCCAGTATTTCGGCTTTTAGGGTCACATAGTCAATGGCGTCCTCGGTGCAGAGGTCCAGGTACGCTTTTTGGGGTTCCCCCGTCAGATAGGGCGACAATACCTCAGCCCACTGGGGGGTCGGCAGCTTTTCCCGCTCGGCCACCCGCTCAAACACCGCCAGGAACGCTTCCACATCATCCCCCGGGGTCATCTTTTGCAACGCTTGTCTCACCGCTTTCCGGACGCTGCCGTCATCACCCGGTCCCGGGGTTGTTGCTGCCGGTCCGGCACGGATCGACTTGGCCAGGAGAACCATCTGTTCTTGATGTCTTTGTTCCTGCAATTGTAAGGCTTGCTGCTGACGTGCATTGGCCTGAACCAGCTGTTCTTGGTGCGATTTCAAGGATTGGAGCAGGTGTGCATTGGTCTGTTGCTGCTGTGCATTAGCTTGTTGCTGCTGTGCATTAGCCTGAGCCAAATGCTTTAGTATGTCCTCCATGGCGTCGCTGGGTTTGGGCCGTAGTATAGCCGCTTGAATCCAGGACATGTGCTACCGGGTCACCAGAAAAGGAAGCTACACCTCACCGGCCGGGATGCCCGCCGATTCTCCACCATATGTGAGGTAGCACGGTCGGCTGCGCAGCAGAAGACACGGGATCCAGGCATTAAGTTTCACAGCACACGGTTTAATGTCCAAACAAGAATCCACACCAATATACATGTGCCTCTCCAGCAGAGAACTCAGGGAGTTGTGTTCACTCCCTCACTCCCTCACACCTGCCCTTGTTCCTGTTTCCATTTAACCCTTCCTTCAGCCTGTAGGAAAACAGCATTAACCCTAGAGTGGATTTACTTTCTATCATGGAGTGAGCACAACCGGGGCGAGACATACCGGCCGTCATAGATAACCCCGGTCACAGTCTCACAATATATATATATATATATATGCACACGTACATTATATATATTATTTTTTTATTTACCACGATAACATGTTTTCCAGGAACAGCATTACAGTTTTTATGAATATATGAATATTTATGAATATAGCAGTCCTCATTATTACCTGCCATTGTTCTTTTCTGTATATACACTACATGACTATGTCCGCAGGGGTCAGCTGTCTTATATTCCAGTTTTACTATTATATAAACCTAAGAAAAACCAAAGAAATAGGCGTGAGTATAAGTTGGTATACATGCAATGTGTAGGAGCACGTTCACACTGTGGCCATTTAAAGTGAACCTGTCAGATGCAATATGTGCCCAGAACCCTGAACGGGTCTGGGTGCACATTGCTAGTTCCTGCCTAACAGTCCCTGTATACACTAGCATAAAGAGATCTTTAGAAAAGTATTTCTAAAGATCTTTTATCGTATGCTAATGAGCAAGGGCACTAGCCCCCTGGGCGATAGTTCCCCTGGCTAGTTGAGCCCCATTAACATATTAGTGGGCCCCTGTGGGCGTGCTAACATGTTAATTAATGCACAGCATATTATGATACCCAGCGCAGATAAAGCATATGGTTAAAGACTGCAGCCCCCAGCCATGCGCTTATCTTGACTGTGTATCAAAATAAGAGGGACCGTATGCAGCTTTTAAAAATGATTTAAATAAATAATTTTAAAAAACAGCGTGTGCCCCTCACCCCAATTTTGAGACCCATCCATGATATAGCCGACAGCTAGGGGCTGGTATTCTCAGGTTCTCAGGCTGGGGAGTCCCATGCTTATTGGGCCCTGCCAGCCTAAAAATAGCAACCTGCATCCAACAAGGACTGTCTAATCCATTAGATGCGACAATCCCGGAACTTTACCCGACTCATCCCAATTGCCCTGGTGTGGTGGCAGCCGGGGTAATAAGGGGTTAATACAAGCTCACAGCTGCTACTAAACCCTAGATTAGTGATGGAAGGCCTCTATAAGACCCCCTGTTACTAATCTGTAAGTGAAAAGAAATAAACACAAACACCAAAAAAATCCTTTATTTGAAATAAAATACAAAAAAAACCCCCACCCTCTTTCACCCCTTTATTAACTTCAAAAATACCGCAATGAGCAGTGACTTTCTGCCGCCCCATGGTCCCGTTACCTTCAGGTCGTCTCAGGGTCTTCAGGAACGGCGCGTCCTGGGTCCTTCTGGTCACAGGTAGGTTGACTTCTATGGGATTTGTGATGCCACTTTCGGCATTGCGGTCAGGGCGACCACCACTGCATATTAGGGGACGCCTGAGGCTGATGTTGGATGCAGTTAGATGTAGTGGCCCCCCGAGAGTGAGGCTGGCCCCAGGGCCCAGTTTGGGTGTGTGGAACCACAGGTCGCAAAATGACTGACAAGCACAGCAAGAATGTCTTTCAGGGTTTTTACTCACTTCAGGTGGCAGGGGCTTCAGGCTGACTTATGAGGGTGGCTACTGACTCACCTTCCTAGCCCTCTTGTGTTTGTGGTGACCCAGACTTGTAGTCCTACGGGGTCACCCAGGGAAGTTGCTTCTGCCTGTTCTCCCCTTTTTCGGCCCGTTTGCTTGTAGCCTGAACCAGGTCACTCCGGCAGCTTGCCTCTTGTGAACTATGGGCCCTCTCGTTGCTACGTGGCTGCAGACTCTGTGGTGTTTTGGTGGAGGGTATGAAGTACCCCCACCTGCAGGTTGAGCAGGCCAACTGAATGGGCCCCTACTCTGGGGACCTGTACGCCGTGCGGGCAGGGTCCACTAGGCAGTCCCCGTACTCAGCCACCTCATTGCACTCCGGCCTCAGGTGGTTTTCGGGCGGCACTACCAGGTGGCCCTTTCTACCCCGCCAGAAGCAATGAACGGTGCAGTGTCTAGAAGGGCTCTGCTCACTGCTCTGCCCTCCAGATGCGACTTCTCACCTCCACTTCCTCTGACTGACTCTCTGCCTCTGCACACTCCTGTTCCCAGTAACACCACCCACCACTAGCTGGGCGGTGAGGGCCACGCCCCCTCCCTAAGTCTGCTCAGGGGTCCCCTCTAGCTGTGTGTGTGCTCCTGGTTACTAGTGTTCCGTGTGTCCACACCCCGGTCAGCCTTCTGGATTAGCTGTGTTGTACTGCCCCAGCATGGGTGCAGTACTCAGTGGTGCCTGACCAGGTCAGGGGCGCCACAACGTCACTCAGGTTATTTGTGGTCACAGTTAACGTTTCCCACGGTCTTCCAACTGTGACCGCAAATAACCTGAGTGACATCACTGCTCATCGCTGCAGCTTAATCGCTTGAAGCTTACAGCAGGTGGTCATGCCCACGTACTGCCATTTTATATGTAACAGAGGTGGATTCGTCATGGGACCTCGTGTGGATTAGGTTGGACCGGAGTGTTTTTAGAGTTAATAAAGAGGGTATTTTAATTTTTTTTTTTTTATATAAAGAATTTTTTCAGCGTTTGTGTTTATTTCTTTCCACTTATAGATTAGTAATGGGGGGGATCTCATAGATGCATTTCATTACTAATCTAGGGCGACAATCCTGGGCAGGCTGCTATTTTTAGGCTGGAGGGGCCCAATAACCACGGGTCTCCCCAGCCCGATCATATCAGCCCCCAGCTGTCACCTTTATCATGGCTGGGTATCAAAATTGCGGGGGACCGCACAAGTTTTTTTTAAAATTATTTCTTTACATAATTTTTAAAAAGCCGCATGCGGTCCCTCTTATTGTTATCTATAGCCAAGAAAAGCGCACGGCTAGGGGCGTCAGCCTGCAGCTGTATGCGTTATCTGTGCTGGGTATCATAATATGGGGTGACCCTTCACCAATTTATTTATTTATTTTTATACCAATACAGACGCACACACAGCGTCTGTGAGTTCTTGTAGTCAGACGCTGTCACTCAAGGTGGGGGTATGTCTGACTGCAACCAATCAGAGATTCGGGGGCTGCCGGTGGGTGGGGGAAGCAGTGCATATGTAGGAGCTTAGTGAGTGGCCACAGAGGTAGCGTTAGAGCTGCCCGGGAGACTTGGTAAGTATAACGCACTCTACTCCAATCCCCCTATCCCTTCTACTACCATTTTAAAGCGCCGGATTCAGATCCCCATAAACGTTTATGGGGACCGGCATCCGACCAATTATCCTTGATCAATTCCTGGCACGAACCATGTTTTGTTTTTTTTTTAAACCCAGTTGGACTCGCCGAACCATGGTATTTGTAAGTCCGCCCATCACTAATCATCAACCATTCACAAAAATATATGATCACGGGGGTCTAACTGCTGGGACATCCACCAATCATAAAAATTGATGAAGCGTGGACTACTGCTCCATTGACTGCAGTGGTTATGTTCCTCGACCAGTGTTGGTGTGATCGGTGGTTGTCCCAGGGGTGAGACCCAAGCAATCCTCTGGTCAGATAATACATGTAATTCCTGGGGTAAAGCCTTTTAAGATCCTGGGTTCCCATTCACTATATGTAACAGTGCAGCCACCTACCACGTGCCATGTATAATACCGATGTCTTGTGTGGCGGAGGGGCACGCGGCTGCCTATTCTTCCCCTATAGCTATGCTCCTGTATGGAATTATATAGGTCAGTATGTTCTTCTCATACAAAGTTGTTCATAGTATATACGGTAGTTTTGCAACTTTTTTTTTTTTCCAGAAATTTAACAATGACTGGTGGATAGGGCGGCTGGTGAAAGAAGGATGCGAAATAGGATTCATCCCAAGTCCGGTAAAGCTCGAAAACATGAGGCTTCAGCATGAACAAAAAGCAAAACAGGGGAAATTCTATACAAGGTATTAAAGGGTCTCCATCTACTTTATAACCTTTATAGCTGGTGTGTCCTCCCCGAACCCATCCACCATGGAGGACCGCGGACATCCACTGGTGTGTACGGCGCCATGTAAGGCGGGCTTTGCACGTTGCGACATCGCAAGCCGATGCTGCGATGTCGCACGCGATAGTCCCCGCCCCTGTTGCAGGTACGATATCTTGTGATAGCTGGCGTGGCGAAAATTATCGCTACGCCAGCTTCACACGCACTCACCTGCCCTGCGACCGTCGCTCTGGCTGGCGACCCGCCTCCTTCCTAAGGGAGCGGGTCGTGCGGCGTCATAGCGACGTCACACGGCAGGCGGCCAATAGCGGCGGAGGGGCGGAGATGAGCAGGATGTAAACATCCCGCCCACCTTCTTCCTTCCGCATAGCCACCGGCGGCAGGTAAGGAGATGTTCCTCGCTCCTGCGGCTTCATGGTGGTGAGATGAACAGGTATTATAAAATTCATCAAACAAAGATTACTATATGGTTTATAAATACAATGTAAATAGAAATAGATTATCAACATACAGAACAATAGAATAACACTCTTATTCCACAAATGGGTGCAGGTCAAAGCTTCAATATATCAATAATAAACTCCTGATCACTCCTGCTGAGATGTGTCAACTCAGCTGCATGGAGACTCACAGGAGGAATTTCCCATTAAACAGCGTTAACAGACAAAGCCTGTGACCAGCATCCCTGTAGAAAAGAGATCACTCACCCCTGGTAGTTGAAGTACCCAAGAAAAATGTGCCCCGACGCATGTTTCAATGTCTTCTTCAGGGGGCCGTAGAGCGTGCAGGATAGGCATACAGATTTTGGTGCAGATTTTGAAAAAAAAAGTGTCAAAAAAGACAGAGTGTGTACATAGCCTTATCGTTGCTTTTCTTGGCTCTGTGTATATGTTTTTCTTTTCTTGGCATCGCCGACATTTTTTACTCTTAAGGGGGCTTTACGCGCAGCGATATTGCTAGCGAGTATACCCGCCCCCGTCGTTTGTGCGTCACAGGCAAATCGCCGCCCATGGCGCACAATATCGTTACACGGACTTACCTGCCTAGCGACATGGCTGTGGACGGCGAACCACCTCCTTTCTAAGGGGGCGGTTCGTGCGGCGTCACAGCGGCGTCACTAAGCGGACGCCCAATAGAAGCGGAGGGATGGAGATGAGCGGCTGTAACATCCCGCCCACCTCCTTCCTTCCTCATTGCCGGCGGCCGCAGGTAAGCTGTAGTTCGTCGTTCCCAGGTTGTCTCACGTAGCGATGTGTGCTGCCTCGGGAACAACGAACGACCTGCGTCCTCAACAATCAACGATTTTTTGAAAATGAACGAAGTGTCAACGATGGACGATTTGGTGAGTATTTTCCATTGCTAATGACCGCTCGTTGGTGTCACACGCAACGACGTCGCTAACGATGCCGGATGTGTGTCACGGAATCCATGACCCCGGCGATATATCGTTAGATACGTTGTTGAGTGTATTGGGGCCTTTATAAGCAACCTGTACGTTTTGATTTCCTAAGTAAACAATATATTTTATGATATGATCTATTTTTCCCATAAATAAATGTCTTTGTGTTTTAGGGAAGTTCACAGACCCCTATTAGGATCAGATTATTTTTGGCGGCTTTGATATTCAGGCTTTGGCAGGGAAATAAAGTGCCGGATAGTTTCTTCAGTTTCATTGACATATTAAGAGACCACAAAGCTTAATGTGAACTCTCTGCTTTGTGGGGGCACAATAGAAAAACTTCAAGAATGTTGTGCACTTCGTCTTTTATAGACAAATATTTAATTTCACCGTTTCATTAGCGTCCAGATGACATATTTATGTATAAATGCCGATTATAGGAAGTGACATAATTCTATCTCTTTCTATGTAATAGTAAAACCGGGGCAAATTCTTCTTCCAGTTTGGGTGATGTGGTACCAAGCTCTAGAAGATCAACTCCACCATCATCTGGTAAGTCGTTCTCCTCAACAATCCCCCGACCTCTCTGACCTTAGAACTGAACGCTTATATTTTCAATAATTCCTACTTTTAGGAACTAATTGGTTGTCTTGGGGAATACATCCAAAGGTTGTCAGAGTAGTATAAAAAAAAAGAAGTAATGCTCATCTTTAGTGATCACCAGCAGCTCCTGGTCTCTGGGAGACCCTAATCTCATCCTGAAAATATGGAGTAATGTTTGGTTCCTCTGCGCTGACCAGACAAAATAAATCCAAAATTCTTAGGTAGGATGTGTGGTTTAATATCTATGCATTTCAAGACACTCTTGCCCCTTCATCAGGATAAAACCATTGTGCTAGTTTTCTGCCCTAGTGTTTTATCTAATCTCATCGTCACACAACAGAAATGGACAGACGTGCCCAATCACTAGCAAATCTGCCAAATTCCAATTTGACAAATTTGCTCAAATTTGGATAGAAAATTTGACTTGAATCTATTTTATTCAATCTGAATTGATTGAACATGATGGCTTTGGTTGGGAACCTGAACCTCACAGCTTTGGTTGGAAACCTGAATCTGATGGCTTTGGTTGGGAACCTGAACCTGATGGCTTTGGTTGGGAACCTGAACCTGATGGCTTTGGTTGGGAACCTGAACCTGATGGCTTTGGTTGGAAACCAGAACCTGACGGCTTTGGTTGGGAACCTGAACTTGATGGCTTTGGTAGGGGACCTGAACTTGATGGCTTTGGTAGGGAACCTGAACTTGATGGCTTTGGTTGGGAACCTTAACCTAATGGCTTTGGTTGTGAACCTGAACCTGATGGCTTTGGTTAGGAATCTGAACCTGATGGCTTTGGTTGGGAACCTGAACCTGACAGCTTTGGTTGGGAACCTGAACTTGATGGCTTTGGTTGGAACCTGAATCTGATGGCTTTGGTTGGGAACCTGAACCTGACAGCTTTGGTTGGGAACCTGAACTTGATGGCTTTGGTTGGGAACCTGATGGTTATGGTTGGGAATCTGAACCTGATGGCTTTGGTTGGGAACCTGAACCTGATGGCTTTGGTTGGGAACTTGAACTTGAAGGCTTTATTTGGGAACCTGAACTTGATGGCTTTGGTTGGGAACCTGAACTTGATTGCTTTAGTTGGGAACCTGATGGCTATGGTTGGGAATCTGAACCTGATGGCTTTGGTTGGGAACCTGATGACTTTGGTTGGGAACCTAAACCTGATGGCTTTGGTTGGGAACCTGAACCTGATGGCTTTGGTTGGGAACCAACCTGATGGCTTTGGTTGGGAAACTGAACTTGATAGCTTTGGTTGGAAATTTAAACTTGATGGCTTTGGTTGGAAACCTGAACTTGATGGCTTTGGTTGGAAACCTGACTCTTCTGCCGTAACAGCCTGATAATTTTCCACTGATTTCTTAAAGGGAACCAAACATCAGGATTTTCGTGTATAAGCTGCAGCCAGTGCAGTGCTGGCACTATCAGGCACAGTGTGTACAGGGTGCAGCTCGGGTGTTTAGGCAGTGAAATACAACTTTATAAAGTTTGAAATTTCGTGCACTTTTTGATTGCAGTGTGCACCTCTGCAGATAATGTCCGGGCGGGTTATGCAGGAGTTCCCCGCCCCCCCACCAGTCTGTTCCTCCCTCTCTCCTGATGTCCGGGCGGGTTATGCACGTGTTTCCCGCCCCCCCGTGCCGCCTGTTCCTCCCTCCCTCCCTCTGGCTGTATGTAAATATCTAATCTTCAGAAACATGGTGCCGGAGTGGGCCTCTGCGCATAGCGCTTATCTCCGGCGCCATGTTTCTGAAGCCCCCGCATTACACAACTTGGTGTCTGAGAGGGCGGCGCATGCGCTCTCGTTTCTTCACAGCCCGTTGTGACCGCGGGAGCGCGCGCGATTAGAACAGGACAGAACAGCTGACCAGAGGACGCGATTACCTGCTGCTCCTGTATCGTGCCGCCCCAGGACACCGGGCCAACACACCAGCCGGTGTGACATCGCTGTGGCGCCGCCCTCTCAGACACCAAGTTGTGTAATGCGGGGGCTTCAGAAACATGGCGCCGGAGATAAGCGCTATGCGCAGAGGCCCACTCCGGCGCCATGTTTCTGAAGATTAGATATTTACATACAGCCAGAGGGAGGGAGGTAGGAACAGGCGGCGCGGGGGGGCGGGGAACACGTGCATAACCCGCCCGGACATCAGGAGAGAGGGAGGAACAGGCTGGTGGGGGGGCGGGGAACTCCTGCATAACCCGCCCGGACATTATCTGCAGAGGTGCACACGTCAATCAAAAAGTGCACGAAATTTCAAACTTTATAAAGTTGTATTTCACTGCCTAAACACCCGAGCTGCACCCTAATGGTATGTACACACTGTGCATGATAGTGCCAGTACTGCACTGGCTGCAGCTTATACACGAAAATCCTGATGTT
The DNA here is from genome assembly GCF_048569485.1 of Anomaloglossus baeobatrachus. Lineage (NCBI taxonomy): Eukaryota > Metazoa > Chordata > Amphibia > Anura > Aromobatidae > Anomaloglossus > Anomaloglossus baeobatrachus. The sequence continues at coordinate 536,887,864 of NC_134358.1, read as the reverse complement.
TGGTTCCCTTTAAGGCATCCGCTCGTTCTTCACTCTTTGCCGGTGACTTGTAGATCTTGGTGCATGTTGTAATGTCATGACATGCTCTACCTCACGAAGTTACATACAGTCATATGAAAAAGTTTGGGCACCCCTATTAATGATAACCTTTTTTCTTTATAACAATTTGGATTTTGCAACAATTATTTCAGTTTCATATATCTAATAACTGATGGACTGAGTAATATTTCTGGATTGAAATGAGGTTTATTGTACTAACAGAAAATGTGCAATCCGCATTAAAACAAAATTTGAACAGTGCAAATCCATCTGACTTCCATTTAACTGGATTCAAGTGAATCAAAATCCCAAACATTTGGATTTTCTAGAATCCACGAATTTTGGGATGTTCCAAAATAATATGCTCAGTTTAGATTCAATTCACTCATCCTTATCAAGCAGCGATAGACTTGGAGACATTTTTGTTGTGTTGACCAGGAAGAAGACCACAGACTGAGAGCTGCTGGGTATCTATGAGAATAATTTTTTGTCTCCAGTCTGAGCCTTTTTTAAAGTAGTTCTCTCCCCGATAATCTTTTTACTAACGCTTAGTGTTCAGTATTTCTCCTGTGCATTAGAGACACAGAAATCCATGTGCTGTGTTATATACAGGGCCCAAGCTGTCTGACTCTTTCCAAGTAAACTTTTATGATATATTCTTTGAATACTACAAGATGTACAGTATATACAGTCATGGCCGAAAGTGTTGGCACCCTTAAAATTGTTGCAGAAAATGAAGTATTTCTTTAAAGTATTTGAAGTAATTACATGTTTTGTTATACACATGTTTATTTCCTTTGTGTGTATTGGAACAAAAAAGAAACACAGAAGAAAAGGAAAATTGGACATAATTTCACAGAAAAATCCAAAAATGGGCCGGACAAAATTGTTGTCCCCCTCAACTTAATACTTGGTTGCACACTCTTATGAATAAATAACTGCAATCAATCGCCTCCTATAACCGTCCACAAGCTTCTTACTCCTCTCACCTGGAATTTTGGACTCTTTATAAACTGCTCCAGGTTTCTAATATATTTGAAGGTGTCTTCTCCCAACAGCAAATTTAAGATCTCTCCACAGGTGTCACTGGGATTTAGATCCGGACTTATTGCTGCCACTTGGAAACTTGCCAGTGCTTTGTTTCTATCTTTTTGGGGGCTTCTTGAAGTATGTTTAGGGTTATTGTCCTGCAGGAAGACCCAAGACCTAAGATGCAAACTCAGCTTTCTGACACTGGGCACTTCATTGCCACCCAAAATCCTTTTGGTGATCTTCAGATTTCTTTTGATGCCTTACAAACAGTCAAGGCCCCCAGTGCCAGAGGCAGCAAAACAACCCCCAAAATATCTTTGAACCTCTGCCATGTCTGACTGTAGGTACTGTGCTCTTTTCTTTGTACGCCTCATTCCATTTTCAGTAAACAGTACAATTGTCTTCATTTACTCCTGGCTCAGCTGTAGCTGAGCTTTTTTTTAGTTTCACATTTCTGCTACAGGTCACATTAGGGGTTAATCCCTCCTGCCTCGTTCTGGAGGTCAGGCCACTATATTATGGCACTGCTTCTCTGGAGCTATGCCAGTGATATTTCCAGCTCTGCTGTGTTCTGCTTGTGAGTGACCTGTTGTCTGCTCTGCCCCCTCCTGACCTCCATGTTCACCTGACCTGTTGTTGACCTCTGTTCCCGTCTGTTGGTGTCTCTCCCGTTGTCTCCCTGTTTGTTCCTCATCTGCTTACCTTGATTCCATTCCTGTCCTCTTCCCATTCTTCCCCGCTTCTGAGTTCTGACTTCCCGGCTACTAACTCCTTGCTTCCATCTGACTACGTTTTGACTTTACCCTTGTGTATTTACAATTCTACTGCCATCTGGTGGGCTTGACTGGTATTACCTCTGCTAGGGAATACTCTGCTCATACGTTTTCTCCACTCTACCGCCCTCTAGTGGTTTACCTGCTAACTACCTTCTCAGGTAGTTTCAGGAATCTTCTATGTACCACTTTAGTGCGCTGTACTGCTTTAGGACATCTAGAGTACAGCTTGACAAGAATGGTGTGCTTTATCCAAAAAGTTCTATCTTGGTCCCATCTGTCCACAAAACGCTTTTCCAGAAGGATTTTGGTTACTCGCGTACATTTTGGCAAACTGCAGTTTCGTTTTTCTTAGGTTTCTGTGTTTGCAGTGGGGTCCTCCTGGGTCTCCTCCATAGCGTTTCATTTAATTTACATGTGGACGGATAGTTTGCGCTGATACTAATGCACCCTGAGCCTGCAGGACAACTTTAATTTGTTTGGACCTTGATTGGGGCTTATTCACCATCCAAACTATCCTATGTTGCAACCTTTCATCAATTTATCTCTGCTGTCCACATCCGGGGAGATTAGCTCAAGTGCCATGGGTTGTAAAGTTCTTCATTATGTTGTACACCGTGGACAAAGGTCTCTGAAGATGGACTTGTAACCTTCAAATTGTTATTTTTTAGCAATTTTGGTTCTGAAGTCCTCAGACAGTTCACTTGATTATGTTAAGCACCGTATACAAAGGAACATCAAGATCTCTGGAGATAGACTTGTAAACTTGATCTTGATGATATTTTTCAACAATTTTGGTTCTCAAGTCTTCAAACTTACACAAACACACAACGCAAATATTGAGTCAACTTCTTTCCATTTTATCTGGTTTCAGGTGTGATTTTCATATTGCCCACACCTGTTACTGCCACAGGTGTATTTGAACGAGCATCTTATGCTTGAAACAAAGTTGTTTACACTCCTTTCTGGAAAGGTGCCAACAAATTTGTTAGGCCCATTTTTGAGGATTTGTGTGAAATGATGTCCAATTTGCCTTTTTTCTTAGTTTTTATTTGTGTTGTTCTAATACACACAAAGGAAACAAACATGTGTATAACAAAACTTGTAATTGCAATAATTCTCTAGAAGAAATATTTCATTTTCTGGAAAAATTTCAAGGGTGCCAACACTTTTGGCGATGACTATAGCGATACTCCAACAATAATAAAAGCTGAACAGATAGACTGTGCATAGCTCCATACATGCACTCTCCTGTCCATTTTTCCTTTTGCACCCTCTGTTACCCTATACACTACTCTGTTGCAGAGAGAAACAAGAGCCAGGGGCACATGAGGGTGTGACATTTTCTAAAATCTGTAGAAGTTGGAGCACATTTATGTTTGAATCAATTAGTGTTGTGAAGTCCCTATATGTTTGGCATTGATCTCCATGCTAGTTGAGTGAAAAAAAAAAATCACACCCCCTGCGGATTACACTTCTGTGGACCACACCCCTGCGGATCAAATCCATGCAGACCACACCCCTGCGGACCAAATTCACGCAGACCACACCCCTGCGGACCAAATTCACGCAGACCACACCCCTGCGGACCAAATTCACGCAGACCCCACCCCTGCGGACCAAATTCATGCAGACCGCACCCCCGCGGACCAAATTCACGCAGACCACACCCCTGCGGACCAAATTCACGCAGACCACACCCCTGCGGACCAAATTCACGCAGACCACACCCCTGCGGACCAAATTCACGCAGACCACACCCCTGCGGACCAAATTCACGCAGACCACACCCCAGCGGACCAAATTCACGCAGACCACACCCCTGCGGACCAAACCCATGCAGACCACACCCCTGCAGACCTTTTCTTCGCAGCGATTTTCTGTTTGTAGACTGTAAAAAGTTTTTTAGTTAGGGATTGACTTATTTATAGTGATTATTATATTGTAAGAAATGTTTTTTCAGCTAATAGATAATAGTTTAACATAATAAATTCATGTCCTGTTACTATTTTACCAATTTCATTTAAAGGGGCATTCCAGTTTTGGCATTTTGATTAAATAAACTACTCCTTAGATATTTACAGACTATGTAAATGAAAAATTATACTTTCTAGTAGTTGACCTTGCCCATGAAGTGTGGTATAAATGTGACTAAAAATTAATGTGTCTTTATGGAAGCTTTTACATGTATATAATCAATAAGAAAACCCCTTTAAATGGGAATTTGAGTCAAACATTGATGGTCCCTTGTTAAAGGGTTATTCTCAACATTGAAAGTCATTACCTATACATAGGATAGGTTACAACTTGAGGGTTCCTCCCTCGGGAACCCACACTAATCTCAAGAACAGGGCTCTGAAATGCCCCATTAGATTGGATCTATGGCCACACATGCCCTCCTCCACTCCATTCATCTAGAAATAGCCGAGTACATGGCATTTCCGAGACCCTTTCAGCAGTTGGACCCCCATGGATTAACATGGATAGGTGTTGGCTTTCAATGTTGAGAAGGTGCCACCACCTGGATCACCGATCAGAACAGCGCCATACGTAAGAGTATGGCTGTCCCTGGTATTGCAGTCTGGCCTCCATTCTGCAGATCAGTGGTGATCGGTTCACGAAATCAAAGTTTGGATCATCTGAGTTCCCTTTGGTTACCTAATTGTCTTTTGCTTGTGTGCGTTGACTTGCGCCTTCGATGATATTATGTGTGACTGCATTTTTCTTCTCCATCTGATAACCATACATAATTTGTCTGTATGTAGCTATAGACTTAGATGCCACTGGCTTAGAGGCAGAAGAGATTGAAATTCCAGCAAACCATCGCTCCCCTAAACCCAGTGTAAACAGTTTAACATCACCCCACATGAAAGAGAAAAGAATGCCTTTTTTTAAGAAGGTAACCGCCAGCTCCGGCCGGTCGCGCACCATCTGTCCAGCTGCTACGCGCCACATTTCAAGTCCTGTTTAACGTCTTTGTCTCTCGAGATGTCAATAACATGCATGCCTTGTTGTTCTCTGTTTCCTTTTCATGCTGCTTGTAGCTAAACAGAAGCAAAAATCGGTAAGTTCACGTAGACGTAGATTTTACAATTCAAAAAATCCATGGAGCCTCTGTTAGGAGTCTCGACACAGAAACTAGCAAGATATCCCTCCGGGAAGGACCTAGCCAAGGAGTGGCTCTTTTTAGGAGACCACCATAACCACCATATTAAGTGGCCCTTTTAGTCAATATCCAACTCTTTGACAAGTTTAAAGATATGACAAGGGAAATACCAAGTTCAGGTATCCATCCACAGACAGCTGTTTCGGGGTATTGCCCCTCATCAGTGTGGAGTAGGATTCTGATCAGGTGGGAGCAATGCCTAGTAGACCAGCAAGACAAAACAATCACTGATCTCGGGGAGACCAGCCAGATAAAACACTGCCGACAGCCAGCGAGGGCGCTCAACACAGTGAAATCCTAGGTGCATTACCCCCTAGGATGCACCTAGGATTTCACTGTGTTGAGCGCCCTCGTTGGCTGCCGGCATCACGAGGATCCGTGCCTGTACCCCAGCAGTGCCGTCTTCTGATGTGCCAAACATTAGAAGAACTAGCCATTTTAAATCTCCAGTAGTCCAGGGTAGTTTGAGTTACTGTAGATGGCCTGGGTTGGCCACTTTTGGGGGACAATTATTTTTTTCTACTTAAAGAGGACCAACCAACAGGATTTTCATATATAAACTAAAGCCAGTGCTATACTGGCACTATCATGATGATTCCATACATACCTATAGCTGTGAGATCGGATGTATACTTTCTGAAATATAGGCAAGCAAAGGTTGAGAAATGCACTGTTCAGGCCCCGTTACACGCAACGACATCGCTAACGAGATATTGCTGGGGTCACGGAATTCGTGACGCACATCCGGCCTCGTTGCGTGTGACACCTACGAGCGACCGCTAACTATCAAAAATACTCACTTGATCATTGACACGTCGTTCATTTCCCAAATATCGTTGCTGGTTCAGGACGCAGGTTGTTCGTCGTTCCTGAGGCAGCACACATCGCTACGTGTGACACCCCGGGAACGACGAACATCACCGTACCTGCGTCCTGTCAGTAACGAGGTGGGCGTGTCATTAATGCGGCTGGGCTCCGCTCCTTCGCTTCTATTGGCGGGCTGCTGTGTGACGTCACTGTGACGGCGCACGAACCTCCCCCTTAATGAAGAGGTTGTTCGCCACCCACAGCGACATCGCCAGGAAGGTAAGTCTGTATGACGGGGCCTAGCGATTTGCCCGTGATGCACAAACGACGGGGGCGGGTGCTTTCACGAGCGACATCGCTAATGATGTCACTGCATGTAAAGCAGCCTTTACTTGATTGATAGCAGCTACGGAATATCTAATAGGTGGGTCGGGTTTTGCTAGTTATTCCCGCCCCTGTCTGCTGCCTGTCCTTCCTCCCTCTTTAATAACCGAGACAGCGGGAGTTTGCCCAGGCTTTTTTTTTTTTTTATAGCTCTTCTACTTACCAGAATTGTCAATCACAAAGGAGATCCCGCCCTTCCAGAAACCGGGAAGTGAGGAGACTGAAGACTCCATAGCTCTGAGCTGCTCAAGAGGCACCTTGAGAATAGCCCTTTAATTCTTAGCCTAAATACCCCACCAAATTCATCCCCATATACAGCAGGATAGAGGGATCATAAATTCCATCTACACCTAAAAAAGGAAACCTTTTAAAACAGATATATAAAGTTAGGTCAGATCTCTAATATTCCATAGCTGTGTAGGGCGAGTGCTGTAGATCCACACGGCCTTATGTCTTTACAACTGGCTTTTGTTGCTTTATGTGCTTTACAGTATATACATTTTCTGCTGATGTTTTCTGTGTCTGTCTCACGTTGTTTGTTTTATAATATAACCGTACTAAAATTGTGAAAAATGTCAATGAAAAAATGTGAAAAAAAATGACCTGTGCAAAGTTTCTAACATTCTCAATGATTCTAACACTGCGTTTTATGTGTTAACCATTGATTGTAATTCTATCTTGTGGATGCTTTATTACAGTATAAACATGCCGTCTGTTGTTACAAATGATTTATGCCCTATAGGTGTATAAATAACGTACATATAAAGTTAAGTGACTGTGTAAATATTACTTATCTAGTATTGGGTTCAAAATTCTCCAGGTTATTGCTAAAATAATACAAAACATTGCCAAACTGTAGATGTTGTAGCAAAGCAATATCGGGCATGTTGCATTTTAACATGCCCGATCCCTTTATTCTCATAGTGTTTGGAAGCGGCATACATCCCTCTCGCCATAAATGTCTGTACTGAGATAATCCCTTTAATAGAAGTGTATAATCAGAAAATGACCTACTGTTTAAATTAGTTTTTTTTGTGTTGCATACAGTACAGACCAAAAGTTTGGACACACCTCTTCATTCAAAGAGTTTTCTTTATTTTCATGACTCTGAAAATTGTAGATTCACATTGAAGGCATCAAAACTATGAATTAACACATGTGGAATGAAATACTTAACAAAAAAGTGTGAAACAACTGAAAATATGTCTTATATTCTAGGTTCTTCAAAGTAGCCGCCTTTTGCTTTCATTACTGCTTTGCACACTCTTGGCATTCTCTTGATGAGCTTCAAGAGGTAGTCACCGGAAATGGTTTTCGAACAGTCTTGAAGGAGTTCCCAGAGATGCTTAGCACTTGTTGGCCCTTTTGCCTTCACTCTGCGGTCCAGCTCACCCCAAACCATCTCGATTGGGTTCAGGTCTGGTGACTGTGGCGGCCAGGTCATCTGGCGTAGCCCCCATCACTCTCCTTCTTAGTCAAATAGCCCTTACACAGCCTGGAGGTGTGTTTGGGATCATTGTCCTGTTGAAAAATAAATGATGGTCCAACTAAACGCAAACCGGATGGAATAGCACACCGCTGCAAGATGCTGTGGTAGCCATGCTGGTTCTGTATGCCTTCAATTTTGAATAAATCCCAACAGTGTCACCAGGAAAGCACCCCCACACCATCACACCTCCTCCTCCATGCTTCACGGTGGGAACCAGGCATGTAGAGTCCATCCGTTCACCTTTTCTACAAAGACACGGTGGTTGGATACAAAGATCTCAAATTTGGACTCATCAGACCCAAGCACAGATTTCCGCTGGTCTAATGTCCATACCTTGTGTTCTTTAGCCCAAACAAGTCTCTTCTGCTTGTTGCCTGTCCTTAGCAGTGGTTTCCTAGCAGCTATTTTAACATGAAGGCCTGCTGCACAAAGGCTCCTCTTAACAGTTGTTCTAGAGATGTGAAGGTGTGTCCAAACTTTTAGTCTGTACTGTATATGCATATTTTTTACATTTTTTGTAATATTTTTCATTTATATCACAATCTTTATTAAAAAAGAAAATTAGCAGTCTTTCAATTTTCACACTGTACACTAGGGCTATTTTAGATTCATACTTCCTGTCCTTTCAGAAAGAGTTTTCAGCAGTTTCCTTATCATCAGAGAGAGGAGTATAATGACAGGTAACATGTCTATACTTAGCTGATAACACACAATCGAGCAGTCACAATAGGGGATGTCACAGCTCACCTACTCCCTCTCATTTCTCAAAGACTTCCTTATCAGAGGCAGATTAAAATGACCAGTAACACGTCTATACACAGCTGATAAGGCGCCGCTCACATCAGCGGTATTTTGCCGCAGGGTCGGATCTAGTACAAATGCGTTTTAGCTCAATTCACCTCCAATGGAGTCGCGGCAAGATGCGGTCACATGCACCGCATGTGACCGTGATTCCATAGGAAATGAATGAAGCTGAAACGCATTTGTACTGGATCCGGCCCTGCGGCAAAATACCGCTGATATGAGCGCAACCTAACACTGGATCCAGCAATCACAATACCGAATGTCACAGCTCACCTCAACCCCCTCTCTTCACAATGACTTCATTATCAGAGGCAGGTTATAATGACAGGTAACATGTCTATACACAGCTGATAACACTGTATTCAGCAATCACAATACGGGATGTCACAGCTCACCTCCTCAGCCTCTCTTCACAATTACTTCCTTATCATCAGAGGCAGATTATAATAACAGGTAACATGTCTAGACACAGCTGATAACACAGGTTCCAGAGATCACAGCAATAGGTGATGTCACAGCTCAACTCTTCCCCCTCTCTTCTCAATAACTTCCTTATCATCAGAGGCAGATTACAATGACAGATAGTACATCTATACACATCTGATAACACTAGATCCAGCAATCACAATAGGAGATGTCACAGCTCACCTCATCCATCTTTCTTCACAATGACTTTTGCACGCGCTCATTAGATACTTCAATACAAGGAACAGGGTCAGAGTCAGTCTATTGCAGCTAATGTACGTGTGGATTTCCTGAAACAGGAAGTTACTCTAAAAAAAACCCCTAGCAGCCAATGTGAAAATTTGCAAGACTTCTACATTTCCATTTTTAATAAAGATTGTGAAATGGGGAAAAAAATTAGCCAACATTTTTTTTACACAATAGGTCATTTTCTGATTACACATTCCTGTTAATTCAATCCTTTCTTTAACATCTTGATCAACAGTTGATAATTAAATTAAATATTAATTCTTTAACCGCTTCAAGGCCATAAAAACAGGGTGGTCCAAAAGTAGGTGGACCGTGTAAAGTGAAACTGACTCAGTTGCCCTTAGCAACCAATCAGATTCCACTTTTCATTCTTCACAGACTCTTTGGAAAATGAAAGGTGGAATCTGATTGGTTGCTAAGGCCATCTGAGTCAGTTTCACAGATAAATCTCCCCCAAATCTGTTTTCTTTTCAGATAATTCAGATAACCCATAATGGCAAATAGTTTACATACAGATCAAAGAAAATGGAGTTTAAAAAAAGCATTAGAAATCTCAAAATGCTGAAACCGTTAGAGCAAATTGTTATTATTTTCTGTCCACCTACTTTTGGACCACCCTGTATAAGGCGCAAGGGGTAAGCGGGTATATTGAGCGGGCTCACGCGATGAGCCCGCCCCATACTCGACAGTTAATGGCTGTGTGTTACAGCCAGGACCTGCTGCTAATTATTGTGGGTGGAGTGGAGCAGTGCTCCACCCATGATTGTTAACCTGCTAAATCCCGCTGTCAAACTCTGACAGCAGGAATTAACGCACACCAGCATGGGATCGCACCATTTTAAACACCCATCAGCGCACCCGTGACATGATCGTGGGTCGCCAATAGGTGAAAGCTACCTGCGGCTTCAAAGGAGACTGTGATTTCTGCTATATAAAGCAATGCTGTGGTATTGCTGTATGTAGCACAAGTGATCTGACGATCACAGCTTCGAGATCCCTAAGGGGACTATTAAGAACAGTAAAAAGTAAAGGAAAATGTTGTAAAAAAATATTTAAAAAACCCCCCCCTTCAAAAAAATAAAAGGTCAAATCGCCCCCTTTTTGCAGCATTAAAAATGAAGATAAGAAAATAAAAAAATATCAATATTTGGCATCACCGTGTTCGGAAAAACTGATCTTCAAAATCTAAAAATAATTAATACAATATGTAACAAAAATTAAAAAATGACAAAATTACGGGTTTTTTTTGGTCCCTGCAATACCACAAAAAATGCTGTGACATGCGATCAAAGTTTCATATCTATTCCAACATGGTATCAATAAAAACTTCTTGCACCTCAAAAAATAAGCCATCTCCCGACTCCATTGACTGAAAAATAAATATGTTACAGGTCTTGGAAAATGGCGACACAACCCTCAAATTGGCTGGGTTGCGATGGGGTTAATTAAAAGGGTTTTATCAAGTTACTAGCCTATCCTCCATCAATAGGATTAAGGAATAGTCATTGATTGTTGGACATCCATCCTTTGGGACCCTCAGAGAATCATGGCTTTGAAGAACCTCATCTGAAAGTAGCCACGATCCACTGTGCACAAATTTGCTCCATTCATTCTTTACGGGACTGCTAGAAGTACCCAATAATGTAGTATCTTGGCCACGTCCACCAGTCCTAAAGGTAGTGAATTGAGCAGAAATGTGCTTAATCGATTCACCACCTCATTCAGACGTGGCTCCTTAAAGCCCCATTCTCAGGATTGGCGAAGTTACCAGTGGTCAGACCCCAAAATAATCCATATGTTATCCTATCCCATTGGGAGAAACCCTTAAATTCATGACTTTACAGGGAGTTCTTAGAGGGATTGTCCAGAATTTTCATAGTTTCATAGTGTTTAAGGTTAAAGGTAGACTTAAAGGCTACTTTACACGCTGCGATATTGGTCCCGATATCGCTAGCGTGGGTACCCGCCCCCATCTGTTGTGCGACACGGATAAATCGCTGCCCGTGCCGCACAACATCGCGCAGACCCGTCACACATACTTACCTGCCCGGCGACGTCGCTGTAACCGGCGAAACGCCTCCTTTCTAAGGGGGTGGTCCGTGCGGCGTCACAGCGACGTCACTGAGCGGCCGCCCAATAGAAGTGGAGGGGCGGAGATGAGTGGCCGGAACATCCCGCCCACCTCCTTCCTTCCTCATAGCGGCCGGGAGGCAGGTAAGGAGAGGTTCCTCGTTCCTGCAGCGTCACACGCAGCGATGTGTGCTGCCGCAGGAGAGACGAACTACATTGTTACTGCTGCGGTAACGATAATCAAGAACGGACCCCCATGTCACTGATGAGCGATTTTGCATGTTTTTGCAACGATGCAAAATCGCTCATCGGTGTCACACGCAGCAACATCGCTAATGCGGCTGGATGTGCGTCACAAATTCCGTGACCCCAACGACTCCGCATTAGCGATGTCGCAGCGTGTAAAGCCCCCTAAAGTCTATCGAGATCAACCCATGACCTAACCTAAGAAGGAAAAAAAAAATGCTACAATGTGAAAGGGGAGACATGGGTTCTAAAGGGATTTTAGTCTGGACAATCTTCCAGATTTCTTCGGGCAGCATGTGCAATGACTTTCTGAAATTTCCATGAGATGAATGGGAGAAGTGCAGAAAGTTCCTCCACAAGATCATACAATCTTGCCGCCAGGAATGAGAAAAGCAAATTGGGTTTCCAACCTGTGCCCAGTTACCGAATTATCAAAGATTTAGGATTATCAGATGATGGAAGAAAGCATAAAAATGTACTGAAGATAAATCAATATAAAATAAAACATTCTACTATAATATACAATAGAGGAGTCTGGTAAAAAAAAAACATAACAATTTATATATATTTACAGTGCCTTGCGAAAATATTTGGCCCCTTTGAATTTGTCAACCTTTTCCCACATTTCAGGCTTCAAACATAAAGATAAAAATGTTAATGTTCTGGTGAAGAATCAACAACAAGTGGACACAATTGTGAAGTTGAACGAAATTTATTGCTTATTTTAAACTTTTATAAAAAATAATAAACTGAAAATTGGAGCGTGCAATATTATTCGTCCCCTTTAAGTTAATACTTTGTAGCGCCCCCTTTTGCTGCGATTACAGCTACAGTCGCTTGGGGTATGTGTCTATCAGTTTTGCACATCGAGAGACTGAAATTCTCGCCCATTCTTCCTTTGTAAACAGCTGGAGCTGAGTGAGGTTGGATGGAGGCGTTTGTGAACAGCAGTTTTCAGCTCTTTCCACAGATTCTCGATTGGATTCAGGTCTGGACTGTGACTTGGCCATTCTAACACCTGGATACGTTTATTTGTGAACCATTCCATTGTAGATTTTGCTTTATGTTTGGGATCATTGTCTTGTTGGAAGACAAATCTCCGTCCCAGTCTCAGGTCTTTTGCAGACTCCAACAGGTTTTCTTCAAGAATGGTCCAGTATTTGGCTCCATCCATTTTACCATCAATTTTAACCATCTTCCCTGTCCCTGCTGAAGAAAAGCAGGCCCAAACCATTATGCTGCCACCACCATGTTTGACAGTGGGGATGGTGTGTTCACGGTGATGAGCTGTGTTGCTTTTACACCAAACATATCGTTTGGCATTGTGCTCAAAAAGTTTGAGTTTGGTTTCATCTGACCAGAGCACCTTCTTCCACATGTTTGGTGTCTCCCAGGTGGCTTGTGGCAAACTTTAAACACACTTTTATGGATCTCTTTGAGAAATGGCTTTCTTCTTGCCACTCTTCCATAAAGGCCAGATTTGTGCAGTGTACGACTGATTGTTGTCCTATGGACAGACTCTCCCACCTCAGCTGTAGATCTCTGCAGTTCATCCAGAGTGATCATGGGCCTCTTGGCTGCATCTCTGATCAGTCTTCTCCTTGTTTGAGATGATAGTTTGGATGGACGGCCGGGTCTTGGTAGACTTTCAGTGGTATGATACTCCTTCCATTTCAATATGATCACTTGCACAGTGCTTCTTGGGATATTTAAAGTTTTGGAAATCTTTTTTATAACCAAATCCGGCTTTAAACTTCTCCACAACAGTATCATGGACCTGCCTGTTGTGTTCCTTGGTCTTCATGATGCTCTCTGTGCTTTAAACAGAACACTGAGACTATCACAGAGCAGGTGCATTTATACGGAGACTTGATTACACACAGGGGGCTTATATTTATCATCATCAGTCATTTAGGACAACATTGGATCATTCAGAGATCCTCAATGAACTTCTGGAGTGAGTTTGCTGCACTGAAAGTAAAGGGGATGAATAATATAGCACACCCCAATTTTCATTTTTTTATAAAAATGTAAAATAAGCAATAAATTTCGTTTACATTCACAATTGTGTCCACTTGTTGTTGATTCTTCACCAGAACATTACAATTTTTATCTTTATGTTTGAAGCCTGAAATGTGGGAAAAGGTTGAAAAATTCAAGGGGGCTGAATACTTTCGCAAGGCACTGTGTGTGTATATATATATATATATCAAGATATATTCTCATACTGGAAACATTTTAACAGATTGAATGTCATACTAATGCAATTCTTATTCTCTTCATGTGTTAAACTTCTGTTCTTGTTGCCCATGTTTTTCCGTTTTTGTACAGACAGAGCACATTCCTCCTTATGATGTAGTGCCTTCTATGAGACCCGTAGTCCTAGTGGGGCCTTCTTTAAAAGGATACGAGGTAAGAAACGAAGAATAAAGTACAAAATGACATCATATGAGTCACTTTTTAAAAAAAAATAAAATAAATTTGCTCAGTATCCTACCTGCCTTGAGTAGTATCATTACTCTGCCCGGAGAAGTCATGGCTGCCACCAGAAATTTCTGGCTTTCACACAAAGGCTGCTTTCATACATCATTTTTTTGCCATCAGGAATAATCTGTTGCCGCCGGATTCGTTTTTTTCACCCATAGACTTTCATTAGCGCCGGAAGGCCTTGCGTTTCATCCGTTTTTTGCCGGATCCGGCAAAATTTACTTGTCCGGCGGCCGGATGAAACGTTGAAGTGAACGTTTTTGTGTCCGGCAAAAAAAAATGGATCCGGCGCCGTACAGCATGTTTTATATATACGTATACGGCGTAATGCGCCAAAAAAGCCGGATTCGGCTGCCGGATCCGTGTTTTTGAACTGAGCATGCTCAGAATCACACCAGATCTGTTAAACTGAAGGAACTGATGGAAAAAACTAATGCAACTGATCCGTTTTTTCGCCGGATCCGTCGCATCAGTTTTTTTCTCCACATTGTCCCTGATGCCAAAAAACTGATGTGTGAAAGCAGCCTTAGTTTCCAGGGCACTTTGGGACCCGTCACCTTTATCAGTAAATGAAATCTAAAATTGTATTTTCATTGCCTAAATTGAACATTCCCATGGGCCATATACTCACAGGCATGACCAAAAGTGTTGGCACCCTTGAAATTGTTCCAAAAAAACCTGTTCCCAGAAAATTATTCCAATTACGCGTTTTGTTATGCACATGTTTATTTCGTTTGTGTATATTGGAATAATAAAAAAAAAAATGAAAAAGGCAAATTGGAGAGAATTTCACACACTACCCCAAAAAAGGGCCAGAAAAAATTGTTTGTGCCCTCACTTTATTGTTTGCTTGTGCTCTGTTTGGAGTTAATTACTGCAATCAATCGCCTCCTATAACCGTCCACAAGCTTCTTCCTCGTCTCACCTGGAATTTTGGACTCTTCTTTTGCAAACTGCTCCAGGTTTCTCATATTTGAAGGCGTCTTCTCTTCTCCCAACAGCACAATTTTAAGATCTCCCCACAGGTGTCAAGGATTTAGATCCACACTCATTGTTGCCACTTCAGAACTCTCCAGCGCTTTGTTTCCATCCATTTCTGGAGGCTTCTTGAAGTATGTTTGGGGTTATTGTCCTCCTTGAAGACCTATGACCTAGGACTCAAAGCCAAATTTCTGATACTGGGCACTATATTGCGAGCCAAAATCCTTTGGTAATCTTCAGATTTCATGATGCCTTGCACACAGTCAAGTCCCCCAGTGCCAGAGGCAACAAAACAACCACAAAACATATTTGAGCCTCCATCATATCTGACTGTAGGACCTGTGTTCTTTTATGTAGGCCATTTTTGATTAACAGTAGAATGATGTACTTTACCAAAAAGCTCTTTCTTAGTCCCATCTGTCCACAAGACGCTTTCCCAGAAGGATTTTGGTTACTCACGTACATTTTGGCAAACTGCAGTCTAGCTTTTTTATGTCTCTGTGTCAGCAGTGGGGTCCTCCTGGGTCTCCTCCACAGCGTTTCATTTCATTCAAATGTGGACGAATGTTTCGTGCTGACACTGATGTACCCTGAGATTGCAGGACAGCTTACATTTTTTTGGAACTTGATTGGGGCGGCTTATCCACCATCCAGACTATCCTGCATTACAAACTTTCAACAATTTTTCTCTGCCGTCCATATCAAGGCAGATTAGCTACAGTGCCATGGATTGTAATCTTCTTAATTATGTTGCACACTGTAAACAAAGGAACATCAAGATCTCTGGAGATGGATTTGTACTTTAAAATTGTTGATATTTTTCAACAATTATGGTTCTGAAGTCCTCAGACAGTTCTCTTCTCCTCTTTCTGTTCTCCATACTTTGTGTGGCACACACAGACACACAATGCAAAGATTGAGTCAACTTCTCCCCTTTTTATCTGGTTTCAGGTGTGATTTTCATATTGCCCACACCTGTTACTTGCCGTAGGTGAGTTTGAATGAGTATCACATTCTTGAAACAAAGTGGTTTACCCACAATTTTGAAAAGGTGCCAACAATTTTGTCCAGCTCATTTTTGAGATTTTGCATTAAATTATGTCCAGTTTATCTTTTTTCTCTGTGTTTTTTTTGTGTTGTTCCAAAACACACAAAGTAAATAAACATGTGTATAACAATACGTGCAATTGAAATTATTTTCTGGCAGTAATACTTGATTTTCTGGAACAATTTCAAGGGAGCCAACACTTTCAGTCATAATAAATACATACCAGCAGTGAAAATACCATTACATTAGTAAATACCAACAATGAATAACCTAGACTCAAAAATTAATTCCAGTAGTGGATCCCATTCACTTTGTTAATTCTTGGGCCCCATGCTGTAATATATATATATAATATAAAATATATATTATTTTTTTAACTCCTAGGTGACAGATATGATGCAGAAAGCATTATTTGACTTTCTAAAACACAGATTTGAAGGAAGGTAAGTGAAGGGGCGAAACAAACCAGCACTCTTTATATTTACATATTATCCTATATTTTACCTCTTAGATTTTGCTTGTTTTTTATTGTATTTATTTATTGATTATTATTATTTTTTTATATATACACACACACATTATATATATATATATATATATATATATACTTAAATATATATATACACAGTATATATATAGATATATATCATATATAGATATATGTGTGTGTGTTTGTGTGTGTATGTATATATATATGTATATATATAATATATGTGTGTATATATACAGTGCCTACAAGTAATATTCAACCCCCTGCAGATTTAGCAGGTTTGATAAGATGCAAATAAGTTAGAGCCTGCAAACTTCAAACAAGAGCAGGATTTATTAACAGATGCATAAATCTTACAAACCAACAAGTTATGTTGCTCAGTTAAATTTTAATAAATTTTCAACATAAAAGTGTGGGTCAATTATTATTCAACCCCTAGGTTTAATATTTTGTGGAATAACCCTTGTTTGCAATTACAGCTAATAATCGTCTTTTATAAGACCTGATCAGGCTGGCACAGGTCTCTGGAGTTATCTTGGCCCACTCCTTCATGCAGATCTTCTCCAAGTTATCTAGGTTCTTTGGGTGTCTCATGTGGACTTTAATCTTGAGCTCCTTCCACAAGTTTTCAATTGGGTTAAGGTCAGGAGACTGACTAGGCCACTGCAACACCTTGATTTTTTCCCTCTTGAACCAAGCCTTGGTTTTCTTGGTTGTGTGCTTTGGGTCGTTGTCTTGTTGGAAGATGAAATGACGACCCATCTTAAGATCCTTGATGGAGGAGCGGAGGTTCTTGGCCAAAATCTCCAGGTAGGCCGTGCTATCCATCTTCCCATGGATGCGGACCAGATGGCCAGGCCCCTTGGCTGAGAAACAGCCCCACAGCATGATGCTGCCACCACCATGCTTGACTGTAGGGATGGTATTCTTGGGGTCGTATGCAGTGCCATCCAGTCTCCAAACGTCACGTGTGTGGTTGGCACCAAAGATCTCGATCTTGGTCTCATCAGACCAGAGAACCTTGAACCAGTCTGTCTCAGAGTCCTCCAAGTGATCATGAGCAAACTGTAGACGAGCCTTGACATGACGCTTTGAAAGTAAAGGTACCTTACGGGCTCGTCTGGAACGGAGACCATTGCGGTGGAGTACGTTACTTATGGTATTGACTGAAACCAATGTCCCCACTGCCATGAGATCTTCCCGGAGCTCCTTCCTTGTTGTCCTTGGGTTAGCCTTGACTCTTCGGACAAGCCTGGCCTCGGCACGGGTGGAAACTTTCAAAGGCTGTCCAGGCCGTGGAAGGCTAACAGTAGTTCCATAAGCCTTCCACTTTCGGATGATGCTCCTAACAGTGGAGACAGGTAGGCCCAACTCCTTTGAAAGGGTTTTGTACCCCTTACCAGCCTTGTGACCCTCCACGATCTTGTCTCTGATGGCCTTGGAATGCTCCTTTGTCTTTCCCATGTTGACCAAGTATGAGTGCTGTTCACAAGTTTGGGGAGGGTCTTAATTAGTCAGAAAAGGCTGGAAAAAGAGATAATTAATCCAAACATGTGAAGCTCATTGTTCTTTGTGCCTGAAATACTTCTTAATACTTTAGGGGAACCAAACAGAATTCTTGTGGTTTGAGGGGTTGAATAATAAATGACCCTCTGAATAAACTTTTCACAATTTAAAAAAAAAATAAAAAAAGAAATAACATTCTTTTTTGCTGCAGTGCATTTCACACTTCCAGGCTGATCTACAGTCCAAATGTCACAATGCCAAGTTAATTCCGAATGTGTAAACCTGCTAAATCTGCAGGGGGTTGAATACTACTTGTAGGCACTGTATATATATATATATATATATATATATATATATATATATATATATATATATATATATATATATATATATATATATATATATATATATGTATATGTATATATATATATATATATATATATATATATATATAGATATAGATATATATATATATATATATATATATATTTAATATATATATATATTTTTTTTATATATATATATATATATATATATATATATATATATTATATATATAAAATCTGTATTATATATAATATAAATATATATATATATAATATAAATATATATATATATATATATATATATATATATATATATATATATATATATATATATATATATATATAAAAATATAGATATACCTGTATATAAATATATAAATATAGATACAAAATAATTTTTTTATTCATTTTTTTTTTAATTAACACATGTTTTAAATAATGCAATTTGGAAACTTCACACAAGAAGACAATATTTCAAACAGCTATGGCATTGAATGTGGAAATCATACACAAAAGTGTATAAGAGTGTGCTATTAAATTTTGGGCATTTTACATTTTGCTGAAACTAGTACTATTTTGTAAGGTTTCTCCTTGTTTTTCTTACAGACAGCGCCACTCTTATCTGTGGTAATGTCTGGTACTGCGTCTAACGTAAACAGATGAATTGCAGTACCAGACAAAGACTATAGACAACACTGGCGCTGTTACTGGAAAAAAAAACATATGTTACTCTGTTGATGCCATCCCTTTAATGCTATATATACTCAGTGGAAAATATGCAAAAGGAATTCTATATAACCAGGCCTCATACGTCATACCCTCCAACAGCGTATAATAGGTCTATGTTATGTATTGCTTTACATACCAGTCTGATATGTCCATTATGAGGTCTGGGCTCATATGTCCACACCGAAAAATATAGGTTGGAGCAGTAACTGTTATAATTGGTGGAATTTTTTCCACTGGTTAATTACATTCCTGTAGGATTTGGAATTGCAGCCTCTGCTGCGCTGATCTGGACAGTATCAAGTAGGAAATACTTGTTGGGCTGCCAGAAAGGAAAGCCTGGATCCATAACGTGTATCTTCATCTCTAAAAGGTTTTTTCCAGACAACTAAATTAAAAAAAAAAAAAAATCACTCAAAATGATGTAAAATGCTAAAAGAAATTATACACTCGAATCGATTGCTGCAGTGGTGACCAAGAGATCGCCTCTACTGCTAATGATTGTCTGCAGTGGTCACATACCCAACTACCATATATGAAGCAGGACGTACAGAGACCGGCTTTGCAGATCTTGCCCCGCCTCGATGGACATGTGACTGGTACAGCCAGTCTTACTGGCTGCATCCATTTAGGCAAAGCAGGAATAATGAGACCGTCGGGGGGACCCTGAAAGGTGGGAAATGGGAGCAGAGTCAGTAAAATAAGAACTATTTGCTGCAGGAGGGCTTTTTGTTTTACAGATAAACACATGAAGACCATTGCAATATCATCATGGAGACAATGGGTCTGATCAGTAGGGTTACAGAGGGTGGTCCCTGGTTCTGTCTAACTGCTTAGTTCCTATTGATTGTGGCATACAAAGGGTTAAAGAATGACCGAGGTTTTTTCATTTAATTATCCTCCGGTGATTACAAACTTATTATTTTTTGTATTATACTATTACCTTATTTTAGCAAACACTACTCTCTAATACAGTGCTAATGTCCAGTTTATGCTCCTTTAGAAGCTGCTTTCAACTGCTGCTTGGTAAAACCCATACACTATAGTCAAACAATCTGTGTATGGGATTTTCCCTATCTGAGTCTCTCTGCTTCCCATCCCCATACTCACACAGAGGGGGGGGTCCCTGGTTATGTCTACTGTTTAGTTTCTATTGACTCGGGCATCGGAAGTGTTAAAGAGTAATTGAAGTTTTTTCATTTAGTTATCCTACAGTCATTACAAAGTTATTCAATTTTTGTTTTATACTTTTACTAACTTTTTTAGCAAACACTACTGTGTAATACTGTATTAATGTCCAATTTATGCTCCTTTAGAAGCTGCTTTCAACTGCTGCTTGGCAAGATCCATACACTATATTCAAACAATCTGTGTATGGGATTTTCCCTATCTGAGTTTCTCTGCTTCCCATCCCCATACTCACAGAAAGGAGTCCCTGGTTCTGTTTAACGGTTTAGTTTCTAATGACTGTGGCATCGGAAGGGTTAAAGAGTAATTGAAGTTTTCTTTTCATTTAATTATCCTCCAGTCATTATAAAGTTATTAGTTTTTGTATTATACTTCATTAGCTTATTTTAGCAAACAATACTCTGAAACACAGTGTTAATGTCGAGTTTATGCTCCATTTAAGCGGGCTTTACATGCAACGATATTGCTAGAAATTGCTAGTGATATCGTACGCAAAAGCACCCGCCCCCGTCGTGCATGCGATTTCGTGTGATCGCTGCCGCAGTGAACATTATCGCTTCGGCAGCGTCACATGAACTTACCTGGTCGGCGTCGTCGCTGTGACTGCCGAACAATCCGTCCTTCAAGGGGGAGGGACGTTCGGCATCAGAGCGACGTCACCGCGACGTCACTAAGCGGCCGGCCAATCAAAGCGGAGGGGCGGAGATGAGCAGGACGTAACATCCCGCCCATATTCTTCCTTCCGCATTGTGGCCGGCGGCAGGTAGGGAGACGTTCCTCACTCCTGCGGTGTCACACACAGTGATGTGTGCTGCCGCAGGAGCGACGAAACACATCGATAATCAACCATTACCGATTTTTGGTTTTGGGACGACCTCTCCATGGTGAACGATTTTCACCATTTTTGAGGTCGCTTAAGGGCGCTGGTACGTGTCACACGCTGTGATATCGTTAATGACGCCGGATGTGCGTCACTAACAACGTGACTCCGACGATAAAACATTAACTATATGGTAGAGTGTAAAGCCCCCTTTAGAAGCTGCTTTTAACTGCTACTTGGTAGGATCCATACCCTATATTCAAACAATCTGTGTATGGGATTTTTCCTATCTGAGTCTCTCTGCTTCCTATCCCCTTACTCGCATAGGAAAGGTCCAGTACACAAACTATATTAATGCAGTGCACAGATCTTGGCTGAGCATCAGTTAAAAAGAACTTCTAAAGGAGCATAGACAGGGTACTGTAAAGGTACTGTATTTGGGAGAGAGGGAATGAACATAAAGTATATTACAAAAATGTACAGTTAAATAAAACATTGTTTAAATGTACAACTCAGGACAGAATGACGTACCTGATTCTAAACACATGGCAGCAGTGTATCTGTAAAGCATGGATGACCGTGCGATTACACATTAACGCCAGAGCGTCTAAAATAGCCATTAAAATCGAACTCGTTCCTAGAGGACATATGATCGGGAGTGCAGTTAGTTGGGATAGGGAGAAACAAGCAGCACATAGCGATAAAACAAGAGCAGCTCCGAGATGTGAGTGCAGATTCGCTTTAATAAAATGTTATTATCGGAATCGCTTCCATTATCAGCGGGGAAGATCTGAAAATAGAACGCGGCCGTCTGAGTATTTCACAGTTGTCAGCAGTTTACGACCATCTTTAGCTTGTGTCTCATTTGCTAAGGAAAACCGTGGGGGAAATTAAAGCACCCAACGCTATATTTGGATTGTTCCTGCTGATCAGAAGAATAATGCTACTAATAACAATATATTGAGGAGTTGTGATTTATATAACTTCCTAATATATATAACTTCCAATCTATCTTCAAAAATAGATCTTGGTTGTGTTCGGGGCATATTGAGGCATATATCACCTAACCAGGATGGGTGATATACAGTGTGTCCACCCATATCCTGTCCCCCGCCATTAGCTTGAGAACGGCGGCAGTTATAGACATAGAAGTGGTGTCTAGGTATAGTAAAGTAGCCATGCGCTACGCAATGAAACGGTGAAAAAGAAGAGGCTGGACCCAGCACCGATTCCAAAAATAGATTAAAAATAAGTTTTCTTTATTAATACATGATTAAAAGTTTATCTGAACACCATGAAGAAAAATATAGAACTTAACTAGTTTTTTTTGCTTTTAAATTTATGAAGTCCGAAACGCGTTAAGTTCTATGTTCTATATTTTTCATCAAGGTCTTCAGATAAACTTTTAATCATGTATTAATAAAGAAAACTTATTTTTAATATATTTTTGGAATCGGTGCTGGGTCCAACCTCTTCTTTTTCACCGTTGCCTGCTAGCTGGTTTGGACTCACCAGCGGACCACGAGCATCCCCTGGATCTTACGGCTTTGGGTGCCAGGTAAGCTGAAAACCTTTTTTTCTCTTCGCTACGCAATGAAACCACCTATTGCGCCACCTGGTGGAAACCAACGGAGTTAGCATTTTTATCTCGAAAACGGAACCAGATAGAGAAAAAAAGTGAATCAAATAATTGTAGGGCATCATCACTCAATACGAATCGACATCTTGCATACAGAAATGCTATGATAAGAATGTGTAAAACTCACAAGGCTGCGGACGTGAAGCGATACCTCATGGAGACCTTCCTACAAGTCATTGGGTATGGTGGCTGCATGGAGTGGCCTCCACGCTCACCTGACCTGACCCCATTGGACTTCTTTCTGTGAGGTCACATCAAACAGCAGGTGTATGCGACCCCTCCACCAACATTGCAGGACCTACGACGACGTATCACAGATGCTTGTGCAAACGTGTCACCTACCATATTGCACAACGTGCAGCAAGATACAGTATGCTGTGCAGAGTCCAGATGTGCATTGCAGCTGACGGGGGCCACTTTGAGCATCAAAGTTAAATGAGCGCCATATGCGTGACCAGCATTCAATGTTTTGAGGGGGTCATGGGTTTCATATCATAGCATTTCTGTATGCAAGGTGTCGATTCGTATTGAATTGATGATGCCCTACAATTTTTTAATTCACTTTTTTCTCTATCTCGTTCCGTTTTCGAGATAAAAATGCTAACTCCGTTGTTTTCCACCAGGTGGCGCTATAGGTGGTTTCATTGCATAGCGCATGGCTACTTTACTATACCTAGACACCACTTCTATGCCTATAGTTGCCGTTAGTTAATGGCTGTGTACAGTATATGGGTGGACACACTGTATATGGTGTGTGCGTATATGTAGCACCCAGGGATATGGGGTACTCGGTTCCGGGCAGTGTACGTCTAGGAGATGTAACGATAGTGGCCTTCACCTGGTTCCGTGCCCTGGGCCCTTTTTTGTAATGGGGATATTTACAGGGGATTGGTGAATAAAGTTTATTCGTGACGCCACTTGCGGTGTTGCGGCTAAGTGTAGGGAGCCTCTACTGCAGAATGTCTCTACTGGGGCTGATAGTATGAGCAGCTAGTGTGGTGATCCCTCCACAAGTAGGGTATTGCCCCAGCAGGTGTATGGTGCGGTGGACGTCGGAAGAAGGGAGTCCACACAGATATTCAGTGCAACTCGTTTACTCGCTTTCTTGAGGTGGTAACTGCCCGAGACCGTCTGGTTTCACCTCTAGGTTCTCTTCGTCCCAGTGCCAGTTTGGTTCTCTGGTACCTTCTTCCCCTGTACCTGTTACCTCTGGTAAGTGGGTCCCCGTGGTATAGAACACTGGGGGTTTCCAGTCTGTGGTTTGTCCACCTCTGTCCGCCTGACGGTAGCGAGAACCCTGTGAGGTTGAAGTCTCTGGTCCTGTCCCCGGTTCTCCCTTTGCTAATGAGTCTTTGGATTCTTTAGGGTCAGCAAAGTCCTTGATGGTCCCCATTGCTGTGCAGGTGTTAACAGGTCGGCTTGGAGCTCTTTCTTGTCCTAGGGTCCTGTACCCCGTCGGTGCGTAGTTCCGGGAGTACTCCACCATACTCCACCGGCAATCACCTCTCCTGGGTACCAGGTCACCGTTAACCCGAGTCAGGATGTCACTTTGCTTCCACCTTTACTCCTCTACAGTCACTACTCAACTGAATATTCTGTCCACAGTCTGCCCCTCCCACCTGGTCAACTAGTGGACTGGAGTGGCTCCACCTCTAGGCGGCCATCCATGGTCCCACCCTAGCTAGGTACCATTGCATGACTCCCTGGTATATAGCTCCCCCAAAGATATAGAGCTGTCCCCCTCAAGGGTATACAGCTCTCCTCCCCCCAAGGGTATACAGCTCTCCCACCCAAAAGTATACAGCTCACCTCCCTGGTATATAGTTCCCCCGAAGGTATACAGCTGGCCTCCCCCCAAGGGTATACAGCTGTCCTTTCCCCCCAAGGGTATACAGCTCTTTTCCCCCCAAGGGTATACAGCTCTCTTCCACTCAAGGGTATACAGCTCCCCTTCCCCCAAGGCTATATAGCTCCCCTCCTGGAAAGGATGTAGCCGCGTGTAGTAATGGGCAAGGGTGGCGGAGCCACGTGTGGTAATGGACGTGGGGAGCAGAACCGCGTGTGGTAATTGAAGTGGGGCGGAGCCGCGTATGGTAAGGTGTGGGGGCGGGATTAGCGAGTAACCACGAGTAATCACAATGGCTCTTATAAATATAGATATATATATATATATATATATATATATATATATATATATATACACTGTGTAAGTATATATACTGTATATATACTGTATATATTCACTGGGGCGCCATCTGCTTAGATTATGAGGACAGGGGTCCCGAAGTGTTGATAGAGGGGTAGTGAGCATGTGCGATCATTACTTTTTACAGTCTCTAGGAGTGGTGGTCACACATGCTTACTATTACCTCATCATCGGCAAGGAATTTGGCCTCCCATGAGATCAGTGGGGGTCTTACACATTTATCATCTAATCTGATGATAGGTGATAAATCTTGTTTATAGGACAACACTCTGAAAGTTAATATCGACTAATCAAAAACTGTGTGCTGCTTAACTTTATAACATATCTTTATAGTGCCTGCATCTCCGACATTCTCCATTTTGCATATTATTAAAATACACATTTCTGTTTACCTGCTGCCACCACTAGGGGGAGTTTAGGAGCTTTCTGCATACATTAAACTCAGTAACAAAACATTGTGCAGTAGACTCTTAGGCACCCTCTAGTGGTGGTTACATGCAGGTTGAATAAGATAAATAAAATAATCAATAAATAATAAATAATATAATAATAAATAATCATAATATATAATATTATATATTATAATAATTATAATAATTATATATTATATTATAATATATTATATAATAATTATATATTATAATAATTATATATTAGTAATTATTATAATTATGTAATAATAAATAATAATTATATAATATATATATATAAAATAAATAATAATTATATAAATAATATTTATATAATAAAAAATAAATAATAATAAATAAAATATATTTTGTGTGTGTTTTTTTGCTATAACCCATACTAATCACACTGTACTCACTTATTTGTAAATTTTGCTTTATTTTTCTCCAGAATATCCATTACTCGGGTCACTGCTGACATCTCGCTTGCCAAACGCTCAGTATTAAATAATCCAAGTAAACATGCAATTATAGAAAGGTCCAATACACGATCGAGTTTAGGTAAGTTCTGTTCAGTTTCTTCATTTATTTATACTGTATTTCAAATTAAAGGTTAATGATTGTATTATTGGTCACTTTGTCTCTTCCTTTTCTATTGTAAGGGTTAACTCTGCGTGGAAAGCTGGCAGCTCTTAAAGGGAATTTGTCACCGGTTTTTGCTACCCAATTTGAGAGCAGCATAGTGTAGAGACAGAGACCCTGATTCCAGTGATGTGTCACTTAATGGTCAAGTTACTGCAGTTTTGATAAGATCACTGTTTTATTTGCTTAATGCTGAGCTCTGTAAAACCCCGTCCACATCCCTGATTGGCCGCTTTCTTTGCACACTGCTTATCAGTGGTTGTGGGTTGGGTTATACAGTTCTCATGAACATGGGCTACTTTGCGGCAGGTTTACTAGTCCTCTTGTGATAATCTCCTGCTGTTAAAAAAAGTAATTTTGTCAAAACTACAGCAAGCAGCCCAGTAAGCGACACATCACTGGAATCTTGTTCTCTGTCTCTACATTATGCTGCTCTCAGATTAGGTGGCAAAAGCTAATGCCAGATTCCCTTTAATATGGCTTCCATGGATAGACATTGCACAAGCCACTCTGCTTAAAGGGAAGCTTTCACCAGATTTTTGTTACCTTATCTGAGACCAGCATAACGTTGAGTCAGAGACTGATTCCAGTGATGTGTCACTTATGGGCTGAAGATCTAGCAGTTATACAAAGCTCATGAATATGCTGGACTACCTGCAGCACACCAAGTAGTCCTGTAATGATAATCTGCTGCTGATTAAACACTGATTTTATCAAAACTACAATAAGCAGCCCAATAAGTGACACAGCACTGGAATCAGGATCTCTGCCCCTACATTATGCTGCTCTCAGATTAGATCGCAAAAACCTGTGACAGACTCCCTTCAAGAGTCCCAGAGATGCCTTTGCCTCCACCCTATAACTCCTATACACTAATAAGTACTTAAAACGGGGTCCGCTGGGTTGCGTCCATAGAATTGCTGCTGGCCGATGGAGCAAGCTGGCAGAAGAGTATCAACTAGCTGGGTCAACATCAAGTAGGAAGAGGATAAATTCGGTAGTCTGAAACAAGATCATGGGATGATCACATCTGTGGAATTAATAGCTCTATATTAGGCCTCCTTCACACATCCGCGTCTCTGGTACGTGTGACGTCCATTTTCACACATACCAGAGACACGGGCACACGTAGACCCATTAAAATCAATGGGTTTGTGCACACATGTGTGTTTTGCCAGGGACTGTTTTTCCATGTGCCACACACGTAGGCATGTTCGTTTTTCTCGGGCAGCACAGGTGTCACACGGACCGCACGGATGTGCACTGTGTGACACGCACCGAAGAAAACACACATGTCTGTGAAATAAAATTAATTTCTATACTCACCTTCTCCAGCCCTGCTGTCTCTGCTGCTGCTGTCACTTGCTTATGTTCCCCGCTCATTATGCTCATCGCATATGCACGGCACAGAGGACCGGAGGCAGCAGCAGCGGGGAGTTGGCAACGTCTGAGACCGTAGATCAGCATCACGGACAGCAACGCCAGGGACAGGTGAGCAGAAAGTTCCTGTTCTCCATGTGTTATGATGGATAGCATACGGAGAACACACGTGTGCCACAATCACGGCACACGGAGGGCAATACGCACCTTTTACACGTCTGTGCAAAACGTGTGTGGTTTTTACGTGTGAAAGAGGCCTAAATAAATAAATATCCCAGGTTATAACCAGGAGGACAAAGTCAGGGGCAACATATTCAGGTAAATGGAGAGTTAGGTCAGATCAGGGTCAGCAACTTAATTCTAGTGAGCAGCAAAAGAGTAACAATACAGGTGAATCACCCAAAGTCCGTACAGTGGAACCTCGGATTATGAGCATAATTGGTTCCGGGAGTGCGCTCTTAAACCAAGTTACTCTTATATCAAAGTGAATTTTTCCATAGGAAATAATTGAAACACAGACAATTCATTCCACGACCCAAAAATATTTACTGTATATATACAAATTTATTACAGTAATACAATATAATGTACAGTATTCATATAAATTATTACAGTACACTAATACAAAATACTGTACAATAAAAAACATATAAAGCAAATTAAACTGCACATTAGCTTACAATAGAATGGTTGGTGAGCAGGAGATACAGTATAGAGAAAAAATGAGTATAAATATGACAACCTTAATTCTAGGACAATACACAAAACAACACCCCCCAAATCTATTCTCCCCAAAATCAGGGCAGAAGTAAGCCAAATATGGGGTGGGAAAACTGCACAGGTGATTAGATTACAGTATAAGCAATGTGCTGTATAGCAGAAAGAAAGTACAGCACTGCATACACAAATGCAAATTGATAGACATGCTATATAGTATATACTGTACTCTACAATGGTATACTGTATACAGTACATATGTACAGAAAGTTACCTCCTGTAGGTTTACACAGAGCATGCCAGAGCGGGTCAGAGCGCAGTGAAAGGACAGAACCGGAAGCGTGCACGGTGAATATTTGCTCTTATTGCAAATCATTGCTCTTAAACCAAGTTACAAATTTGTAAAAAGCTTTGCTTGCCTTGCAAAACGCTCTCAAACCAAGTTACTCTTAATCCACTGTTAGTTCATTCATACAGAAATAAAACTGATGGGGATTTCCACTTCTTTAAAATTCATGGCTTATTCTTGCAGCCTCTTGCTGTCAGACACTTATGCTTTTCAAGTTGTAGTTGTGAAACAGATCCTTTAAAATATAAATTGGAAAAGTAATTTTTAATGATAAAATTTTGACTATCTGCATCTGCCACTAGGGGGAGCACACTGCCTATAAATGTATACAGCTTCCAGTGTAAATCTGTATGCATTGAGCTCCCCCTAGTGGCAGCTGCAGGTATTCAGAAATGTCTAATTTTACTGGTGATGTTATGATGAGCATCGGGAGCAGTTTACTGTTCCTTGGATATTTTTTTTTTCCCAGTTTTGGTAATGTGAGATGATTCCAGTCATTTGTGTAGTTGCCCTATTTTCACCTCCGCACCCCATTTCATACATGCACCAGTGATATCTTCCCCAATCTGCATGCTTTCCTCATAATGCTTTTAGTTTATGTCATTATTCTCTCCATTAATGCCCTCCCTCCTCAGATGGTTTTGGTATGTACTTGATACACTGTATTGTGCTTGCAGTGTATTGTTTTCCGTGTGTGAAGTGATACCTACCTATGTAGACACATTGTTAACCCTCCAAATACTGGAGGGATGCCTATAATGTAGAGCATGATATCACGTGACTGGTGATTATAGGAAATGCTCTACATTATACGTGTGACGCATCATCAATTTCTAAAATTTTTTCCTTTAAAGAGGACCCATCATCAGGTTAAAAGTTGCCAGGATTTGCTTTTATTTTTTACCCATTGGTCCCCTGAATATTTTGCTTTTTTTTTTTTCCTCAAATCCTCCATACAGTTCCAGAGAAACGGACCTTTAGAGTTGGTGCTACATTTTTTTTATGAGGGCGTGGCTCACAGGGTAATTATGCAGAGTATCTAAAACCCCGCCCACGAGGATCCTGTGAGCCACGCCCCCTTTGTAAAAAACCCAAAACCCACTAATAAAAAGGCCTTTATTTCTGGGACCGTAAGGCAAAACTAATACAAAAAAACAACTGGAATTGTCAGGAGAGCAGCGAGAATGAAATAAGAGCAAAAACTGGTCACTTTTAAGCCAATGACAGGCTCTCTTTAAATGTTACCTTGTGCGTATATTACGTGTTTACTAGGATTAACCCTTACAGTATAACAGATTTACTACAGACTCCAGACCATTGATTGCAACTACCATGAATTATTCCGTGTGACTACAACTCTCAGCATGCATTTGTATAAGAACAGATTAAATAAATCAAGCAAAATTAGCGATAACAATTAAAATCCACATGGAAATTTAATAGAAGAAACACCAGATAACTCAAAAACCCAAATGGATAAATGGATGAAAACCGCGTCTAATGCCGGCTATTGTTAGTTTAGTGCTGTTCACCTTCCTGTGTTGTAATTGATTCATGTCTGCTATTATAGTTCTGTTTCTCTCCTCCCTCACAAAAAAATGTAAATAAATTCTTGGGTACAGTTACCCTATTATGGAGAATATAGTGCCTGATGAAGGCGCCATTTGGGATATATAGGAGTGGTGGTTTCATGATTTTCTGGTGGTGATTTTCATTTTTCAAGATGGCCATTTTGTGTCATAACCAGTGATGAGCGGGCACTACCATGCTCGGGTGCTCAGTACTAGTAACTAGTGATGAGCGGGCACTACCATGCTCGGGTGCTCAGTACTAGTAACTAGTGATGAGCGGGCACTACCATGCTCGGGTGCTCAGTACTAGTAACTAGTGATGAGCGGGCACTACCATGCTCGGGTGCTCAGTACTAGTAACTAGTCATGAGCGGGCACTACCATGCTCGGGTGCTCAGTACTCGTAACTAGTGATGAGCGGGCACTACCATGCTCGGGTGCTCAGTACTAGTAACTAGTGATGAGCGGGCACTACCATGCTCGGGTGCTCAGTACTAGTAACTAGTGATGAGCGGGCACTACCATGCTCGGGTGCTCAGTACTAGTAACTAGTGATGAGCGGGCACTACCATGCTCAGGTGCTCAGTACTAGTAACTAGTGATGAGCGGGCACTACCATGCTCGGGTGCTCAGTACTAGTAACTAGTCATGAGCGGGCACTACCATGCTCGGGTGCTCAGTACTCGTAACTAGTGATGAGCGGGCACTACCATGCTCGGGTGCTCAGTACTCGTAACTAGTGATGAGCGGGCACTACCATGCTCGGGTGCTCAGTACTTGTAACTACTGATGAGCGGGCACTACCATGCTCGGGTGCTCAGTACTTTTAACTAGTGATGAGCGGGCACTACCATGCTCGGGTGCTCAGTACTAGTAACTAGTGATGAGCGGGCACTACCATGCTCAGGTGCTCAGTACTAGTAACTAGTGATGAGCGGGCACTACCATGCTCGGGTGCTCAGTACTCGTAACTAGTGATGAGCGGGCACTACCATACTCAGGTGCTCAGTACTTGTAACTAGTGATGAGCGGGCACTACCATGCTCGGGTGCTCAGTACTCGTAACTAGTGATGAGCGGGCACTACCATGCTCAGGTGCTCAGTACTAGTAACTAGTGATGAGCGGGCACTACCATGCTCGGGTGCTCAGTACTTGTAACTAGTGATGAGCGGGCACTACCATGCTCAGGTTCTCAGTACTTGTAACTACTGATGAGCGGGCACTACCATGCTCGGGTGCTCAGTACTAGTAACTAGTGATGAGCGGGCACTACCATGCTCAGGTGCTCAGTACTAGTAACTAGTGATGAGCGGGCACTACCATGCTCGGGTGCTCAGTACTCGTAACTAGTGATGAGCGGGCACTACCATGCTCAGGTGCTCAGTACTAGTAACTAGTGATGAGCGGGCACTACCATGCTCGGGTGCTCAGTACTCGTAACTAGTGATGAGCGGGCACTACCATACCCAGGTGCTCTGTACTTGTAACTAGTGATGAGCGGGCACTACCATGCTAGGGTGCTCAGTACTTGTAACTAGTGATGAGCGGGCACTACCATGCTCAGGTTCTCAGTACTTGTAACTACTGATGAGCGGGCACTACCATGCTCAGGTGCTCAGTACTTGTAACTAGTGATGAGTGATCACTACGATGCTCAGGTGCTCGTAACTAGTGATGAGTGGGCACTACCATGCGTCTATGTACCAATACCTTAGTCTGTATCTTTGGCTCTTGCTTTATCAGTTACAATGAACCTGTCAGCATGTCAGTACATATGGAAGGAATACTATGTACAGCTGTATAGGAGCTTGTCACCCAATAGAGATCCAATTTGTCATTTAGACACATAGAAGACATATGCAAGTCAGTGCACTGGGGGATGTGTCAGTGCACTGGGGGATGTGTCAGTACATCGGGGGATGTGTCAGTACATCGGGGGATGTGTCAGTACACCGGGGGATGTGTCAGTACACCGGGGGATGTGTCAGTACACTGGAGGATGTGTCAGTACACCGGGGGATGTGTCAGTGCACCGGGAGATGTGTCGGTACACTGGGGGATATGTCAGTACACCGGGGGATGTGTCAGTACACTGGGGGCATGTCACTGCACTAGGGGGCATGTCAATGCACTAGCAGTGAGTCAGTGCACTGGGGGACGTGTCAGTGCACTGGGGGACGTGTCAGTGCACTGGAGGACGTGTCAGTACACTGGGGGACGTGTCAGTACACTGGGGGACGTGTCAGTACACCGGGGGACGTGTCAGTACAACGGGGGATGTGTCAGTACACCGGGGGATGTGTCAGTACACCGGGGGATGTGTCAGTACACCGGGGGATGTGTCAGTGCACTGGGGGATGTGTCAGTGCACTGGGGGACGTGTCAGTGCACTGGGGGACGTGTCAGTGCACTGGGGGACATGTCAGTACACTTGGAGATGTGTCCGTGCACTGGGGGACGTGTCAGTGCACTGGGGGACGTGTCAGTGCACTGGGGGATGTGTCAGTACACTGGGGGATGTGTCAGTGCACTGGGGGATGTGTCAGTGCACTGGGGGATGTGTCAGTACACTGGGGGATGTGTCAGTACACTGGGGGATGTGTCAGTACACTGGGGGATGTGTCAGTACACTGGGGGATGTGTCAGTGCACTGGGGGATGTGTCAGTGCACTGGGGGATGTGTCAGTACGCTGGGGGATGTGTCAGTACACCGGGGGATGTGTCAGTACACTGGAGGATGTGTCAGTGCACTGGGGGACGTGTCAGTGCACTGGGGGATGTGTCAGTACACTGGGGGATGTGTCAGTACACTGGGGGATGTGTCAGTGCACTGGGGGATGTGTCAGTGCACTGGGGGATGTGTCAGTGCACTGGGGGATGTGTCAGTACACCGGGGGATGTGTCAGTACACCGGGGGATGTGTCAGTACACCGGGGGATGTGTCAGTGCACTGGGGGACGTGTCAGTGCACTGGGGGACGTGTCAGTGCACTGGGGGACATGTCAGTACACTGGGAGATGTGTCAGTGCACTGGGGGACGTGGGGGATGTGTCAGTACACTGGGGGATGTGTCAGTACACTGGGGGATGTGTCAGTACGCTGGGGGATGTGTCAGTACACTGGGGGATGTGTCAGTACGCTGGGGGATGTGTCAGTACGCTGGGGGATGTGTCAGTACACCGGGGGATGTGTCAGTACACTGGTGGATGTGTCAGTACACTGGTGGATGTGTCAGTACACTGGTGGATGTGTCAGTACACTGGGGGATGCGTCAGTACACCGGGGGACGTGTCAGTACAACGGGGGATGTGTCAGTACACCGGGGGATGTGTCAGTACACCGGGGGATGTGTCAGTACACCGGGGGATGTGTCAGTGCACTGGGGGATGTGTCAGTGCACTGGGGGACGTGTCAGTGCACTGGGGGACGTGTCAGTGCACTGGGGGACATGTCAGTACACTTGGAGATGTGTCCGTGCACTGGGGGACGTGTCAGTGCACTGGGGGATGTGTCAGTACACTGGGGGATGTGTCAGTGCACTGGGGGATGTGTCAGTGCACTGGGGGATGTGTCAGTACACTGGGGGATGTGTCAGTACACTGGGGGATGTGTCAGTACACTGGGGGATGTGTCAGTACACTGGAGGATGTGTCAGTGCACTGGGGGACGTGTCAGTGCACTGGGGGATGTGTCAGTACACTGGGGGATGTGTCAGTACACTGGGGGATGTGTCAGTGCACTGGGGGATGTGTCAGTGCACTGGGGGATGTGTCAGTGCACTGGGGGATGTGTCAGTACACCGGGGGATGTGTCAGTACACCGGGGGATGTGTCAGTACACCGGGGGATGTGTCAGTGCACTGGGGGACGTGTCAGTGCACTGGGGGACGTGTCAGTGCACTGGGGGACATGTCAGTACACTGGGAGATGTGTCAGTGCACTGGGGGACGTGGGGGATGTGTCAGTACACTGGGGGATGTGTCAGTACACTGGGGGATGTGTCAGTACGCTGGGGGATGTGTCAGTACACTGGGGGATGTGTCAGTACGCTGGGGGATGTGTCAGTACGCTGGGGGATGTGTCAGTACACCGGGGGATGTGTCAGTACACTGGTGGATGTGTCAGTACACTGGTGGATGTGTCAGTACACTGGTGGATGTGTCAGTACACTGGGGGATGCGTCAGTACACCGGGGGATGTGTCAGTACACCGGGGGATGTGTCAGTACACTGGGGGATGTGTCAGTACACTGGGGGATGTGTCAGTACACTGGGGGATGTGTCAGTACACCGGGGGATGTGTCAGTACACTGGGGGATGTGTCAGTACACTGGGGGATGTGTCAGTACACCGGGGGATGTGTCAGTACACCGGGGGATGTGTCAGTACACTGGGGGATGTGTCAGTACACTGGGGGATGTGTCAGTACACCGGGGGATGTGTCAGTACACTGGGGGATGTGTCAGTACACCGGGGGATGTGTCAGTACACTGGGGGCATGTCAATGCACTAGGAGTGAGTCAGTGCACTGGGGGGCTTGTCCGTGTACTAGGGGACGTATCAGTTCACATAAACAGCTTTTTCACAGTGCCCTGACACGCCCCTAGATCACTGTCAAACTGATTTACATGTGGTTTCTACATGAGATTTCTAATGACTGGCACATTGGATCTCTTAAATAAGAAAAAAAGAAGAGGGAAAGCAACTACTGTTTACAGCCAGACCATGGTTTCCATAAATAAAAATATGTTTACAGGTTCCCTTTAAGGATATTGATATTAAAACCTTACAGCTCTGTGCAGACCTGTTATTTCAACTCTACAGTGTTACTGTTGTATGTGTTTGAGGGCCTGTGGGTGCCATGTGTTACGGATGGCTTTATCTTATACTTGGAGAATAGATAATTGGTTGACGGGCCCCTCAGGGGACGGCTTATCTTACCAAGAACAAAGCGATTGGCAGTTTGAAATCTCCATCATCTGTCACGGGAAAGTAACACATTAGACTGCTGATATTGGTGCGTTCAGTCTGATGTGTATTGGGGCCTTACGTGCCTCTGGTGGTGGCTCCAAGTAGGCGCATAGTCATGTAGAAAGGTCTCTAGTCACCAGTGCCCACAGGGCTACATATGAAACTTTGTAATGTTTCATAAAGGGTAAGAAGCATTTTTCTCATCTGTAGCTATCTCTTGCTTTGGATATGTTTAAAAACTTTCTCTGTTCCTCAACCCCAAAGAAACAAGAAATATAAAAAAGGGAGGAGGAGGGGGATGCAGCTGCAGATTTTACTCCTCGATTCTGTGAGGAGAGAGGTGTCTAAATATCAGTAGACATGCATGCTCTGCCAGGGTCTGCATACAGAGACTCGGATCAGTACATTGCAGCCCATAGTAGAAGGTTTCTGCTTGTAGCATGACAGTATGGCCGAGAAGACTCCTGTAGGGGAAGTGAGAAGTAACTATATTGTCAGCTGCTAGAGGGGGAAGGAGACTTATTCTGGCCAGTGATTGCCCTAGATGCACAGATAACCAACAGCAGTGGAATACAAAAAAAGCAGAAAGTTAGGAAAAAATGTTTGTGGTTTTTTTTTTGCCATGTAACCTCAATATTCCTTTTAAAATGTTGCGTAAATCAGGTTTTTGTGTTACAAGTATTTTTTTTAATGTTGACAAAGTTGCTTTTTTTTATGTAAAAAACAAAATTAATCTTGCAATTCACACACTGGCCTTTGGACTATACTCATACTTCCTGTCCTTTCAAGAAGAGTTTTCAGTAGACTCTTTATCATCAGAGGCAGGATCACAATGACAAGTAACACGTCTGATAGCACACAATCTATGAATCACAGTAGGTGATGTCACAGCTCACCTCCTCCCCCTCCCTTCACATGACACACGCTCATTAGATGCCTCAATACAAGGAACATGGTCAGAGTCTGTTCATGGTGGATAATATCCATGTGAATTTCCTGACACAACAGGAAGTTAAGAGTCTAAAGTCTTAGGAGCCAGTCTGAAAATTGCAAAATTTCTATTTTTTTTTTATACAAATTGTAATATGGGAGAAATAAAAATCGGCAAAATAATAAAATATATTTAGCACAAAAACTTGATTTAAGCAATAACTCATTTTTCACTGATGGCTTGTAAATGCCTTATACTGTATAACATTTGGTATGAAAAGTGGATAAATGTGGCCCGGAAATTGTATGCGGATACAATAGGTTCTCTTATTGATTATTTATTATCCTTTTTTTTATTTTTTTTTTTATCGGCAGCGGAAGTCCAGAGTGAAATCGAGCGGATCTTTGAATTAGCCAGGACATTACAGCTTGTAGTTCTAGACGCCGACACCATAAACCATCCGACGCAACTTAGCAAAACCTCCCTAGCCCCCATAATAGTTTATGTCAAGATTTCTTCTCCAAAGGTAAGTCCATAACTTTCTTAAAACGAAGTATACTAAGTGGGCTCCTATAAAAAATGGATCCTCATCTTCACACGGGCCCTGTTGTGAATACGTTTTCCAGTTTGGAGCTCCCTCTTGTGGTCAGTGCTGGCGGTGCAGTTGATGTGTGGCGTGAAAGCCACACAAATGTGGAGCACTGGCAATCAGGGTCAGATTGGGCTATTTAACTGAGTAGCTTTCTCTTGTTACTTGCCGGTGGTCAATGTCTCCTGTGTGTTAAGGACATTCTGTAACCAGCTCTGCTCACTACCAGAACTCCTCTCAGATAAGTGGTCTTTGTACCTCTGCTGTTTGTTTTCCACTTTCTTGTTGTTTTTTTTCTGCTTTTATACTAATGCTTGATTCCTATTTTGTCTGTGTGGAGTTCTTGGTGGAATGGAATCATTCCCTGCTGGGAGTGTCTGTATACTTAGCTCCATGATTCTGCAAGGTATTGTGTTTGTCATGCTTGGTATTAATTCAGTCCCTCATCTGTATTAGTGTTTTTGGATCCCAGTAACATCAGAGTGCTGATACAGTGGGGGAGAGGTTGTGTGACCTCAGGATTTTTCCATATCAGAAGTGCTGGTATATATTATGGTTTTTACTGCTGCAGACAGTTGCTCTTTCCAATGCTTTCCTATAAAGATACTTTGGGCCTCACCTTTGCTGAAATCTGTCTTTTCTGGCTTTGTATTGTATTTTTCTATATCACTGTAGTCTTTGCATGTGGGGAGCTATTTATCTATCTTTGGGGACTACTCTGAGATTAGCTTT
Source organism: Anomaloglossus baeobatrachus (assembly GCF_048569485.1). Classification (NCBI taxonomy): domain Eukaryota; kingdom Metazoa; phylum Chordata; class Amphibia; order Anura; family Aromobatidae; genus Anomaloglossus; species Anomaloglossus baeobatrachus. The sequence goes on along the minus strand of NC_134358.1, from coordinate 536,850,635 downwards.
CTTATATCTCTATCTGTGAGATTATTTAGTTCTCCGGCTTTGTCGAGGCGTCCAGGTCATCGTAGGCTCGTCCCACGGCTACTTCTAGTTGTGTGTCAGGATTAGGTCTGCAGTCCGTTAAGTTTCCAGCCACTCTGTTACCTTTTTGGGATTCCGCATTTTTTGAACCTCTTCGGTCCCTGAATCATAACAGGGCCCCATATCAGTTGCATGGTCTCCCTCTATGGTGGATATGCCACTTCTATCAAAAAGTATGAAAAACATTAGTTCCAAAAATGTTTTAATATGATTGAATTTTGTAGAAAAGTTTACACATTGGGATATTCCCACGTTAGACATTAATATTTGATAGATGAGTGTACTATCTATGAAAATCACACATATGTCGAGGCTGGGGCCCCATCTCATCCTGGAGTATCAACAATAGTGAAAAGGGTATTCCCAACTTTGAAAGTTATCCATTATTCTATAGGAGAGGGGATAACTTCACAATTGTTGGGGGTCCAACCGCTGAGACCCCAGTTATCCTAAAAACTGGGGTTCCGAAAACTTGAGCGGCACATGACTGACATCCGCTCCATTCAGATGGGGCCTTTCAAAGACCAGGATCAGTGAGGGTCCCAGTGATCAGACCTCCAGTAAGTGAGAACTTCCAAACGTAAAGGGAATCTGTCACCAGGATTTTGCAATGCAAGCTGAGGACAGCATGCTGCGAAGGTTGAAAAAGTAAAAACATCTGTGTTTTTTTATCTGTGTGTGAGCTATTGTTTACTCATACTAAAGGGTTTATTACTCTGTGATTAACATTGGCAGGACCGGGTACCTCCTGCAGACTTGTCCGCCACGTTCCCTGATGTGATTGAAAACCTCACAGTCAATGCACAATCTTTATTGAAAGCTTAGTGTGGGAAGAGAAGCTCCCAGCTCTGCTGCACTCAATCCTTAGATAAAGTCAGAATGGCTGCACACAGTGGTCTAAGATAAACATGGTTTCTTTCAGAATTTCTTTGCTTACAATATGCTGCTCTCAGATGAAGTAGTAAAAACCTGATGACAAATTCCCTTTAAGGATACCCCTTTAAGCATGCATTTTTTTGTGCTTTTTTATTAATTTCAATAGAAATGCATGGGGGTCCTGGTTTTAGAGTCAGGACCCCCCATGGATCAGAGATTTAGTGCTTATTTGTAAATATGCTGTAAGGCTATGTGCGCACGTTGCGTACTTCACTGCAGAAATTTCTGCAGCGATCTGAAGAGCACATGTGCTCTTTAAATCGCTGCAGAAATGTCCGTAGTGAAAAAAAAAAAAAGCCGATTCCATGCGCTCTGCCTGCAGCTCCTGCCATAGACAGAGCAGGAGCTGCCGGCAAAGCGCACGGAAGAAGTGACATGTCACTTCTTTTTGCGCAGCGCTTCGGCAGTAGCCGAAGCGCTGCGCACTAAAACGCCACGTGCGCACGGCCCCTGCACAATCTCCATAGACTGTGCAGGGGACGCAGGACGCATGCAGTTACGCTGCGCTGCAAAGCGCAGCGTAACTGCATGAATTTACGCAACGTGCGCACATAGCTTAACAGCTGAGATAGGAAAATTGTTTTAAAAATAAAATGAACTGCTAGATATATACAATATAGAATAGAATTAAAATTGTGTGAAAACTGATGGATTTTTTCTTTCATTTTTAATTTAATTTTGTACACAATTTTTAGATACTTTTTTTTAAAATGATTTCAAATTTTTTATACCTTCTTTTCAGGTTTTACAAAGGTTGATAAAATCAAGAGGAAAATCTCAGGCTAAACATCTAAATGTCCAAATGGTGGCAGCTGACAAACTAGCGCAGTGTCCTCCGGTAAGTTTTCCACTTTATTCCATCGCTCCCTCCTTTCTCCTCTCTTTTTCCCTTTTTTTTTTTTTTATTTGGATAATGAGAGAAATAACTAAAACATGGAGAAAACCATAAAATTGATGACAAACCACCAGCAAAGTCCACATTTTTTACCCAAAGTAGCATTGCCTAAAAAACCTTGGTGGCTCGGCTGCCGGAAAGAAAACATTGTATGCACATACCCTGAATTTCAGGAGTTTGCCGGTGTTTTCTGTTTTTGTTTGTATTACATTCTAGGCTTAGTGTTGATTTTACCTTGTTTTTTCACATGACTTAGATTGTATTTTCCTAAAGGCACCTTAAAGGAATCCTTTCATAATTGCAATTCAGGAGCACGCCTCTCCCCTGCCCACCAGCCTTCTGCTTGCTGGGGGTGCAGTGCGCTCCTGATCAATTGTCAGTCATTACATTTCTCACACTGGTTACGACTCCATTAATTTAAAATAATTTCTGGAGGCAGGTTTTCAGGGAGATAAATGTCCCGCCCATAGATCTAAACAGATAATTTACATATTTACGACAAACATGGATTTCTCTGGAATAAGACATAAGATCACAGATATTAAGGTATCATTTTATTCAGCTTCCTATGACCTAGATGCCCATGTAGACAACTTAGGAGAGTTGATCCTACTGGTGAATTCCCTTTAAGGCTGTGTTCAGACATGCATATGAAAAATTATCCTTTTTTCATCCAGAAAAAAAAAATAAACAAATTTTACCTGGGTGCTGGCGCTAGGGAGAGGGGAGTGGGGTCACCTACTAACATTTGATTCTGATCCCTGCACTCCCTAACGTCCCTAGATGGGTCCTTCCCCCGTACGCCGATCACGTGCCTATGCCCTTACTGGCCCTGAACTTTGCCTTTCCTAGTGCAGGCCAGCGAGATGCCAGCCTCTCTACTGACAGAAGACAACATGAGGATGGTAAGACAAACAGGGGAGAAAGTCATAACAAATAAAACTCCGTCAGGAACCTCTCAGCTGCAACTGAAGCAAAAATCTCAGCTTTCTTCAGAGACCAGCTCCTTCCGAGTGGACAGCATAGGTATGAGTTATAGCCGACATAGGAAGGAGTGAGGAGTGGATATTTATAGCAGAAGGGAGTGGCTGCAGCTGAGGTTACAACTACCTGTTAGATCACTGCAGGGTAGAAATGAACCTTAACCACTTCAGTATTAGATGGAATTAAATACTCTCCAACTCAGGGTAAATGATGAGTGGGCACTAAAAAGGATCTACTATACCCTATGACCTTCTGATCCCAGATCACATCAGGTCGTGACATTAGGTTCACATATTGCAATCACATTTTTATTATTTACTGTGAGTACTGTAGACCTGCAACCTTTTTTGCTAAAATTGCAGAAAAATGTCTTCAAAACAAAAAATACTTACTGATTAGAAAGCAAAATTTGAGTGTCTTATAGTTCTCGCATGCAGAGCTTTTATTTTTGCAAATAATGGTCAGGAATGGTTCCAGTAATACTTCTCCACTCGCCCCAAAAAATAGTAATTTTTCATTGAATATATACCTCCATGGCCCTCAGTGATCAGCAGAATGAAGGCTGCCCATGGCCTGACAGGGCGACCTCCATATGTAATTGGCAGTACCTGGAACCGTGGACCAGACCCACTCATTGGTAATACCGCAGACCTCGGGGGACGGACAATGTCTCACCTATAGTCGGTGTCTGTAAGACATCAGTCCATATGTGGACAGCTTTAAGAAAGTCTAAATGTTCTTCCCCAGGAAATCAATTATATGAAAAGGTTAACTGGCATTAAATATCCCACCACACAAATGGGGTCTTCAAGTTCAGACGCGTTCTCTGCTCAGAGATCCATCAATGAAAAGCAATTTAGAGAGCATTTTAATTTAGCAATGGGAATTTTACCTGGTAATTGTCCTTATGTCTGGCTCTGGTCCCCCGTGAGTTGAGGTCTGGGTTCAGTTTCATGAATATTTGAGCTGGTAATGAGCCGTGATCAGGCGGCAGGTTCTCTATGTCCTGGAATATCTGGCCAGTATGATATAGGACTATATAGTAAACCAAAATAAATCATTTATAGCGGAGATCCACTGGTAAAAAACTGCATTTTTTTTTTGCATCCTATTTATATTGATATATTGGGTCAACAGATGGGTCCAGCTCGGATATTGGTATGTAGGGATTGTAGAAGAATCATAGATGACAAGATATATTAAAGTAATATAAAAAAAAGATTAAGACAATTCAGGACTCGATATATTGGAGCAAGTCCAGAGAAGAGGAATCAAGATGGTAGAAGGTCTGCAAACCATGTCATATGAAGACCGGCTAAAAAAACTAGGGATGTTTAGTTTGAAAAAGAGAAGGCTGAGAGGAGACTTAATAGCGGTCTACATATATCTGAAAGGAAGTCACAGTGCAGAGGGAACTACTCTATTCTCAGTAGCACAAGGAAGTACAAGACGTAATGGGATGAAACTTAAAGGAATGAGATTCAGATTAGACATTAGGAAAAACTGTCTGAAGCCCCCTTCACACGTTCGTGAAAAACACGCACGTGTGTTACGTTCCGTTTTTCGGGTCCGTGTTCCAATTTTATGTCCGTTTTTATGGTACGTGTGGCATCCGTGTGAATGGCGTATGCTAGCCGTGTGTGCGTTTTGAATGTCCGTGTGTGCGTGAGATACGTAAGTGACATGTCCGTGTGTTGCCCATGTGAAATGTTCCGTGTGTGATGCACAATGTCGTTGATACATACCCGCTGACAGCAGACAGAGTTGCGCGATGAGAATGAACTCGGGTGAACTGTACCCGACTTCATTGTCATCTCGCGGCTCTGTCTGTGTGTCGCGTACTGATTAGTGGTCACCTGTGAAGGACTCATGGGTGACCGCTAATCCCCTGAGTGACTGAAGTGAGCAGCGCGATTAGCGCTGCTGTCACTCAGGTTACCCGCGGCCAGCTGGAGTCCTCCACCCGAGACTGCAACTCACCTGTGACTTCATCGCTGTCACTCGGGCGACTTGCTGTCACAGTTGGAGGATCCAGCGGTGGCCGCGAGTAACCTGAGTGACGTTATCGCTGATCGCGCTACTCACCTCAGTTGCTGCGTGGAGCTGTCAGGAGTGGTGGTGTTCTTCTGCAGCTCCTGTCACCTTCATGTAGCAGAGCTGGAAGCGACGCGGGACCTCCGTGGATTACGCCGGACATGGATGGGTTTTTGGGGCCTAATAAAGTGGTGAACGAGGGTCTTTGTTATTGTTTATTATTGCAAATAAAGGATTTTTTCACTGTGTGTGTTTATTAACTTTAAATTACAGGTTAATCATTGGGGGTGTCTCATAGACACCTGCAATGATTAATCTAGGACTTAGTGGCAGCAATGGGCTGCTGCCATTACCTTCTTATTACCCCGATTGCCAACGCACCAGGGCAAATCTGGAAGAGCCGGGTAGAGTCCCAGAACTGTCGCATCTAATGAATGCGGCAATTCTGGGCGGCTGCTGATATTGTTAGGCTGGGGGGCTCCCCATAAGGTGGAGCCCCCCATCCTGAGATTACCAGCCTTCAGCTGTATGGCTTTATCTAGGTTGGTATAAAAATTGGGGGGGGACCGCACGCCGGTTTTTTAAATTATTTAATTTTTTATTTTACTGCACAGTATAGACCCGCTACTGGCTGCTGTGATTGGTTGCAGTGAGACACCTGTCACTCAGCGTGGGAGAGTGTCTCACTGCAACTAATCATAGGCGCCGGTGGGCAGGGAAAAGCAGGGAATACGAGATTGATTAATGAGTGGCTGGCTTTTTCAAAATAGTAAAAGCCGCCGGAGTTTTTTTAACAGCTGTGCAGCGTCGCTGTCGTGATCGGGGAACGGTAAGTATGAGAGAGGGGGGAACTGACCGACAGACAGCGAGAGGGACAGAAAAGACAGAGAGAGACAGACAGAGAGACCAACCGACGGACTGAGGGAGATTGACCGACATACACAGAAAAAAAAAAGACCGACATCGCTAGAAAAAAAGCACAAAACGTACACGGAGCATACAGAGATGCATCCGTGTAACGTACCGGTGCTCACGGACCCATAGACTTACATTAGGTGCGTGTGTGCGTGTTCCGTGCTGAAAACGGACATGCATCCGTGTAATACGGATACACATACGTTTCACGCACACGGACACACGCACCGTACAGAATAACGCACGTGTAACTACAAACATAAAATAACATTGGAGCACGTGTGTCCGTGTCTCCGGTACATACGGAAACGGATCAAACAGGCACCTGTTTCACGGACGTGTGAAGGGGGCCTGATAGTGAGGGCAGTCAGAGAGTGGAACAGGCGACCACGGAAGGTGGTGAGCTTTCCATCAATGGAAATCTTCAAGCCGAAACTGGATAAACATATAGCTGGGATGATTTAGGAAAGCCTTCACTCGCAGGGGGTTGGAGCCGATGGCCCGTGAGGTCCCTTCCAACTCTACCATTCTATAATTCTGTGACTGAAGGTAAAGGGTGAATGTAGAGAAAGTGTCGGAGCTCCAGTCATGGTCCTTGTTTGACAGAAGAAACCACCAAACTTGCCTAGTAAAATCCAGAGCAATGTCCTGTTCTGATACCAAGTCATTCAAATGGCTGGACCGAGAAGGTAAAGTCTCACCTAGTGGTCGGCACCACCATCAATTTACACTGAGGTTCCGATTCTTTATCGCATTTGAACGCTTGAAATTTCTAAGATATTGGGGTCCGAGCACAAGACCATCAAATGTTTTGTTACAAATAGTCATCTGGGTGGTAAAAAAGATAGGTGATGACTTGTTTTCACCAACAACCCCCCCTTATTTAGGATGTAGCCCATGTTCTGTGCAGCTTGACCGTAGACCCTCAAAGGAGTTTCCTCTGCCATGCGCATACATGACAGTCCAACATCTGACCATGGTGGACCTTCAGCGACGGTTCAGATTGTAAATATACTTTATTAAGTTTCCTTATGACACCTCTGTTTGTTTTCTAGGAAATGTTTGATGTTATTTTGGATGAAAACCAACTTGAAGATGCTTGTGAACATCTAGCAGACTATCTAGAGGCTTACTGGAAGGCCACCCACCCCCCCAGCAGCAATCCACCAAATGCACTCATATCTCGGACAGTAGCTTCCGCAACGCTTCCTGCAACACCCTCCTCGGCCACGAATCCACAGGTAATCTGAGGAAGGCGTGATGTGAGCCGGTGTAATGTCTCCATCATGTTGTACGCAAGACGTGTACGGTCAACTTTACATAAGTCGGCCAAACACGCCCAGTTTGGCAAAACTAACTATGTAATGTATATGGGGGTTCCATGTCATCACTTGATGGCATATGTCTGTCAGGGTAAGGAAGGATTGGGTATGATCCTTTGGTTATCACGGTTGCAGTTTAGAGGGGGTTACCGGCTCTCATTGAATATGCCTAACTCAGTATGGAGACTTTTAAGCGGGCTTTACACGCTACGATTTCGCTACAGCGATGTCGTTGGGGTCACGGAATTTGTGACGCTTATCCGGCCGCTGTAGCGATCTCGTTGTGTGTGACTCCTAGGAGCGATTTTGGATCGTTGCAAAAACGTCCAAAATCGCTCCTCATTGACATGGGGGTCCGCTGCCAATTATCGCTGCTGTCGCTGGGGCGAAGTTGTTCCTCGTCCCTGCGGCAGCACACATCGCTACGTGTGATGCCGCAGGAGCGAGGAACATCTCCTTACCTGCTGCCGGCCGCAATGCTGAAGGAAGGAGATGGGCGGGATGTTTGTTCCGCTCATCTCCGCCCCTCCGCTTTCATTGGGCGGCCGCTTAGTGACATCGCTGTGACGCCGAACGGACCGCCCCCTTAGAAAGGAGGGGGTACGCCAGTCACAGCGACGTCGCAGGGCAGGTAAGTACGTGTGACGGGGGTGCGCAATTTTGTGCTCGACGGGCAGCGATACGCAAAAACGATGGGGGCGGGTCTCATGCTAGTGATATCGGGACCAATATCGTAGCGTGTAAAGCCACCCTTATTCAGGCCCTGCTCCATAACACAAAATATGAAAAATAGCTAATGCGAGACCCATGTGTAGACAGAGGTGTTTCGGGTTTTTGCCCCTCATCAGTACAGACCTGGATAATGGGTGGCTGAATGGGATGTCTTATTGGGAATATCGGCTTTGGATGAAGAGACCTTATTCAGAATGCAGACTCATTTCCAGGGCCAGTGGTCCATGTGGCTACTAACATAACTGTCAGCGGCTCATGCCCCTCTCCCACATTGCTTGACCAATCTGAATATTCATTGACCCTGGAATTGTTGACTCCGGTCTTTCCATACTCCACCCCTCCTTTCCCAATTCTTATCTAAAATGACTGCACAGACACCAATTTCTTTGGATAATTTTGGCCATAGCAGCCATTTATTAAACAGAAATATATAACAAATAAAAACATTGCAATATGGTAGGGTCCTTGAAGCTACAAACCCTGGTGATTCCTACCAAACGAACCATAAACACCAACTTGCCCCCAGCCGTTACCCACACTGGCTCAGGAGCACCAAACGGTAAGGGTTAATCCTCTGTTAACCCAAACCACCCCCAGGGACCCCGACATACCCCGTCGGGAATCCCCACAAAATCACCAGGTGACCAGCCATTCTGCCAATGAGGGGATCCATACCCAGATGGATTCCCCAAACCAATTTTTTAACCAACTTCAAGGACCCACCAATAAAAACCGCCACCCAGCCACTACGACCCGTAAACAACCCCGCACCCCACCCCTTGAACATACCCAACATACCCCAAAATATGATGGAGGGCGGGTGGGACTGTCACTTCTGTTCTGTCCCCAAGAGCGGGAAATGTGCCGCTCCTCCCCCTGCTCATTGTTTTATTTTAAAAAACAGACTCGCTCTCCCCCCTCCCCTCATGACACCTTGACCTCCCCACCAATCAAGTGTCATGAGGGCCTCCGCAAATGCCCCGGGGGAGGGGGGGGGCAATGCTCCGTCCCTTCTTGACCCTGGAATTATTGACTCCGGTCTTTCCATACTCCACCCATCCTTTCCCAATTCTTATCTAAAATGACTGCACAGACACCAATTTCTTTGGATAATTTTGGCCATAGCAGCCATTTATTAAACAGAAATATATAACAAATAAAAACATTGCAATATGGTAGGGTCCTTGAAGCTACAAACCCTGGTGATTCCTACCAACCGAACCATAAACACCAACTTGCCCCAGCCGTTACCCACACTGGCTCAGGAGCACCAAACGGTAAGGGTTAATCCTCTGTTAACCCAACCCACCCCCAGGGACCCCGACATACCCCGTCGGGAATCCCCACAAAATCACCAGGTGACCAGCCATTCTGCAAATGAGGGGATCCATACCCAGATGGATTCCCCAAACCAATTTTTTAACCAACTTCAAGGACCCACCAATAAAAACCGCCACAACGAGGGCACCTTGATAACCTTCAAGTGCCTGAGACCCCCCGCAACCTCAGTGCCCTCTCGATACCTCCTTGCAGGCCGAGGGCCCATAAATCAATCCCCACCGCATTTAAGTGCACCCCGTCTGCCAACCAGAATTCCTCATCCGTCCTTTCCAACTCAACGTGCCTTATCGCAACTCCCCCATTCCGAGTAACAAACTTCGAAATCGCCCTATTCACTTTTGCCCGCGCCTTGTTCAACCTATCGACCGACCGCGCTTTTCGCCAACACCTTCTCGCCACGATCTCGGACCAAACTATAGTTAGCCGTGGAAATGACACCCATAACCGCAATAAATCATGCTTGATGTCTTTTATCAAAATTCGAAAAGGACGCCCACCCAGATCATTTCCCCCGACATGTAAGACCAAAACGTCGGGAGGTCTGTCTAAACGGGCATACCTATTCACCTCTTGCAGTACCCTGCTCCACCCCAAACCCCTAACCCCCAACCAACGTACAAGAGCCCTATCCCTTTCAAAACCTAGTTGTCTCCCGTTTCTTCTTGCATCCGCTCGCTGGGCTCCCCAGTATACATAAGAATGGCCCAGGATCCAAACCAGATATGGGGGGGGGTGTTTCTGTAATACAAAATGTACAAACAGACAACCAATCAGTTTCCTTATTCCCCAACTTGAAAAAACACCCAGTCCACACCCCCCCCCCCCTCGCAGCCGCAGAACCCCCCGCTCAATTGCCAACGACCGCCTGTGGACGGACATACAACTTAAAACGCTGCGACTTCCACCTACCAATCCGCTTCACAGTCTCTTCCGGCAAACCACACATAGCGGCCTCTGTCGCTGCCCCAATGCGAAAAGAATGTGACGCAAACGACCTCGGATCTAACCCCAAAGACTTCAAACATGCCCTAAAAACACTTACAAATTGGTATCTAGATAAAAAAGACCCGTCCTCATGACACAACAAGGGGCCATTGACCTGCGGGCGAATCCTTCCAAAGTTCCCGAAACACTTGAGCGGGCACATCTCCGATGCCATAACCACACCCAAGCGAACTCGCCTACCCACACCTCTTTGATCTGTCTTCGATCTCCGAATCCAGAATTCGATTCCGCCTTCCACGGCGACAATATCACCACGACCCAGGCCCCCGGGAGAAGTCTTACTGGGCGATACCAATCCGCAACGCCCCAAAAAACGCCAAGGAAAACGCTAACCGGAACAAACTCACCTCAAACGGCGATATACAAACCCCCCACAATGCCCCACCCAACTGCTCCAATAAGCTAAATGATACAGGCCGTCTACCATCCAGCGGCTTGCATCATTTCCGAAATCCCTTCAAGGCCTGAACCACCCAAAAACTCTTAGTCAAATCCTGTAAACCCCGCAACCGAAAACCAAATGCTAATCCCGCCATAAAACGATTCACCTTCGCAACTGACCATCCTGCAACCGCTGCCTCCCCCAACCTTTCCAACAGTACTCCCAACTGATCTCCCTCAGCAGACCCACAACCCTGCAACCACTGCTCCCACAGACTCCATGCCGCCTGATACGCCGTCCATGTGGTACCCGACAGGGACGCCCGAATTAGTGGTCCTACTGCCTGCAGACCACGTTCCAAAGCTGTACCGGACACTCCAAGCCGCTGGCCTCTGCCTCTGGCGCGCAAACCCGGAACCGATCCCACTGAAAACGAGAGAGGGAATCGGCTATTAGGTTCTGAACACCTGGCACATGAGCAGCCGTAACGTACGCATTGATTTGCAAGCAAACCAGAACCAGCTCCCGTAACACCCGAATAACTGGAGGGGATGATGCTGAAAACTTGTTAATGGCCAGCACTACCCCCATATTGTCACAATTAAAGCGAATCTTCTTGTTCGCCAAATGTTCCCTCCACAGATGAAGCGCCACCAATATCGGAAAAATTTCCAAAAGCGCCACGTTCCTCGTCAAGCCTTCATCAACCCACCTATCAGGCCACCGTTCTGCACACCACTGACCCTGAAAGAAAGCCCCAAAACCTGAGCTGCCCGCCGCATCAGTAAACAGCTCCAAATCAAAATTGTCCTTTACGTCCTCCATCAGCAGCGAACGACCGTTGTAATGCTCCAAAAACTGACCCCAAACTGCTAAGTCCGCTCTGTGTTCCGCCGATAAACGAACGTAATGGTGCGGAGCAAGCACCCCCGCCGTGGCACCAGCCAATCGGCGCGAAAAAATTCGCCCCATTGGCATTACCCGACACGCAAAGTTAAGCTTTCCCAATAAAGACTGAACCTCCCTTAATTGCAATTTCTTCACACGCCGTGCCCTTGCCACTTCGTCTTTTAGCCCGTTGACCTTTTCCTCAGGAAGCCGAACTTCCCAAGCCACGGAATCAATCACAATACCAAGAAAACGTATGCAAGTCGTCGGCCCCGTCGTTTTCTCAGGTGCTAAAGGCACCCCAAAATAAGCCGAAACCCACTCCATTGCCGCTAAAATCCCGGCACACTGCGCCGAGTCAGCCGGACCTACACACAAAAAATCATCCAGGTAATGTACCACTGATGACCAACCCGAAACGTCCCGAACAACCCATTCCAAAAACGAACTAAAAGTCTCGAAAAATGCGCATGAAATCGAACACCCCATGGGCAAACAACGATCAACAAAATAGCCACCCTCCCAACAACAACCCAGCAGCCTAACACAATCCGGATGCACCGGCAATAGCCGAAAAGCCGATTCAATATCAGTCTTAGCCAACAGCGCCCCCCTCCCACATCTCTTTACCCACTTTGTAGCCTCATCAAACGACGTATATACCACTGAGCACAGCTCAGCGGGTATTCCATCATTCACCGACCTGCCTCTTGGTTAAGACAAATGGTGAATAAGCCGGAATTTCCCTGGTTCCTTTTTCGGCACCACTCCCAACGGCGACACCACCAAGTCGGGAAAAGGAAGGGCCCGGAACGGGCCCGCCATTCTCCCCAACGCCACCTCCTTCCTTAATTTTTCCGCCACAACCGCGGCATGCTGGTAAGCAGAAACGAGATTCCTGGTTGCCCCCGGAACCTCAAAAACGGGGGCAGGAATCCTGAAACCCTCCCCAAAACCCAACCGCAAAACCTCCGCCTTTTCCCGATCTGGGTACCTATTTAGGTACGGAAGCATCGCGACTAACTTCACTGGCGTCAGACCCTTGGGTATGAGAGCCGCCGGGCTTGGGTTTCCCCTTCTTGAAGCATTTAGACGCTCCGTGGGATGTCCCGTTACAATGGGTGCATAAGTGCTTAAATCGGCACGTGGCCCCAAACTTGCACTGCCCGTCGTTGAATTGCCAGCATAGACCTGGCTTCTGCGATCCCGCCTGACCCTGCTGACCACTGGTCCCCTGATTTCCCGACTGGCCGGAAGTCCCGGCCCCGCCTTGAAAGGGCTGGCCATACCTAGCCGGTGCCATGACCCGCAACCATAACCCTATATCTTTTTGATCCCAACGTATAGATGGGCGTACGGCTTTCCTCTGACGAAATTGTTCGTCATACCGAAGCCACGTCTGCCCCCCGTACACCTTGTAAGCCTCACCTATCGAATCCATGTAACAAAATAGATGAGAACAATTCTCCGGCGCCTTTTCGCCTATCACACTCGCCAAAATAGCGAAGGCTTGCAACCAATTGGTAAACGTCTGAGGGATCAAGCGCCACCGCCGCTTTTCCTCATCCTCTTTCTTACTATCCTCCTTTTTTCTTTTATCTAAGTTAAATTTTACCAAAGGAAGGAGGGAGAAGATCTCGACATATTCGTCCTTCCAGATCTTTTCCCTCACCTCCTTCTTAAGGTGCGAACCTAAGGGGCCCTCAAAGCATACATAAACCTCCCCACGCGCCCTATCATCTAAATGAATCCTGTCCTTATCCTTTTCCGTCTGGACCGACACCGAAACCGGGGAAGAAATACCCGCAACCACGGACTCACTAACCCCCAGAATGGGCGGATTAACCCACGCCCCCACCGGCGCCGGGGGTTCCCTTGGACCCCCAATTCGCTCCAGCAACGAACGCACGCAACCTAACAGCTCTCCCAGCTCCCCACCCCCCGACGCATACCCACCAACACCGAACGGTACCCCTGGACTTAACCCCGTCTGATCTACCCCTCCCCTTACGTTCTGATCTCGGTTAAGCTGAGGAGACAGACACGACACAGAAGCATACTCACCGGGCTGCACTAGGGAAGAGGCCCCGCCAGCCGGACCGCCTGATTCCTGACGTCCATCCACACGATCCGCAGCTTCTTGGCTCCTCCCACCGGATTCCCCGCTGTTAGCCCTTGCCGCCGCAAGGCCGGGAGACACCTCCGACCCTGTAGTACGGGCCTGACGTCCGTCCTGCCAGCCGTCCGCCCCAGAGAGCTGCCTGCGTTCCTCCACACCTTGCCAGTGCAGCTCTCCAGTGCTCCTCCAGGGGGCCCCATCTTCAATCCGGGCCTCTGCTGCTGTAGGCCCTGCGCTCCAGGCCCGGTGCACCACAGATCCCAGCATCCGCGCTCCGCCCCCTCTGCTGGGGCCCGCATGCTCCTCCATTCTGTCCTGCTGATCCTGACAGGGCTCAGGGCGCAGGGCAGGCACATCACCCACACGCCCCGCCGCAGCGCCGACATCCCACGCTGACTGGGCGATAGCAGACCCTGCCTCCAGCTCCAGCAGAGGCCTGCTAACCGCCGCTGGGCCCAGCCGCACATTAGAATTCCTCCCAGGCCGGGGCGCACTGGACCTCTTTGCTCGCGGCGCCCGGCCTGGAGGGTCCCTGGAGGGGCTTCTGCAGCGACGCTGGGCCCGGGCAGGCAGGTCAGGAGAAAACCGCTGCGGCGGTTTGGACCTACGGGGGCGCCGCTCCTGCAGGGGGGAAGCCCCTGCCGCCTCCAGCCTCCCGCCGATGATCCCTGCCACCGCATTCTGCAGCCAGCCAGGGGGATGACTGCCGGCCGCTGCTCTGAGCTGCTCCAGGAGCTGATCCACCGATGCCATAGCAGGTGAGGTAGGGGTACAGGGACTGTCACTTCTGTCCCCAAGAGCGGGAAATGTGCCGCTCCTCCCCCTGCTCATTGTTTTATTTTAAAAAACAGACTCGCTCTCCCCCCTCCCCTCATGACACCTTGACCTCCCCACCAATCAAGTGTCATGAGGGCCTCCGCAAATGCCCCGGGGGGAGGAGGGGGGCAATGCTCCGTCCCTTCTGTATATTAGGGACTTTGGGAACAACATTTGTTAAGGCCCGGTTGTACCCACACGTTTTTCATGGTCCGGGTATGTATTGAGTGGTCGGGGGTCTCCTGACTCAAACTCGAGACTATGAGGTTGTCGAATTAGTCAGGAGTCCGGCCACCAGTCCATACATCACTGCCCATACTTGTACCATATAATTTCCACATATAATGAGAAAGCCCAGTACCCCTCCTTAGGGCAGAGTAATCAGGAAGCGTTTGAGATTATACAGGTTATATTTTTCGGTGGCCTCCTTTGCTGGGTACACCTAACTTTTATTTTGTTAATGGGAACCTGTCACCAGTATTTTGCTACGTAATCTGAGAGCAGCATAACCTGCAGAGTGCAGAGACCCTGATTCCAGCGATGTACTAACTGCTGGTCTGCAGTCTGTAATTTTTACTATAATCACAGTTTTCTCTGCTTTTAGTTATCACAATGTTGTGCCCTGTATAATCCCACACACACCACTGATTAGCAGTTTTCTGTATACACATATGCAGTAAGCTGACAATCAGTGGCGGGGGTGGGGTTACAAAGAACATTTGACTATGAGGCACCTAGTCCTGTAGTGATAATCTCCTGCTGATAAAACACTGATGTGATTGAAAAATTGTTTAAAAGAACTGAAGTCCTCAGTGGTTGATACCTTTTAATTAAAAGGTATCAACCACTGAGGACTTCAATTCTTTTAAACAATTTGTTATCTCTACTGGCTAACATGGTACAAAGATATATTTTACCTGTATCAAAATGATGTGATTGACACACTTTTTGAATTAGGATCTCAGCTTTATACATCAAGCTGCTCTCAGATTACATAACAAAAATCTGCTGACAGAATCATTTTAGAAGTAATGCATTAAAAAAACATTTATGGCTTTGATTTTTTTTTGCTGTTTACTCTACATTAGAAGTAACATGCTAACTTAATTCTATAATAATAATTTTATTCATTTATATAGCGCTATTAATTCCACAGCACTTTACATACATCAGCAACACTGTCCCCATTGGGGCTCACAATCTAAATTCCCTATCAGTATGTCTTTGGAGTAAGTTAGTATGCATAGTGCTATATCTAACGTACAGGTTTTTTTATGTTTTAGTAGTTTTTAATTTGTGGTTTCTATATATTCTTAGAGCATTTTTTATTTTCCTGCCAAGGTCGCTGTTGGCTTTTTGGTACAGTTGAGTTTGTTTTATGGGAACCATTTTGGGTTACATATAATTTACTGACTATTTTTTTTTTCCTGCAATCTATTAATTGGCAGAAGCCAATGGCAGATTTGGTGGAGAATGTTAGGTAACTATGGAAGCTGTCAGCCTCTCAGCATATTTCACAGGGAGTTGATATTCCGACAGAGGAAGCTCTCTCCCTCTGTCAAACATCTTAGATGCTGTGGTCCATTGAGACTTTTGCATCTAAGAAGTTAAAGAGGTCCAACCACCAGGATGTTCCTATATAAACTAAAGCCAGTGCTATACTGGCACTATCATGCTGATTCTATACATACCTGTAGTTGTGAGAGCGGATGTATAGTTTCTGAAATACAGGCAAGTAAAGTTTGTGAAATGCACTGTTATTTGATTGATAGCAGCTACAGAATATCTAATAGGTGGGTCGGGTTTTGCTAGTTATTCACGCGCTTTCTGCCTGCCTGTCCTTCCTCCCCCATAATAACAGAGACAGGAGGACGAAGGACAGGTAGCAAACAGAGGCGGGAATAACTAGCAAAACCCGACCCACCTATTAAATATTGTCTAGCTGCTATCAATCAAATAACAGTGCTTTTCACAAACTTTACTTGCTTGTATTTCAAAAAGTATACATCCGATCTTACAAACTAAAGGTATGTATGGAATCAGCATGATAACGCCGGTATAGCACTGGCTTTAGTTTATATAAGAAAATCCTGGTGGTGGGTCCTCTTTAACCCCTTAGAAAAAGTCTCAATGGACCATAGCATCTAAGATGTTTGACAGAGGGAGAGAGCTTCCTCTGTCAGAATATCAACTCCCTGTGACATTTGCAGAGAGGACAACCGCTGCCAAAGTTACCTAACATTCTCCACCAGATCCTCTTTAAACTGACCGTATCGGAGTTATGTCTCATCCCAGTAATTGTGGCAGCAGCCTGACCGTATCCTTAATACATTTATGTAGTGGAGTCATGTTATGAACCAATAGGTTCCATAATAAAGAATTTGTATAAGACGAATCGATGATGTAGCCATGTGGCAAGGCTTATGTCCCTAGGTCTTTTATATCCTAGACGTACAGAGATATGGACTTGAAATAATTCCTATGGTCTAGATATTTCTAAGCTACTTTGTATTTTTTCTTCATTTCTAGGGCTCCCAGGTAGAACAGAAAAATGATCCTCCAGCGCCTGAAAGAACCGGATCCGTGGAAGAGGAACCTCCTGCTGAAGAGAAACCGTCAAGAAAGTCTCAGCATCGATCTTCCACCTCCGCGCAGCACCACAACCACCGAAGTGGAGTAAGCAGAGGCCTATCCAGACAGGACACGTTTGATAACGAGACCCAGGACACCAGAGACTCCGTTTACTTAGAGCCAAAGGATGATTTCTCTTCCGAGCCCGCTGATCCTCAGGAATCCCACCGGGATCACAATCACAGAGACGAATCCCACGGAGGTAGCGAACATAGACACAAAGAGTCTCGACACCGGACAAACGAGCAGGACAGGGAGCAGGACCACAACGAATCCAACAAACCCCGCAGTCGCCACAAATCGAGAGAGCGGCACGGCGAAAGGGACGGAGAGGTTTCCAGGAAACGCAACGATAACGAGTGGAACCGGGAAGTTTACATCCGTCAGTAACTTTCGACACCTTTCCACGTGTTGACCGTTTTTTTTTTCAGTCTTGTATAAAACACTTTCCGAATTGTTTTGAACCCAATGTTGTAAAACATCTAGCGCCCCTTCTGTATTTTCTATATTTTTCTTCTTTTTCTACTCTTTTTTTTTTTTTTTTGGCTTTTGCCTAGGATAATTCTTTTCACGTTGACTTTGCCATGGTTCCTTCGACAACTCTGTTACCAAACCATGTGTTTAGCCGTTTTCTGTGACAACCACTTGAATGCTGTACGTTGCCATCAAGATATTGTTGCTGTTCTAAAGCAAGTGATGATGTTTTGTAAATTCCTATTTTTAGAAGAAACCTATTTCTGGCATATAAAAAAAAATGGTGATTTCACGATTTTTTTTTTCCCTCCTTCCATATGTGTTCCACTTTTGCACTGTTAGATCTCTATATTAATAATCTGTTGTGGCTGCAGAAGTGATATCAGACTTGTGAAGAGACTACTAAAACATTGCATTTATTTTTGTATTTTTGGAATGCACCCACCTACTTTTGAATGTTGATTTCCAAGCCACTATTTATTTTATTTTTTATGTTTTGTTTTTTTTTGTTTTTTGGCCTCCCGTCGTCTTTGTTTTGAGAGCAGAGTTAAATATTGCCTTATACTCAGATGAATTTTCTATGTAATGTTTCTCTATGTTGGGTATGTTTTATGTTGTTTTCTTAGCCCTGCATGGTTTAATCGTTTGACTGTACGACGTTGTATGTTTTTACATCATTCTTTTTAATAGTCAGTGACTGGAATTAGCGCGGAGAAATAACGATTAGGACTCTTTCAATTGGTCAATATGTAGAAAAAACACAAAAAAAGGGTATGTGAATCAGCTACTTTACTGGACATCAGCTGAAACAGAAAAGTGGTTGATTTATCAATAGTTATGTTATAATTTTAATATTATCTGTAATTTATTTTCTTGCAGAACCACTGATATAAAGGAGAAATTTCAAGCAATGGTTAAAGGGAATCAACCCCCCCAAACCACACTCATGGGAATACTAGTCTTCAAAGTGTAAATCCATTGACCTCTTTATGTCGCCTACCTGTTGCTGCATTCCCAAGATATTGGCTTTTAAGTCATATAAATGAGGCGTTACATGCTCCGGGCGTCACAAAGTACTTGGGACTGCCTCCCAAGGTTTTGTTCCTGCCCAGCAATAGCCTCTTTAGCTTGATTGACAGCTTATTGTCTGCTTTTCTTGCCTGGCGCTCAGCATTGCACATCAATCAAGATAAAGAAGCTTGCAGCAGACAAGGAGATCAGATTGTGAGTCATCAATCAAGCTAAAAATGCCTGCTGCTGGGGGGAAGAAACAACCTTGGGAAGCAGAAGCTTGGCAAGTGCTCTGTCACACCCTGAGTTCTTCATCCCTCATTTTTATTGATATATATATATATATATATATATATATATATATATATATATATATAAAATATATGCTAATTTCTAGGGAATGCAGCAACAGTTAAAAGATATAAAGGTGTTTAATTGTTATTAAGGTAGAAGATTTACTCAAGTCCATCAAGTTTGATCCACAGCCCTTGTTTCATCGTTTTAAAGGTTGAAAGTTGACCTTGAGAGTTGAGAGTTCAACCTATAGCCTGATATGTTGATCCAGAGGAAGACAAAAATTTCACGTTGGATGGTAATTGCCCCATATTAGGAGAAAACTTCCTCACTCCATATACAGCAATCAAACTAGTTCCCTTGGCTTGGCCAGTGGTCTGAAACACCTTGAGCACTTCATGCCTCATTTATACACATTGAAATGCTAATTTCTAGGGAATGCAGCAACAGTTAAAACACATAAAGGTGTTTTGTTGTTTTTAAGGTTGACCCAAGTCAATCGAGTTCAACCTACAGCCTAATATATTGATCCAGAGGAAGGCATAAACTTTGAGACACATGCTAAAAGCTCCATAATAGGGGAAACTCCACACACGGCAATCAGACTAGTTCCCTGGATCGATGTCCCATCCCTAAATTTAGTGCCCATAATCTGAAATAGAATATTTTTTGAGCAATTCATCTAGGCCTTTCATAAATTTTGGGTGTAAATCAATCATTATAACATCACATGGCAGAGAGTGTTGATGGATTTACATTTCAAAAACATGCATACCCTAATGTGCAGTTTGCAGGAGGGGTGGTTAATTTTAATGACACATTCCCTTTAATGCAGGCATAAAAATGGACTGATAGCGGAGATTTTTCCACATGCCTCTCCCCATGTGACAGATTAGGAGAAAAAAAAAGTCTAACTTTTTATCCGAAACAGCGCCACTTTTTTCCATGGACTGTGCCTGGTATTACAGCCCAGGCTTAGTCACTGGAATACGCAAGACTTGCTATATGAGATACTTCCCATAAAAGTGGTGCTGATTTTGGCCAAAAACCTAGATTTTTTTACACACACACACACACGTGTGTGTATGTGTATGTATGTATGTGTGTATATATATATATATATATATACACAGGGTGGTCCAAAAGTAGGTGGACAGCATGTGTAATAGGGTTATCAAACATGGTGTAAAGTGAAACTGACTCAGTTGCCCTTAGCAACCAATCAGATTCCACATTTCATTTTCCAAAGAGTCTGTGAAGAATGAAAAGTGGAATCTGATTGGTTGCTAAGGGCAACTGAGTCAGTTTCACTTTACACCATGTTTGATAGCCCTATTACACATACTGTCCACCTACTTTTGGACCACCCTGTATATATGCCATATATATAACTTTTTAATTTAGGACCACTCGTCTGACATTCTTGCAGGTGTAACCGAAAATATAATTCCCTCTGGACATAAAAATCCCCGATGACTAATATAATAATAATAATTGTATTCATTTATATAGCGCTATTAATTCCACAGCGCTTTACATACATTGGCAACACTGTCCCCATTGGGGCTCACAATCTAGAGTCCCTATCTGTATGTCTTTGGAGTGTGGGAGGAAACCAGAGAACCCGGAGGAAACCCACGCACACACAGGGAGAACATACAAACTCCTTGCAGATGGTGTCCTTGGTGGGATTTGAACCCAGGACCCCAGCGCTCCAAAGCTGCAGTGCTAACCACTGAGCCACCACAAGACTGCAGTGCTAACCACTGAGCCACCACAAGACTGCAGTGCTAACCACTGAGCCACCGTGCCGCCCATATATAGATCACCCTTGAACTTACCTGCTTGTAAGTGACGGGAGAGATGTGGAATGTGAAAAATATTTATTAAAATCCCCTTTATTAAGAAGTGTGCTAAAAGCGAGGTAGACAATGGTTTTGGTGAACCACTGGTTGTTCTTTTCTTATAAACAGCAGCTCCTGGCATACAATGGAGGCAGTCAATTTGTCATCAATGGGGTGTAACCATATTGGGTGGAGGTGTTGTAGTTACACCCAGGTCCTGGTAATGGAGGGGTCCAAAACCAAATCAGCCATATCACTGAAAACCAGTGCTACAAGTGATGTGATAATTTTTCGGCCCTGAAATTGATGGACTGTTGGCTACTAGAGTTGAGCGAATACTAAATATTCGCGTTTGACTTACTTGTACTATTCCACTATTCATCAATGAAAACCAGTACTACAAGCGATGTGTGATAATTTTTGGACCCTGAAATATAGTAGATTTCAATAAGGTGTCAAGTTAGGACATGGGTCTATAGGACATGGATGTGGCCAATAGTGATAAGCGAATCCTAAATATTCGGGTTTCGGTTAATTCATCCCGAATACCTAGTGCTATTCCAGTATTCATGACTGAAAACTCGTACTACAAGTGACGTGATTATTTTTGGACCCTGAAATAGATTTCAATAAGGGGTCAAGTTATGACATGGGTCTATAGGACATAGATGTGGCCAATAGTGATAAGCGAATCCTAAATAATCGGGTTTGGGTTATTCATACCTAGTTCTATTCCAGTATTCATCACGTATAACAAACCTAATGCAAGTAAATGGAGAATCCAAACATTTTTCTTGAGGATTTCTCCAAAAATGCTCGGATTCCTCATTAACTTGCATTACGTTTGTTATGTGTGCCAAATACTAGAATAGTTCTAGGTATCCAGTACAAATAACCTGAACCCGAAAATTTAGTATTCACTCATCACTAGTGGCCATATCCATGTACTAAAGACCCATGTCATAACTTGACCCCTTATTGAAATCCATTTTAGGGCCCAAAACTTATCACGTCACTTGTTGTACTGGTTTTCAGTGATGAAGATGAATACTGGAATAGTACAAATAATTCAAACCCAAATATTTAGAATTCGCTCAACAGTAGTGGCCAACAGTCCCAACTATTTCAGGGCCCAAAAATTATCACGTCACTGGTAGTAACGCTATTCAATGACGAATACTGGAATAGTACTAGGTATTCGGTACGACTAACCAAACCCGAATATTTAGTATTCTCTCATCACTAGAGACCAACAGTCTATGTGCCTATGGATGTGAGACCAAAATATGGCTCTGAGACACATAAAGGGAATCTGTCAGCAGGTTTTTGATATTTAATCTGAGAGCAGCATGATGTAGGGGCAGAGATCCTGATTCCAGGGATGTGTCATTTACCGGATTGCTTGTTGTTTCAATAAAATCAGTGCTTTATCAGCAGGAGATTATCACTAAAGGACTAGTTGGCTCACATCATGTAAGTCTCCTGATCTATGTAACCCTGCTCCCACCACTGAATGGCACCTTATTTCTAATCATTGGTATGGATGGCATTATACAGAGCTCAGCATTCAAAGAACTGCTAGATCTGTAGCAGAGAAAACACTGATTGTATCAAAACTGAAGTAAGAAAAACCTGCTGACAGATTCCCTTTAAAGGGAATCTGTCAGCAGGTTTTTGCTATTTAAGCTGCGAGCAGCATAATGTAGGGGCAGAGATCCTGATTCCAGTGATGTCACTTACTGGATTTCTTATTGATTATATATATATATATATATATGTATATGTATATGTAATATATATATATATATATATATATATATATATATATATATATGTATATGTATGTATATATATGTATATGTGTATATATATATATATATATATATATATATATATATATACACACGCACACGCACAAACACACACGCACAAACACACACACGCATATATATATATACACATACTGTGTCCACCCATGTCCTGTCCACCGCCATTAACTTGAGAATGGCGGCAGCTATAGGCATAGAAGTGGTGTCTAGGTATAGTAAAGTAGCCATGCGCTACGCAATGAAACCACCTATAGCGCCACCTGGTGGAAAACAACGGAGTTAGCATTTTTATTTTGAAAACGGAACGAGATAGGGGGAAAAAAGTGAATTACAAAGTTCTAGGGCATCATCAATTCAATACGAATCGACACCTTGCATACAGAAATGCTATGATTAGAATGTGTAAAACTCACAAGGTTGCGGACGTGAAGCGATAACTCATGGAGACCTTCCTACAAGTCATTGGGTATGGTGGCTCTGTGGAGTGGCCTCCACGCTCACCTGACCTGACCCCATTGGACTTCTTTCTGTGAGGTCACATCAAACAGCAGGTGTGTGCAACCCCCTCCACCAACATTGCAGGACCTACGACGACATATCACAGATGCTTGTGCAAACGTGTCACCTGCCATATTGCACAACGTGCAGCAAGATACAGTATGCTGTGCAGAGTCCAGATGTGCATTGCAGCTGACGGGGGCCACTTTGAGCATCAAAGTTAAATGAGCGCCATATGCGTTACCAGCATTCAATGTTTTGGGGGGGGGGTCATGGGTTTCATATCATAGCATTTCTGTATGCAAGGTGTCGATTCGTATTGAATTGATGATGCCCTGCAACTTTGTAATTCACTTTTTTTCTCTATCTCGTTCCGTTTTCGAGATAAAAATGCTATCTCGTTGTTTTCCACCAGGTGGCGCTATAGGTGGTTTCATTGCGTAGCGCATGGCTACTTTACTATACCGAGACACCACTTCTATGCCTATAGCTGCCGCCGGTCTCAAGTTAATGGCGGTGGACAGGATATGGGTAGACACTGTATATCAAAAGACTGCTCATAATTCAAATGTCTTCAGTTATTTTAGCCAAAATATCTTGGAATTGCATCCACGTTCCCCAGATCTTTTTACTGGAGTCCCAAAGAAATTAATCAAAATCCACAACCTGGCTTTCTCCATTGTGTCTCAGCATTGTTTTCCATAAAACCCCCAAAATTTAATAAAGTGATCAGGAGTCATACACATACCTGTACATATATACAGAAATATCTATATTTATATTTGTGGTATTTAAGAGAAAATATTAGACTGAATTATACACTTGCACCGGTATTATCATTGCCAAGCAGCAGTTTTATTGTAACCACTAAATTCTAAAGTTCCGAAATTCCATTTTTTTTGGGTTGACACTAACACACTTTGGTCAAATGTTTTGTGTTTTTTTTTTGTTTTTTCTTCTTCAATAAAATCTCCCCCTCCCCCCACCCCAGAGATTTAAATATAAGCTTTGTTGAATACTGTATATGCATATTTGTGGAAAGTATCTTTATTTTCAAGAATCCTATTTGTAAGCATTTGTATATACATCAAATACGGCCTTTGTAGATATTGGACTGTAGGTTTCCGTAGACATGTCGGACTGTTAATTGGATTTATTTATTTATTATGCTATATTACAAATGGTGGCTGTGAAAAAAAACAAACAAAAAAAACAAACATGTTATTATTAACATGTACAAATCTACAACAAACAAGAGAATGATGTTACAATAAATCGTGTTTTTTATTCTATCCGTCACGTCAAAAGCAGTTTTCAAGTCAAATTCCTTTAATTTGGCATCTGATAATACAGAATGTGGACTATCACTGCACGGTCTATTGCTGGATGAAGAATGAGTTAACTGAGGATCCACAAGTGAGCTCCCTCTGGTGGCAGAAGAAGAATTTACTCTTGATTTATCATGGCAGATTTTGCATTAACATTTCATTTTGAAAACTTCGATATATTCTTATAATCAGAACTTTTAATTGGGTATTAATTAAGCCAGATTAAAGAATTCTTACTGTATGTACATGTTATTACATACAGTATATATATATATATATATATATATATATATATATACATACTGCACTAGACCTACCATATACATACTATATGTTGTGGACAGCAGTTGTTTTTTGCAGCGATGTAAGTACAGTGGGTACGGAAAGTATTCAGACCCTTACATTTTTTCATTCTTTGTTTCATTGCAGCCATTTGGTAAATTCAAAAAAGTTTATTTTTTGTCATTAATGTACACTCTGCACCCCATCCCCCATCTTGACAGAAAAAAATCAGAAATGTAGAAATTTTT
Source organism: Anomaloglossus baeobatrachus (assembly GCF_048569485.1). Lineage (NCBI taxonomy): Eukaryota > Metazoa > Chordata > Amphibia > Anura > Aromobatidae > Anomaloglossus > Anomaloglossus baeobatrachus. Next base: position 536,825,749 of record NC_134358.1, on the reverse strand, counting down.
GCAAATTTATTAAACAATTAAAACGGAAATATCACATGGTCATAAGTATTCAGACCTTGTTCTCAGTATTGAGAAGCCCCTTTTGAGCTAGTACAGCTATGAGTCTTCTTGGGAATGATGCAAGCTTTTCACTCCTGGATTTGGGGATCCTCTGCCATTCTTCCTTGCAGATCCTCTCCAGTTCCGTCAGGTTGGATGGTGAATGTTAGTGGACGCCATTTTCAGGTCTCTCCAGAGATGCTCAATTGGGTTTAGGTCAGGGCTCTGGCTGGGCCGGTCAAGAATGGTCACAGAGTTGTTCTGAAGCCACTCTTTATTATTTTAGCTGTGTGCTTAGGGTCATTGTCTTGTTGGAAGGTGAACCTTCGGCCAAGTCTGAGGTCCAGGGCACTCTGGAAGAGGTTTTCTTTCAGGATATCTCTGTACTTGGCCGCATTCATCTTTCCTTCAATTGCAACCAGTCATCCTGTCTCTGCAGCGGAAAAACACTCCCATAGCATGATGCTGCCACCACCATGTGTCACTGTGGGGATTGTATTGGGCAGGTGATGAGCAGTGCCTGGTTTTCTCCATACATACCACTTAGAGTTATCACCAAAAAGTTCTAGCTTCGTCTCATCAGACCAGAGAATCTTATTTCTCATAGTCTGGGAGTCCTTCATGTGTTTTCTGCAAACTCTATGCGGCTTTCGTTATCTCTTGCATTGAGAAGAGGCTTCCGTCGGGCCACTCTGCCAGAAAGGCCCGACTGGTGGAGGGCTGCAGTGATAATTGACTTTGTGGAACTTTCCCCCATCTCCCTACTGCATCTCTGGAGCTCAGCCACAGTGATATTGGGGTTCTTCTTTACCTCTCTCACCAAGGCTCTTCTCCCACGTTTGCTCAGTTTGGCTGGACGGCCAGGTCTAGGAAGAGTCCTGGAGGTCCCAAACTTCTTTCATTTAAGGATTATGGAGGCCACTGTGCTCTTAGGAACCTTGAGTCCTGCAGAAATTCTTTTGTAACCTTGGCCAGATCTGTGCCTTGCCACAACTCTGTCTCTGAGCTCCTTTGGCAGTTCCTTTGACCTCATGATTCTCATTTGGTCTGACATGCAGTGTGAGCTGTGAGATCTTATATAGACAGGTGTGCGCCTTTCCAAATCAAGTCCTATCAGTTTAATTAAATACAACTGGACTCCAATGAAGGAGGAGAACCATCTCAAGGAGGATCACAAGGAATCGGACAGCATGTGATTGAGTGTCTGAGCAAAAGGTCTGAATACTTATGACCATGTGATATCTCAGTTTTTCTTGTTTAATACATTTGCAAAAAATTCTACATATGTTTTTTTTCTGTCAAGATGGGGGATGGGGTGCAAAGTGTACATTAATGAGAAAAAATGAACTTTTTTCAATTTACCAAATGCCTGCAATTAAACAAAGTGTGAAAAATGTAAAGGGGTCTGAATAATTTCCGTACCCACTGTAACTTTATGTTGTCATAAAACCTCAGTGTAAATTGTGCACCCCCTATAACAGCAGTGTGGATGTATGAGCTGGAGTCCCCTATAACAGCAGTCTGGATGTGTAATCTGGAGCCCCCTATAACAGCAGTCTGGATGTGTAATCTGGAGCCCCCTATAACAGCAGTCTGGATGTGTAATCTGGAGCCCCCTATAACAGCAGTGTGAGGCAAATCCCGGGATATGAAGATGAATTATGACTTCCAGTCATAATCGCTCATCACTCCCTGGCAGTGCCCCCCTCCCTTCTTGTCCTCAATGTCCAGCATCTGTGAAGGTGTCACATCCCATGGCCATCTCCTATGATATGGAAATTAGGTGATGTGGGAACAATGGACACAGGATGACTCCCTGCCGTGACCCTGTGGTAGGAGCTGCTATCTAATTAGCAAGCTTGGAAGTATCCAGACAGAACGACTCCAGTAAAAAATGGTTCATATCTCGCAAGCCATATTTCCGATAAATATGGCAACCATAAAAATGGTGTCTCCGCATGCGGACGATGCTGGCACACCCTTTTTATGGGAGCGGGAGCTTGGGAAATACCCCAGGCGTGATATCAGCCAATGGGGAACTAGTAGACAAGTCATGAGTCCTCTCATTCTGTAGCTAAATTCATAACTGTCACAATGAGAGCATTGGCGTCCGCCTACGACGCTCCCAGGCCAAGTTATGGCCATATTCCATGTTGTGGATTTTGTCCATAACTCCAGCCAGGGGTGGAGCAGTGCTCCCTCTGAGGTCACTAAGGTAGGAGGGGACCTGGATTTGCCCAGGTTGATAACCCTACTTCGGCCATTTTCCAGGGTTCTTTCGCTGGGGGTCACGTGCAGGAAACATCTGTGGGAGTTCCTAGAAACCTGGTCTACAGCGCCCCCCTGTGGCCAGACGCACAAGGTAACTGATTGAATTGCATACCTGTTTGTAAACCATGCTTTATCTGTAACTGTACTCTGACATATGTATATTCTGTAGATTCCCTATTGTATATATTGTAGTTTCTACTGTGCTTTAGGCTGATTAAATTATATAATTAATCTTGGGCTGTTCTGTTATCTCGATCTTGAATCCCACGTCTGTGTGTTCGGCTAATAGTTACCGTGAAGCGGTTGGTGGCAGCGAGTTGTGCCAAGGATTATTGTGGGGAGGCCAGTGAGATTCGGGGAGATTTTATATATTCCGCCCGCGGAGGTCGGGGGAATATATACCCTACTCTCACCGGGGACCCTTCAATAATCGGCATAAGTAGTATAGCGGCCTCCTTGCTTATTGTCGGGCAATTCCATAATTGGCCTGACTATAAGAGGGGCGCTAGAGAGCGCGTCACGTGCTCTGTCTGTCGGTCGGGAGGTATAAAGGAGGGGTGACCCCACTTGTTACCCCCCGATTGTGACGTACTGGTAGCCAGCGCGGGGGATTTCTGAGTGACCCCCCCGGTGGTTCGTGACATATTGGTGGCATAGCGGTGGGATCGAGATAATAGTGTGTGTGAGTGTGAGACCCATACTCCCAGACACTAAAGACTGCCTGCAGCAGCTGTGGCTGCTGGGGTCTTCAGACTAGCTCAACACTAGAGTGTCAGAGTGCAGATACTGTAAGGTGTGTGGAGGCATCAGGTGTCAGTTCTGTGTCAGTGACCAAAAGTCTGCAAGAATGGCTGAGAGCACCAGGAGCAAAGCCAAAGGAATGGCCGATGCTAAGGCCAGAGACGATGAGGAGGTTGTCCACGAGTCCTCCAGGAGCTCGACGCCAGAAAACAGCTCTGCAGAGGACATTGCACAACCTGGCACTGCTGGACAAGATGAGGAGCAGCTCACCCAAGGGTCCTCAACGAGCCAGATGCCAGCCCTCCGCTCTGCAATGGACAGTGAATCACCAGGCTCCGCAGCGGGCCGCAGATCACCACGTGCCATTCCACCGAGCCTGGGAGGCTCGGATAGCCTTCTTCAAATGGCTATGGCCCTTCTCCAGGCTGGAGACCGGGATACCTACGAGATACTCATGGCCGAGCGTGAGCGACAGGCAGCGCGTGACGCTGAGGCTGCGGAGCGGCAAGCAGTGCGTGAGGCTGCGGAGCGGCAAGCAGCACGTGAAGAGCGCCAGGCAGAGCGTGACTACCAGCTGCAGCTAGCTCAGCTCCGGCCCTCATCAGCCACACGTGACCTTCAAGACACCAAACTTCCAAAGGTCCGTGTTGAGGACTTCCCAGTGCTGGAGAAGGATGGAGACTTGGACTCTTTCTTGACTGCTTTTGAACGGACTTGCCTGCAGCACCATCTGGACAAGGACCAGTGGGCCAAATACCTGACCCCCCGTTTAAGGGGTAAGGCCCTGGATATCCTTGGGGACTTGCCTGCTGAGGCAGATCAGGGCTACGACACCATCAAGCGGGCCCTGATCCAACAGTACAACCTCACTCCAGAGTCCTACCGCAAGAAGTTCCGGAGCCTACAGAAGGGACCAAAGGACTCCTGGGCTGACCACCGGCGGGCACTTGCCCGAGCTGCCGACCACTGGACCCAAGGCCTGCAGCTTTCCGCCGGACCGGAGATCCTGGACTTGTTCATCACGGAGCAACTCTTGTGGAACTGCCCTGAGGATCTCCGCCAGTTCATCCGAGACCAGAAGCCAAAGGGGTCCACGGCTACAGCTGCCCTGGCCGATGACTACACCAACAATCGGGCTCCTGAGGCCAGGAGAGCAGCCACCAGCAGCACCTGGAGAGGGGGTAAGATGAACTCTGCGACTGCCCCACCTGCCCCTAGACTGCAGGGGGTGTCCCCCTCAACTCCCCTCTCCAGGCCCGTGGCAGAACCAAGACGGTGCCACCAGTGCAACCTACCTGGACACTTCAAGGCCATGTGCCCTCAGCGTCCCAAGGCCCCGGCTCCGTCCCCGTCCCAAGGGCCGCCCAAGGTGTATTGTGTGGGTGGGGGTGGTGGTAGGTCCCTGGACAGCTTCCAACCTGTCACCGTCGGCCGGTCTGTGACCATGGGACTGCGAGACAGCGCCTCGGAGGTGACTCTGGTGCGGCCTGAGATGGTGTCCCCCCAAGACTTGATCCCTGGAAAAACCCTCGCTGTCTCCGGGATTGGAGGCATTGACCCGGCGCTGCCTGTTGCTGACATTTATGTGGACTGGGGCGCAGGGCGAGGGGTGAGGGAGGTGGGGGTAACTGATCGGATCCCCGCAAACGTGCTACTTGGGACAGATTTGGGGCAGATAACCTCCCAGTTTGGGCCCCAACCAAGGGCTGAACCTTCAGCCAGTACTGACATGCCTCCGGACAATGTTAATGTGTTATCTATGAATGATGTAAGGGAGGAGGGAGTGAACTCTGATATTTCTGCTTGCATAGACACCATAGACACACACACAGCTGCAGCTGTGACAGGGGAGGGGGTCAGAGAAAGGTGTGACAATGCCTCTACAAGTAATCAGCCTGTGAGCTGGGATCTGTTGCCCTCTGCAGGGATAAGCAGAGAGCAGGGTGCTGCAGGGGGAGGACCAGTGTGTGGGGTGGGGGCTACCACAGCAAATGTGGGGTCCCCAGAGATTTCACAGCGGGGTTCTGTTGCTGCAGGAGGGGAACAGGCAGGTGAGATTGGGGCCGGTCCAGGAGCGGAAGTGCTCCCAGGTAAGATCTCGGTGCATGGTTCCCCCACAACCGGGGTGTCAGGAAGCCAGGTAGGTCTGCCTGAACCGGCGACTTGGTCAGGAACGGAGGAGGAGCAGGCACGACCCACGGTCGCAGCGGCTGTGGCCGCTGTCACCCGCAGTGGGAGTGCTGGAAGCCAAGGGGCCTCCCAGAGGTCCGATAGCTCTTCCCCTTCTGACCCAGTGGCAGCCGAGTCAGGTGGAGGCCAGGACACAGGTCCCGGGGTACTGACCGAAGATGTGACAGTCTCGTCGATTCTGGCCACATCTAGTCAGGGGTTTCAGGCAGCGTTAGAAGCTGACGACAGCCTGAAAGCTCTTAAGGAGCAGGCGGCACAGCCTCCCTCGGACTCGGACCCGGAGCGAGTGGTCTGGGACCAAGGACAGCTGTACCGGGCCACGGTCCAGCAGGGTTCACCGGAGGCGTGGCCCAGGGACCGACAGTTGGTGGTACCCTATCCGTTCCGGACGGAGTTGTTGCGGATCGCACATGAGATTCCGATGGCCGGACACCTAGGGATCGCTAAGACCAAGGCCAGGGTAAACCAGCATTTCTACTGGCCAAAAATGGGGGCCGATGTGGCTGCCTACTGCCGTTCGTGCGAAACCTGTCAGAGAGTGGGGAAGGCGGGGCCACACCCCAAAGCCCCACTAGTATCTCTGCCAATCATCGATGAGCCTTTCAGGAGGGTGGCTGTGGATCTGGTCGGCCCGCTGGCCATCCCCAGCAGCTCCGGGAAACGCTTCATACTGACGGTAGTGGACTATGCCACCCGGTACCCAGAAGCAGTGGCCTTGTCGTCCATTCGGGCTGACAAGGTGGCCACCGCATTGCTGGAGATTTTCTCCCGAGTGGGTTTTCCCCAGGAAATGCTCACTGACCGGGGGACCCAATTCATGTCCCAGCTGATGGAGGCCCTCTGTAAGCAAGTTTAGGTGCGACATCTGGTGGCCAGCCCGTACCATCCACAGACTAATGGCCTGTGCGAGCGGTTTAATGGCACCTTAAAGCAGATGCTTAAGATGTTGGTCGACTCCCATGGGCGTGACTGGGAGCGGTATCTCCCACACCTGTTATTTGCTTACCGGGAGGTTCCACAGGCCTCAACAGGATTCTCACCGTTTGAGCTCCTGTACGGGCGACGTGTGCGGGGCCCCCTGGCTCTGGTGAAAGAGGCTTGGGAAGGGGATTTGGCCACCCCTGGAGTGTCGGTTATCGAGTATGTCATGCGCTTCCGGGACAAAATGCAGGCCTTGACGCAACTGGTACACGACAATATGGCTCAAGCCCAGGCCGATCAGAAGCGTTGGTACGACCAGAACGCTTGTGAGAGGACCTACCAAGTGGGTCAAAAGGTGTGGGTACTGGTCCCCGTACCACAGGACAAGCTTCAGGCAGCCTGGGAAGGCCCATACCTCGTGTACCAGCAGCTCAACCCTGTGACGTACCTGGTCACCCTGGACCCTGCCCGTGGAAGGCGGAAGCCCTTCCATGTGAACATGATGAAGGCACATCATGAGCGGGAGGCGTGTGCGCTCCCCGTGTGCAACCTGCCCGAGGAGGGAGAAGCGGAAACCCTCTTGGATATGCTAGCCCAGGTTAGGGCCGGCGGATCCATTGAGGATGTGGAGGTTGGCCACCAGCTCTTGGAGGACCAACGGTCCCAGCTGTGGGCCACCCTCCTCCCCTTCCGGGGGTTGTTTACCAACCAGCCCGGAAGGACTGACTTGGCTGTCCATCACGTGGACACTGGGGATCATCCCCCGATCCGGCGTTCAGCATATCGGGTCTCCCTGGAGGTGCAGCAACACATGCGCCAGGAGATTGACGAGATGCTGAAGCTGGGGGTGATCCAGGCATCCAACAGCGCTTGGGCCTCGCCTGTAGTCCTCGTCCCTAAGAAGGACCGAACCACTCGGTTCTGCGTGGACTACAGGGGGCTCAATGCTGTCACGGTCGCCGATGCGTACCCAATGCCACGCATCGATGACCTGCTCGATCAGTTGGCCGGGGCTCAGTACCTGACCATCATGGATCTGAGCCGGGGATATTGGCAGATCCCCCTGACTCGCAAGGCCAGGGAACGCTCTGCCTTTATTACCCCATTTGGACTGTACGAGTCCACGGTGATGCCATTCGGGATGAGGAATGCCCCTGCCACTTTCCAGCGGATGGTCAACACCCTGCTCAAGGGACTTGAAGGGTACGCGGCCGCGTACCTGGATGACATTGTCGTCTTCAGTCCCACCTGGGAAGATCACCTACAGCATCTAGCACAGGTGCTCAGGCGGATCCACCAGGCAGGTTTGACCATCAAGCCGGGAAAGTGTCAGCTGGCCATGAGCGAGGTCCAGTACCTCGGTCACCGGGTAGGCGGGAGAACACTGAAGCCCGAGCCTGAGAAAGTGGAAGCCATCGCATCCTGGCCCACCCCCAGGACCAAGAAGCAGGTGATGTCCTTCTTGGGGACCGCTGGGTACTATAGGAGGTTTGTTCCATGCTATAGTAGCCTGGCAAAGCCCTTGACGGACCTCACCAAGAAGAAGCTGCCCTCTGCAGTCGATTGGACAATGGACTGCGAGACAGCCTTCCGGGCCCTAAAGGACGCCCTGTCCAGCCCGCCCGTGCTACAGGCAGCCGACTTCACGCGGCCGTTTGTAGTACAGACCGACGCCAGTGACTTCGGCCTCGGTGCGGTGCTCAGCCAGGTGGACTCTGCGAGCCAAGAGCACCCAGTCTTGTACCTGAGCAGGAAGCTGTTACCAAGGGAAGTGGCCTATTCCACGATGGAGAAGGAGTGCCTGGCCATAGTGTGGGCCCTGCAGCGTCTGCAACCCTATCTATACGGGCGCCACTTCATCGTGGAGACGGACCACAATCCCCTCAGCTGGTTGCACACCGTCTCTGGGACGAATGGGCGATTGTTGCGATGGAGCCTTGCGCTCCAGCAATACAACTTCACCATTCGCCACAAAAGGGGCCGTGACCACGGTAACGCAGACGGGCTGTCCCGACAAGGAGAGGTCGCGGACGGGCGCACGGGGGAACACCGGAGTGTGCTGCCCCCTAGCGCCCTCAAAAGGGGGGAGGTGTGAGGCAAATCCCGGGATATGAAGATGAATTATGACTTCCAGTCATAATCGCTCATCACTCCCTGGCAGTGCCCCCTCCCTTCTTGTCCTCAATGTCCAGCATCTGTGAAGGTGTCACATCCCATGGCCATCTCCTATGATATGGAAATTAGGTGATGTGGGAACAATGGACACAGGATGACTCCCTGCCGTGACCCTGTGGTAGGAGCTGCTATCTAATTAGCAAGCTTGGAAGTATCCAGACAGAACGACTCCAGTAAAAAATGGTTCATATCTCGCAAGCCATATTTCCGATAAATATGGCAACCATAAAAATGGTGTCTCCGCATGCGGACGATGCTGGCACACCCTTTTTATGGGAGCGGGAGCTTGGGAAATACCCCAGGCGTGATATCAGCCAATGGGGAACTAGTAGACAAGTCATGAGTCCTCTCATTCTGTAGCTAAATTCATAACTGTCACAATGAGAGCATTGGCGTCCGCCTACGACGCTCCCAGGCCAAGTTATGGCCATATTCCATGTTGTGGATTTTGTCCATAACTCCAGCCAGGGGTGGAGCAGTGCTCCCTCTGAGGTCACTAAGGTAGGAGGGGACCTGGATTTGCCCAGGTTGATAACCCTACTTCGGCCATTTTCCAGGGTTCTTTCGCTGGGGGTCACGTGCAGGAAACATCTGTGGGAGTTCCTAGAAACCTGGTCTACAGCGCCCCCCTGTGGCCAGACGCACAAGGTAACTGATTGAATTGCATACCTGTTTGTAAACCATGCTTTATCTGTAACTGTACTCTGACATATGTATATTCTGTAGATTCCCTATTGTATATATTGTAGTTTCTAGTGTGCTTTAGGCTGATTAAATTATATAATTAATCTTGGGCTGTTCTGTTATCTCGATCTTGAATCCCACGTCTGTGTGTTCGGCTAATAGTTACCGTGAAGCGGTTGGTGGCAGCGAGTTGTGCCAAGGATTATTGTGGGGAGGCCAGTGAGATTCGGGGAGATTTTATATATTCCGCCCGCGGAGGTCGGGGGAATATATACCCTACTCTCACCGGGGACCCTTCAATAATCGGCATAAGTAGTATAGCGGCCTCCTTGCTTATTGTCGGGCAATTCCATAATTGGCCTGACTATAAGAGGGGCGCTAGAGAGCGCGTCACGTGCTCTGTCTGTCGGTCGGGAGGTATAAAGGAGGGGTGACCCCACTTGTTACCCCCCGATTGTGACGTACTGGTAGCCAGCGCGGGGGATTTCTGAGTGACCCCCCCGGTGGTTCGTGACAAGCAGTCTGGATGTATGGTCTGGAGCCCCCTATAACAACAGTCTGGATGTATGGTCTGGAGCCCCCTATAACAGCAGTGTGGATGTATGGGCTGGAGTCCCCTATAACAGCAGTCTGGATGTGTAATCTGGAGCCCCCTATAACAGCAGTCTGGATGTATGGTCTGAAGCCCCCTATAACAACAGTCTGGATGAGTAGTCTGGAGCCCCCTATAACTGCAGTCTGGATGTGTAGTCTGGAGCCCCCTATAACAGCGATCTGGATGTGTAGTCTTTAGCCTACCTATAACAGCGATCTGGATGTGTAGTCTTTAGCCTACCTATAACAGCAGTCTGGATGTGTAATCTGGAGCCCCCTATAACAGCAGTCTGGATGTATGGTCTGGAGCCCCCTATAACAACAGTCTGGATGTGTAGTCTGGAGCCCCCTATAACAGCAGTCTGGATGTGTAGTCTGGAGCCCCCTATAACAACAGTCTGGATGTGTAGTCTGGAGCCCCATATAACTGCAGTCTGGATGTGTAGTCTGGAGCCCCCTATAACAGCGGTCTGGATGTGTAGTCTGGAGCCCCCTATAACAGCAGTCTGGATGTGTGGTCTGGAGCCCCCTATAACAGCAGTCTAGATGTGTAGTCTGGAGCCCCCTATAACAGCAGTCTGGATGTGCAGTCTGGAGCCCCCTATAACAACAGTCTGGATGTGTAGTCTGGAGCCCCCTATAATGGTAGTCTGGATGTGTGGTCTGGAGCCCCCTATAACAGCAGTCTGGATGTGTAATCTGGAGCCCCCTATAACAGCAGTCTGGATGTATGGTCTGGAGCCCCCTATAACAACAGTCTGGATGAGTAGTCTGGAGCCTCCTATAACTGCAGTCTGGATGTGTAGTCTGGAGCCCTCTATAACAGCGATCTGGATGTGTAGTCTTTAGCCTACCTATAACAGCGATCTGGATGTGTAGTCTTTAGCCTACCTATAACAGCAGTCTGGATGTGTGGTCTGGAGCCCCCTATAACAGCAGTCTGGATGTGCAGTCTGGAGCCCCCTATAACAGCAGTCTGGATGTGTAGTCTGGAGCCCCCTATAACAACAGTCTGGATGTGTAGTCTGGAGCCCCATATAACTGCAGTCTGGATGTGTAGTCTGGAGCCCCCTATAACAGCGGTCTGGATGTGTAGTCTGGAGCCCCCTATAACAGTGGTCTGGATGTGTAGTCTGGAGCCCCCTATAACTGCAGTTTGGATGTGTAGTCTGGAGCCCCCTATAACAGCAGTCTGGATGTGCAGTCTGGAGCCCCCTATAACAGCAGTCTGGATGTGCAGTCTGGAGCCCCCTATAACAACAGTCATGATGTGTAGTCTGGAGCCCCCTATAATGGTAGTCTGGATGTGTGGTCTGGAGCCCCCTATAACAGCAGTCTGGATGTGTAATCTGGAGCCCCCTATAACAGCAGTCTGGATGTATGGTCTGGAGCCCCCTATAACAACAGTCTGGATGAGTAGTCTGGAGCCTCCTATAACTGCAGTCTGGATGTGTAGTCTGGAGCCCTCTATAACAGCGATCTGGATGTGTAGTCTTTAGCCTACCTATAACAGCGATCTGGATGTGTAGTCTTTAGCCTACCTATAACAGCAGTCTGGATGTGTGGTCTGGAGCCCCCTATAACAGCAGTCTGGATGTGCAGTCTGGAGCCCCCTATAACAGCAGTCTGGATGTGTATTCTGGAGCCCCCTATAACAACAGTCTGGATGTGTAGTCTGGAGCCCCATATAACTGCAGTCTGGATGTGTAGTCTGGAGCCCCCTATAACAGCGGTCTGGATGTGTAGTCTGGAGCCCCCTATAACAGCGGTCTGGATGTGTAGTCTGGAGCCCCCTATAACTGCAGTTTGGATGTGTAGTCTGGAGCCCCCTATAACAGCAGTCTGGATGTGTGGTCTGGAGCCCCCTATAACAGCAGTCTAGATGTGTAGTCTGGAGCCCCCTATAACAGCAGTCTGGATGTGCAGTCTGGAGCCCCCTATAACAACAGTCATGATGTGTAGTCTGGAGCCCCCTATAATGGTAGTCTGGATGTGTGGTCTGGAGCCCCCTATAACAGCAGTCTAGATGTGTAGTCTGGAGCCCCCTATAACAGCAGTCTGGATGTGCAGTCTGGAGCCCCCTATAACAACAGTCTGGATGTGTAGTCTGGAGCCCCCTATAATGGTAGTCTGGATGTGTGGTCTGGAGCCCCCTATAACAGCAGTCTGGATGTGTAGTCTGGAGCCTCCTATAATGGCTGTCTGGATGTGTGGTCCGGACCCCCCCTTTAAAAGTAGTTGTAGTGTTGCTCGGGGCAGTAGTCGTGGGTGAGGGATTGACGCCGGATGCCCTGGCACGCTACATGAAAGACATGGTCGTGGTTGGGTGTGTGGACTTGTAGCCCACATGTTGCCGTTTGCTTTGGGTGGCTAGGAATGGATGATGACTCGCTTCCCGTTTTCACGGCTCCACCTCTATTCTCATAGAGGAGGGCATATAGTATTGATGGGCAGTCCACCTCTTTTTGGTGATTCGGTTCCCATGGCTCCGCTGACCAAAAAGAGCCGGATCTTTCAGATCGTTCTTGGCTCCTTATTAAATATGTGTTCGCCCGTAGGTGAACACATATTTAAGATTATAGTAATGCTGCCAAAACCCCGCCCACTTATGAGTGACCAATTAGATTGTTGAGTTTAGGCGCGGGTGGGCGGGGTTTCAGTGGCGAAAAGAGACGTTTAGAGATTTTAGTGGCTCTCACTGGTGATCCGGCTCCTGTCGGTCACAGCAGGGAGCCGGATCTTTGTGTCGGATCCTTCACGACCGATACATCACTAGCATATAGGGGTTTTGATTGCTATCGCCAGAAAAGTGCCTCATGCTCCCGGAAGCTTCCATATTCAGGTCTATTCTCCTCATACAGGAGGAGCTAAGAGGTTTGCTATTAGTGTCAGAGAAGAGCCTGGTGCTCTCTGACGCTTGGGAAAACCCCAACCAGGAAAGTCGACTTTGTCCACTTACCAGTCAATCTCGACCCGTTTCCTTTTAAACTTGGGGTCTTGTCACCAAAGTCCCATCCTCCAGACCCTTCTGCTTGGGGCCACTTCATCAGAAGATTGGTCCCTAGCCTCAGCGTTGTCTCACGTTCTGTGTCTTGGCCCACACTTCAGGATCACTCTAATTCAACTTGGTCATCTTTCTCTTTGTGCTGCCCCAAGTCACCCACTGCACACGGCCTTGACATCCTACAGAACATACGTCCATTTCTGTCATACACCGGGTTTCCAATAACTTTCTAGAAGAAACCTTCTCTTTCTCTAGGAGCTAACCCCTCCCATGGTGCGCTAATACTAAACTTTAACTACTTCTTATCCTATAGTCTGGCACCCACATACAAAAGTGCTATACATTACACCACAAGATTTACAAAAGATGCAGAACACAATTCACATTACACTACATGACAATAGAGTACTTGATTGGTGTCGTCAGGAAAAGGAACGTGGCGGCAACCAGTCCACATCCTACCACAGTCTGGATTGGTAATTTGGAGCCCCCCTACTACAACAGTCTGGATGTGTGGTCTAGAGCTCCCCTATAACAGCAGTCTGCATGTGTAATCTGGAGCCCCTATAACAGCAGTCTGGATGTGTAGTCTGGAGCCCTCCCCTTATCACAGCAGTCTAGGTGTTTAGTTTAGACCCCTCCACCCTACAACAGCAGTCTGGATATGTAGTCTGGAACCCCCTATAACAGCAGTCCGGAGCCCCCTATAACAGCAGTCTGGATGTGTAGTCTGGAGCGCTCCCCTTATAACATCAGTCTAGGTGTTTAGTCTGGACCCCTCCCTCCTATAACAACAGTCTGGATGTGTAGTCTGGAGCCCCCTATAACAGCAGTCTGGATGTATAGTCTGGAGCCCCCTATAACAGCAGTCTGGATGTGCAGTCTGGAGCCCCCTATAACAGCAGTCTGGATGTGCAGTCTGGAGCCCCCTATAACAGCAGTCTGGATGTGCAGTCTGGAGCCCCCTATAACAGCAGTCTGGATGTGCAGTCTGGAGCCCCCTATAACAGCAGTCTGGATGTGCAGTCTGGAGCCCCCTATAACAGCAGTCTGGATGTGTAGCCTGGAGCCCCCTATAACAGCAGTCTGGATGTGCAGTCTGGAGCCCCCTATAACAGCAGTCTGGATGTGTAGTCTGGAGCCCCCCTATAACAGCAGTCTGGATGTGTAATCTGGAGCCCCCCTATAACAGCAGTCTGGATGTGTAGTCTGGAGCCCCCTATAACAGCAGTCTGGATGTGTAATCTGGAGCCCCCCTATAACAGCAGTCTGGATGTGTAGTCTGGAGCCCCCTATAACAGCAGTCTGGATGTGTAGTCTGGAGCCCCCTATAACAGCAGTCTGGATGTGTAATCTGGAGCCCCCTATAACAGCAGTCTGGATGTGTAGTCTGGAGCCCCCTATAACAGCAGTCTGGATGTGTTTTTCCAAAGTGACCTTGCTTCAATTTTTGCATTTGAATTTCATTGAACATTTTGCATTGTTTGCTTTGATTGATTACTGGCTGCTGAATGAGGTAACTGAAAATCCATCAGTGAGCTTGTTTTGAATGAATGGTATAAGTATTCACTTATATTCCTTGTTCTGAATTCATGAAACCACATGAAAGTAGAGCTGAACTTTGAGGACATAAATCAGGAGGATCTTAGAAAAAGGAAGATATGGGTTATATAGGTTCTCATCAGAAAATAAAATAAAGTCTCAGAGAGCTCATTCTGCAGACAGCAATAGACAATGCAACACAAAGGCTATAAACAGTGCCAAGTTTTAGTGTAGACCAACTGTAAAAATTGTTTTCAAGGCATTTAAATAAAACATTGTTCCGGAAGAGTCTAGATCCTTTAAATGTGCTCTGTAAGTTGCAGTGGTTATCTTACAGAACTTTTTATATTCACTTTTCAACTAGCACCTACTGTATTTTTAGACTCTCAAGAGGATTGTCACTCCCGGTAATACATGCTGGATGTGAGATCTGTGGATTCAGGATGCTGCTGCACTCGCTAGCTGTCATGAATCAGCAGAGCAGAGCTGCTCATACTGTTCAGTTACAGCCTCAGTATAATTTCCTTCTCCCTATGCTGACACATACAGTACAATGATGCGGCCTGTGTGTGTGTGATTTTCCGGTTTCGATGCAGATTCTGGCATGGGTTCCCTTCTATTTACAGTGAGGTGTCTCCTCCTCCCACTACAGCCCTGGGAATCCATTCTTATCTTCAAAAGTACTGTCCAATCTCTATTAAAAAAAACAGCAGCATAGCCAGCTATTTGAAGAAGTTGCACAGACTCTACAGCAATAAAATAGTAGTGATTTTTAGAATAAAGGAGTTAATGGATAGGCCATCAACATAAACTAGGAGAGGTCATAAATATCTGATTGGAGGGGGCCTCACACCAGCCAGCCCCGCTAATCAGCTGTTTTTGGTGCCAGTGGTGGCTAGAAGAGGTTAGGTACGGAGCGTAACTAGCATAGGCTCTCCGGTTTCCTACAAAGATGAAACTGATAGGGAATTTAGATTCTGCGCCCCAATGGGGACAGTGAGGATAGTGTCTGTAAACGGAATTAATTGTGCCATATAAGTGAGAAAAATAATAAATAGCCGCAATTTCGTAAAATGGGGGGGGGGATTAATTTCCAGAAATAAAACCAAATGTTTTATATACTCACCTGCCCACCTGTGAGCTCCCCCTAATGTCAGCTTGGATGGTCAGGGCCCTCAGTGGCACATCCATTGAGCATGAAGGAAGATGCCAGCATCTGTCCGGAGGGGCTCCGCACTCCAAAGAAAGTGTGTCTGTAGATCACTTCAGCCCGGGTGTGTGGCACTTACTTCTTCAGGGTGGTGTCCACCACCAAGCGTCCAGTCTCCTTCATAGATGTAGAATTGACACAAGACACTGGGAATCTCTTGGAAAACTAAACGTAAACTCATTATTTTCTCTTCCACTATTGTGGCAGAGATGTCCTCCTTTCCTACAGTTCTGATATGGCTATCGCCTATGGTTCTCTGTCTTGGCCTCGTGTCTACAAGCTGCTGGCCTTTGCCTCTGTCCCCCCTTCTAAGCCCCGATGGCTGTCCAGGCACTAGACTTCCCTAAACCCGTTTGATGTGGGCCATAGGCTCCAGACCCTTCGAAGATACCTCCAGGTTCCTGACCGGCTAGACTACCTCACCACATCTCCCTTACTAGAAACCTTCTCCAGAACTGGCACCTCACAAGGCACGTCTCTCTAACCATCCGACTGGCTGTCACTCCTCCCCTCTTGACTCTAAGATTCCATCTAAGATGAGTGAGCACTACCATGCTCGGTTGCTCGATACTCGTTAAGAGCAGTTGGAGGCTCAGATGGGCGTGACTTGAGCACCCGAGTATAATGGAAGTCAATGGGAAACTCAAGCATTGTTCCTGAAGACTTCCCGGAAAAATGCTCAAGTTCCCTATTGACTTCCATTATACTTGGATACATGAGTCACACCCATCTGAGCATCCAACTGCTCTTAATGAGTACTGAGCACCCGAGCATGGTAGTACTCACTCATCACTAGTTACGAGTAGTGAGCACCGGAGCATGGTAGTGCCCGCTCATCACTAGTTACAAGTACCAAGCACTGGAGCATGGTAGTGCCCGCTCATCACTAGTTACGAGTACAGAGCACCTGAGCATGGTAGTGCTCGCTCATCACTAGTTACGAGTAGTGAGCACCCGAGCATGGTAGTGCTCGCTCATCACTAGTTACGAGTAGTGAGCACCCAATAATGGTAGTGCTCACTCATCACTAGTTACGAGTACTGAGCACCGGAGCATGGTAGTGCTCACTCATCACTAGTTACGAGTAGTGAGCACCCGAGCATGGTAGTGCTCGCTGATCACTACCCGCCACACAACGGCATCAGTGCTGGGTATTAGGTTACCTGCCCCGGTGAAACCTATTCTTCTTGTGGTTTCTTTATTGTGATTTGACTTTTAATTACAGACTAGATATAATCAGAAATTTGTACACAATCTTGTCCTGCTATGTCTGTATGGACAGTTTAGATAGTGTCTTGCTTTATGGCATAGACTAAAAAAAGTGGTCCAGTAACCGAACAGTCACGGTTATCTGGTAGATTTGTCCTTCAATATCTCTCTTAGTCCAACCTGTACCATCTGTAAAGAACACTTAAAGGAGATAAAGACTAAGAAGTGAGGCTCTATATCCAAATTCATCCAAGTCGCCATATGAGAGGTCATGTTATTGTAGGGGGTGGGCAGACCCCTTACAAAAGGGAGCATAGTTAACCCGGAAATGTTATTAATAAAAATGTTTTATATGTGTGTGTACTGTGTTAGGGTACCTCCTAGTGGCTGGGTGGGACGGCTGTCACCACCGTGGGGAGGAGGAGCCGGCAGAAGCAAGGGGAGGGAAGAGAAAGTGTTGTGGAGGAAAGTGAAGAACAGGAGAGCAGTTGTCTCGGGGACGGGAGCGGAGCAGCAGAGCCGGGGCAGAGTGTGGGAGCTGAAGAACAGGGAAGCCGGAGAGAACAGGAGCGGGCGGAACCTCATAGGGTGAAGCAGTCCGGTGTGGGTCCGGGCTGTGGGTAGCCAGAAGTGGGAGCCGGGCGAAGAAGAGTAGCCAGGCACATCCCCACTGGAGGGGACGCAGGGACAGGCTTTCCCCAGCTAAAGAAAGCGTAACATCACCTTTTACTGCCTCGTGTGGAGACTTGTGAAGAATAAAGAATGTTTGTTATTTGCATCGAACCATGCCTGAAGAGTGTTTGTGCGCCGGACAACACCTACACCACCACACTCTGCCCCACCATGACATCTCCTGTCCCCAAAGTGACGGTGGAACCAGGGGTAAGCCTAATAGCAAGGGCCACGACTACCAGCCCGGAGGCACCCCTGGCTCCCCGTTACATGTGGCGTAGTCGGCAGGATGCGAATTACATGCCAGGGACCCAAGAAGCCGGAGATCAAGTGGTGTCTAGGGCACAGGATCCGGACTATTGGAGAAAATTCCCGATCCCATGGTGGGAAGAAGAAGCAGTGCCTGCAGCGTTGGACCGGGCACAAGATGGCGGCAAGATGGCCGTCGTCTGTGAAGATGCAGAAAGCGCGCGAAAAGTTGTCGCCAAAAGAAGAGCCTGGGGCTGGCCGGTGCCGAAAAAGAAGTTCGGAGTACTCCGCCCAAAGAGGGGAGGTGCCGGTCCCAGGGCACGTACGAAGATATGTGAAGTGGGCGGTGTTGTAAGAAGAAAGAAGTACCGCCGCGGAGGGGTCGACCTGAAGTGTGAGACTGGGGGTGGAGTATGCCCAAGAGCGGGAAAAGTAAGCCAGCCTCCATTTCCTCCAGCTTCTCCACCGACCCTGACGCCTTTGCCTGAGACTCGATCCCCAAGCGAGATGGAAAACGCCGAGGGACTACACCCTGCGCCTGGCCTGGAGAAGAGCTACCCGAAACAGATTGCGGCTGCGTCTGCGGAGGGATTTCCCACTCATCTGCCGGCTGTACCCGGAGGACCGGGACGGGCCACCAAAGTGACTTGGGTGACCACGTGGGACGCCGTGACCGGGGAGACCACGACAGAGGTCCGGGCGACCTACACCGTCCAACTACCGTCGGGGAGCCGGCCTCTGGGAACCCCATACCCATGCCCGGAGATACCCTCGCCAGCCGCGGTAGGATCTGCGACACTTGGTCAAGCCCTGGCTCCGGAGGAAATACACGCCCGGAAACTGGAGAGAGACGAGTGGGGCTTCTACTGGGACCCAGTTCAGCCGTCACCACTACCTACACGAAAATCCCCGTCACCGGAACTGGACCCAGTACAGGAGCGGCTGCTCGCCGAGACCGTCGCCCGGGAGATGATGGCGGGTCCCCGGAGCGAGGAGTTTGAGCACCAGTACACCACCGGAGTGGTGGTGAAATTTAACCAGAGAGAGGGGTACGGCTTCATCCGGGACGGAGAGACCGGTGACGACTATTTCTACAACAGAGTAAACCTAGACACGGAAGGCCTCCCGCAGTGACTACATACCTTGTACCAAGGAGAGAAGGTACGGTTCCTGAGGGAAGTGGGATGCCGGGGCCTGTTTGCGGTCGGGGTGACCCGGATGCCGACCGCACAAGAAGCTGCTCAGTGGCAGCAAGAAGTAGAATGGGAGGAGTGTCAGAACCGGCGACGAGTACAGCGAAGACCGGTGTTAGCCGAAACTTCCCGCTCACGAAGTACCTTGGCTGTAGCCCCAGCAGTCCTGCCCGGGCAGAGTACTGATCCGGAGAAGGGAACCCCGCCGGTGCTGGCGATAAACCAAAGCATCACCACCCATCCGGTTATTGTTATGGGCAGCCCGCCGCCGTCCCGCGCAGCGACCCCATCACCCCCGTCGGGGACTGAGGAGCCAAAGCTGGAGGCTGAAACAGCGGAGCAACCCATCAGCTACGAGCCTTTCCGGAGGCTGCGCCGGTTGCCCGGGCAGTCTTTGTCAGAGTACGTGCAAGCCCAGAGAGCCGAATGGCAACGGGCCTACCATCCGGAATGAATACCAAGACCGGAAGAGTGCGGGCCTGTTTTTGTGTTAGACACCGGCGTTGTTCCGAGCAGGAAGAAGGTGTGTTGGTTGAAACCGTTAAAGTTGTTGAGCCCGGAGAGAGCCTGCTGCTGGACTGAGCCAGGGGCTCCTCCGCGTCGCTGAGAAGAAGTTTTTATTTGCGTTCCTGCCGTTTAACAACTAAGACCGGGAGTGCTGCCAAGCCTCCGGGCACGACTAAGACCGGGAGCTTCCAGGAGGAACTCCGGGCGCTGGACTGGTGCACCCTCTTTCGGGTACCCTCCTGTGGACAGGTTCGCAGTTTCATTAAACATGACTTTGCCTAGTTTAAAATGTGATTTTAGATTGGAGCCTTGCCGGGAGGCTCAGGCTTTAAGAGGGGAGGTATGTAGGGGGTGGGCAGACCCCTTACAAAAGGGAGCATAGTTAACCCAGAAATGTTATTAATAAAAATGTTTTATATGTGTGTATACTGTGTTAGGGTACCCCCTAGTGGCCGGGTGGGACGGCTGTCACCACCGTGGGGAGGAGGAGCCGGCAGAAGCAAGGGGAGGGAAGAGAAAGTGTTGTGGAGGAAAGTGAAGAACAGGAGAGCAGTTGTCTCGGGGACGGGAGCGGAGCAGCAGAGCCGGGGCAGAGTGTGGGAGCTGAAGAACAGGGAAGCCGGAGAGAACAGGAGCGGGCGGAACCTCATAGGGTGAAGCAGTCCGGTGTGGGTCCGGGCTGTGGGTAGCCAGAAGTGGGAGCCGGGCGAAGAAGAGTAGCCAGGCACATCCCCACTGGAGGGGACGCAGGGACAGGCTTTCCCCAGCTAAAGAAAGCGTAACATCACCTTTTACTGCCTCGTGTGGAGACTTGTGAAGAATAAAGAATGTTTGTTATTTGCATCGAACCATGCCTGAAGAGTATTTGTGCGCCGGACAACACCTACACCACCACACTCTGCCCCACCATGACATCTCCTGTCCCCAAAGTGACGGTGGAACCAGGGGTAAGCCTAATAGCAAGGGCCACGACTACCAGCCCGGAGGCGCCCCTGGCTCCCCGTTACATTATCACTCCCCTTCTTTCCCTACTAAGTCTGACAATGGCAGCACTCACTGACGAGCATCCGGAAGCCCCTACATCCCATTGACTAGGGGAAAGGAACATCCAGTTGTCAATTTACAGGAGGAATAACAGAGGAATGGCACAAAGGAAAGTTTTAAGTAAACAGTTTAAGGGGGAATCCAAGTACTTATCGTTACAGACCTAGCAGAAGAGCTGCCAGATCTCTTACAAGGGTTGCGTGAAGATGTCCCTTTGTGCTTATGACATATGCTAAATTATTATTACAATATGACACAAGATTTCATATAAATAATATAAAGCAGGAGATCTCTGTTAGCTAAAAGCCTCAATAAACAGATGCCGCCCCCCCCCCCCCGTCACGCACCCTGGAGAATGCCGTAATCTTATTCCGCTAATGCAATGTCTGTCATTTATTTTATCCTTCACATCTAGAATCAATTAACTTTCCAAGGACGTCACCACCTTGTGTTGTTCCTTTAATGGCTGTTCTGCCCTTCATGCACTAATTTCCATCTCCGAAAATATAAAAAATTATTTTGTCAGTAGATTTCCTGAACAGAGGTATTCTCTGCAGTCATCTGGTCGTTGTGTACTAATTCATAGTACAGGAAGACTAGTACCGTATTTTCCAGCGTACAAGACGACTTTTTAACCCCTGATAATGCCACAAAGCATTCAACTGCAGTAAAGCGCAGACAGTAGCAGCGGCCCTGTGTATTGGATGCGCTTTACAGCAGTTGAATGCTTTGTGGCGCCGTAAAGTATTCAACTGTAGTAAAGCCAGGACGACATCCTGCAGCGGCCGCTCTGTGCACCGGAAAGCATTAAAGCATTGCATCAGGAAAGCATTATTAAACAATGGGCTCATTACTGCACTGGACATTACAGCAGGAGATTTCACTAAACAATGGGCACATTACTGGGGTCGGCTTACACGCGAGTATATTCGATATATCCCAAACTCTATATTTTAACTGGAAAAGTTGGGGGTCGTCTTATACACTCAGTCGTCTTATACACCAGAAAATACGGTAATTGTCTTGGGGTCTCCAGGACAGGGGCGCATTGGTAGACATTGCAACTTTATACTATGAAGTCATATGGGGTTTGAGCATAGTGTTTCCTGTGTGCATGAGTCCTTCCCTTGTTCTCTCCCTCTATAATTTCTCCAAGAAATGTATGAATATATTTAAACTCACGCATGCATATTATATACACACACACACACACACACACACACACACACACACACACACACACACACACACACACACACACACACACACACACACACACACTACCAACTCCATGTTACTGGGGTGGTTCCCTGTCAATACAGAGCATCTTCATTTAGTCAAAATGTGAATTAAATGTTCACAGAGAGAGACAGAGAGGAGATCAAGGTGACATCAGCCCAGTGAGAGCCAGAGAGGAGAATGAGGTCTCAAAAGTACAATGAGAGTCAGAGAAGAGATTGAAGTCACAGCAGTACAGTGAGGGCCAGAGAGGAGATCGAGGTGACAGCAGTACAGTGAGAGCCAGAGAGGAGATCGAGGTGACAGCAGTACAGTGAGGGCCAGAGAGGAGATCGAGGTGACAGCAGTACAGTGAGAGCCAGAGAGGAGATCAAGGTGACATCAACACAGTGAGAGCCAGAGAGGAGAATGAGGTCTCAAAAGTACAATGAGAGCCAGAGAAGAGATTGAAGTCACAGCAGTACAGTGAGGGCCAGAGAGGAGATCGAGGTGACAGCAGTACAGTGAGAGCCAGAGAGGAGATCGAGGTGACAGCAGTACAGTGAGGGCCAGAGAGGAAATCGAGGTGACAGCAGTACAGTGAGAGCCAGAGAGGAGATCGAGGTGACAGCAGTACAGTGAGAGCCAGAGAGGAGATCGAGGTGACAGCAGCACAGTGAGAGCCAGAGAAGAGAATGAGGTCTCAGAAGTACAATGAGAGCCAGAGAAGAGATTGAAGTCACAGCAGTACAGTGAGGGCCAGAGAGGAGATCGAGGTGACAGCAGTACAGTGAGAGCCAGAGAGGAGATCGAGGTGACAGCAGCACAGTGAGAGCCAGAGAGGAGATCGAGGTGACAGCAGTACAGTGAGAGCCAGAGAGGAGATCGAGGTGACAGCAGTACAGTGAGAGCCAGAGAGGAGATCGAGGTGACAGCAGCACAGTGAGAGCCAGAGAAGAGAATGAGGTCTCAGAAGTACAATGAGAGCCAGAGAAGAGATTGAAGTCACAGCAGTACAGTGAGAGCCAAAGAGGAGATTAAGGTAACATCAGCACAATGGGAACTAGAGGTGACAGTAGTACAGTCACAGCCAGAGAGGAGATCAAGGTGACAGGAGTACAGTAACAGCCAGAGGAGATCGAGGTGACAGGAGTACAGTGACAGCCAGAGAGGAGATCGAGGTGACAGCAGTACAGTGAGAGCCAGAGAGGAGATTAAGGTGACATCAGCACAATGGGAACTAGAGGTGACAGTAGTACAGTGACAGCCAGAGAGGAGATCGAGGTGACAGGAGTACAGTGACAGCCAGAGAGGAGATCGAGGTGACAGGGGTACAGTGACAGCCAGAGAGGAGATCGAGGTGACAGGAGTACAGTGACAGCCAGAGAGGAGATCGAGGTGACAGGAGTACAGTGACAGCCAGAGAGGAGATCGAGGTGACAGGAGTACAGTGAGAGCTAGAGAGATCTAATTGATAGAACTACATTGTGAGCCGAAGAGAAGATTGAGATGACAGGAATAAACTGAGACCCAGAGAGGAGATCGGGATGACACCAGAACAGCGAGAGCCAGCAAGGAGATGACAGACTACTGAGAAAGGAAATGGAGGTGACAGTATGGTGAGAGAGGAGAGATCGAGGCAAAAAAAAAAAATAAGACAGTGTCTTATTTTTGCAACAACACGGTATGTAGAGGAATTATACCAGTTAGAAATTGGTGTTAAATATTAGACATTCTGGTTAAAACATGGCTATTCTTATCTTGGTAAGTGATGACACATCCATAGGTTATTCCATAACATTATGATCGCTAGTGGTCCGACCTAGAGAAGTCCCACTATGACTGATTTCAGATGTCCGTGTATCATGGACTGGTCGGAAGTCTCCTATCCTTAACCTGACATCCCCATAGGTATATATGAGATTTGCAAATTCAGGCCAGGAGATTCAATGGACAGTTCATGCATCATGGTCCATACTCTAACCATGATACATGGATGTATGATGTCAGCCTAATTCTTAAAATTGAGCAGTGATGTGGGCCCTGCAGGGATGCAGATGACGAAGCTCCAACCCTTTCATTTTGAGGATCATGGGAAACATGCCGGTCAGATCCCCAACAATCATTAAGTGAAGGCACATCCTACGTGATGTGCAAGAGAAACACCCTTCAAAAAGTTTGCTTCAGTTCTCCATTCTCCTTTGTAAAGTTCTCTTTATTTCCTCCAGCCTGAAGACGATGATCAATAATAAATTTGAAGAATAAAGCTCCGGCATGTCCATGCATACACCAGAAAAATTACACTTGGATTCGGAGTCATCCTTAAAAGACCTCTACAATTAAATCATGTGAAGTCTGATTTACTGCTGAGGAATATGTACAGATTATCATTAGCCGAAGTGAAGGTGACTTTCCCTGGAGAGAAACCACCTCCCTCAAGTTGATGTTATTATCCTTCATGGGACGTCCTTCAATTATATTCTCCCATGTTTTACATATACACTTATGGACACACCATTGTTGGTACCCGTCTGGTAAAGAAAGAAAAACTCACAACAGTCACCAAAATAACTTGAAACTGACAAACGTAAATTTTAAATTTAGTGAATATCAACTAATGATAATCAGACATTGCTTTTGTATTTTGATTCAACAGAAAAAAAAATATAAAAATTAAATGGTCTGAACAAAAATGATGGTTCCCCTAGACTGAAAATTATTTGACCATAGGGACATGTTAAACTAAGGTGTGTCCTGTAATTAGATTCACAGGTGTCTAAAAACTTGTAATCAGTCTACATATTTTAAGGGTGAAAAGTAGTCACTGTGCTGTTTGGGATCATGGTTTGTAGTATACTGAATATGAACCCAGGAAAGCTAAGGAAATAATTGTCTCAGGAGACTAGAATGAAAATAATAGACAAACATATTGAAAATAAAGGCTATAAGACCGTTTCCAAACGGTTTGATATTCCTATTACTACAGTTGAACATAATATTCAGACGTATATTATTATTTATTATTATAGCGCCATTTATTCCATGGCACTTTACAAGTGAAAGAGGGTATACGTACAACAATCATTAACAGTACAAAACAGACTGGTATAGGAGGAGAGAGGACCCTGCCCGCGAGGGCTCACATAAAGTCAATTCAATAAGTCTGTAGCTGACCTTCCTGACCATGGTTGCAAGAAGAAAATTGATGACAAACTGAAGAGACAAAATAATATGAATGGTAACCAAAGAGCCCAGAACAACTTCCAAAGAGCTTAGAGGTATACTGAAAGGTCAATATACATCAGATCGCAATATCAGTTGGCCAAAGTGGACTTCTTGGAAGACGACCAAGAAGGAAACCACAGTTGAAGGCAAATCATAAAAAAGGTGAGAATGGAATTTGCCAAAATGCATTTTGACAAACCACAAAGCTTCTGGGAGATTGTCCCTTGGACAGATGAAACAAAGCCGGAGCATTTTGGCAAGTCAGATCATCTCTGAGTTCGTAGACACAACAATGCAACATACGAAGAACAGAACATTGTACCTACTGCGGGACATTGAGGAGCTTTGGAGCTGCTTTGCTGCATCTGGCATACGGGGCCTTGAATCCGTACAGGGTACAATAAAAGCTCAAGACTATCAAGGAATTTTTAGAGCAAAATGTGCAGTGTCGGATAGATTAGTCATGGGTTTTCCAACAGGATAATGACCTAAAACACAGCTAGAAACATCCAAAAATGGCTCAAAGCAAAGCATTGCATCCTTCTGTGGGGCTTCTATGAACCCTGATCTAATTCCAATTCAACATGTTTGAAACGAGCTGAAATCTGCATTTTGGAGACTTCACACCTGAGACACAAGGAGCAGTCTACTCGAGAGGAGTCGACCAAAATACCAGTGGACGGAGAAGTCTCATATTGAAAGCTAGACAAATTGTTAGTTTCCAGTGATTGCTTCCAAAGGTTGTGCAACAACATATTAAGTTAAGGGAACCATTATCTTTTATCCGGTCCCATTTAATTTCTTTTTAGAAAAGCAATGTCTAATTTTCATTAGTTGATATTCAGTAAATTTAAAGCGTAACCGTTGTTTTAATTTTATTTCATAAATCAATAGTGCACATGAGAATAAACAACTTTCTAATATACAGGTGCATCTCAATAAATTAGAATATCAAGTAAATTTATTTCAGTAATTCAATACAAAAAGGGAAACACATATTATATAGAGTCATTACACACAGAGGGATCTATTCCTATATATTATATAGAGTCATTACACACAGAGGGATCTATTCCTATATATTATATAGAGTCATTACACACAGAGGGAGCTATTCCTATATATTATATAGAGTCATTACACACAGAGGGATCTATTCCTATATATTATATAGAGTCATTACACACAGAGTGATCTATTCCTATATATTATATAGAGTCATTACACACAGAGTAATCTATTCCTATATATTATATAGAGTCATTACACACAGAGGGATCTATTGCTATATATTATATAAAGTCATTACACACAGAGGGATCTACTCCTATATATTATATAGTCATTACACACAGAGGGATCTATTCCTATATATTATATAGTCATTACATACAGAGGGATCTATTCCTATATATTATATAGAGTCTTTACACACAGAGGGATCTATTTCTATATATTATATAGAGTCATTACACACAGAGGGATCTATTCCTATATATTATATAGAGTCATTACACACAGAGGGATCTATTCCTATATATTACATAGAGTCATTACATATAGAGTAATCTATTTCAAGTGTTTATTTCTGTTAATGTTGATGACTATGGCTTACAGCCAATGAAAACCCAAAAGTCATTATCTCAGAAAATTAGAATAACTTACCACAAAACACCTGCAGAAGCTTCCTAAGCGCTTAAAATGGTCCCTTAGTCTGGTTCAGTAGGTTACACAATCATGAGGAAGGCTGCCGACTTGACAGATGTCCAGAAGGCAGTTATTGACACACTCCACAAAAAGTCATTGCTAAAGAAGCTGGCTGTTCACACAGTGCTGTATCCAAGCATATTAATGGATAGTTGAGTGGAAAGAAAAAGTGTGGTAGAAAAAGGTGCACAAGCAACCGAGATAACAATTCTATCAAGAATGCAGTTAAGAAAAGGCCATTCAAAAATTTGGGGGAGATTCACAAGGAGTGGACGCTGCTGGACTCAGTGCTTCAAGAGCCACCACACACAGACGTATCCAGAACATGGGTTACAAGTGTCGCATTCCTTGTGTCACCACTCATGACCAATAGACAATGCCAGAAGCCTCTTACCTGGGCCAAGGAGAAAAAGAACCGGACTGTTCTCAGTGTCCAAGGTGTTGTTTTCAGATGAAAGTATATTTTGCATTTCATTTGGAAATCGCGGTCCCAGAGTCTGGAGGAAGAGTGGAGAGGCCACAATCCAAGCTGCTGAGGTCTAGTGTGAAGTCTCCACAATCAGTGATGGTTTGGGGAGCCATGTCATCTGCTGGTGTAGCTCCACTGGGTTTTATCAAGACCAAAGTCAATGCAGCTGTCTACCAGGACATATTATCATATACATGATTCACAATATTAAAATGAGATTCCCTTGATCTCTGCCCTCTGCCTCCTCATCCTTCTTTTTCTAGTTCCTTTCTGCATTTTTTTCTTTTTCCCTTATTATTTTCTTTCATATCTTTCCAATATGAATTTTAATATTGTGAATCATGTATACCAGATGCATATATGAAATTTTGTAAATATTGTCTGTATGTTTTCTCTTTTTTTGGATATCAATTTTTATTTTTCTTATTGTAAACATATTATGTTTATTTTTTTCTTCTGTATAGTGCTACTGATGAAGGTCCAAATAGGACCGAAAACGTTATAAAGCACATAAATAAATCTTCATGCAAAGCATTTTGGGAGTGCCTTGTCTACTGGACACTTCATTATAGACGGCGGACACCCCCTAAAGAAAGAAGAAAGAAGAGAGAAGACCCCCCGATCATACTCACCAGACGCCAACTGGGAGCAGGGGGCGCATCAAGGTCCTACGGCAGAACACACACATCAGATCACAAATATATACACACATCAGATCACACACACTACAGATCGCATACACACACTCACCACATCCAGCAATATCGCTTGCTTCTCGGTGCTTGCAAGGACCTGCGATGCTGTGCACTGTGCAGTGAGCTTCCAGGACCTACATCACATGACCGAAAGCACGTGGTATCTCAGGATGTTGTGAGTGTGTGTGCACGATTGTACAGGTACAGTTAGGTCCAGAAATATTTGGACAGTGACACAATTTTCGCGAGTTGGGCTCTGCATGCCACCACATTGGATTTGAAATGAAACCTCTACAACAGAATTCAAGTGCAGATTGTAACGTTTAATTTGAAGGTTTGAACAAAAATATCTGATAGAAATTGTAGGAATTGTACACATTTCTTTACAAACACTCCACATTTTAGGAGGTCAAAAGTAATTGGACAAATAAACCAAACCCAAACAAAATATTTTTATTTTCAATATTTTGTTGCGAATCCTTTGGAGGCAATCACTGCCTTAAGTCTGGAACCCATGGACATCACCAAACGCTGGGTTTCCTCCTTCTTAATGCTTTGACAGGCCTTTACAGCCGCAGCCTTCAGGTCTTGCTTGTTTGTGGGTCTTTCCGTCTTAAGTCTGGATTTGAGCAAGTGAAATGCATGCTCAATTGGGTTAAGATCTGGTGATTGACTTGGCCATTGCAGAATGTTCCACTTTTTTGCACTCATGAACTCCTGGGTAGCTTTGGCTGTATGCTTGGGGTCATTGTTCATCTGTACTATGAAGCGCCGTCCGATCAACTTTGCGGCATTTGGCTGAATCTGGGCTGAAAGTACATCCCGGTACACTTCAGAATTCATCCGGCTACACTTGTCTGCTGTTATGTCATCAATAAACACAAGTGACCCAGTGCCATTGAAAGCCATGCATGCCCATGCCATCACGTTGCCTCCACCATGTTTTACAGAGGATGTGGTGTGCCTTGGATCATGTGCCGTTCCCTTTCTTCTCCAAACTTTTTTCTTCCCATCATTCTGGTACAGGTTGATCTTGGTCTCATCTGTCCATAGAATACTTTTCCAGAACTGAGCTGGCTTCATGAGGTGTTTTTCAGCAAATTTAACTCTGGCCTGTCTATTTTTGGAATTGATGAATGGTTTGCATCTAGATGTGAACCCTTTGTATTTACTTTCATGGAGTCTTCTCTTTACTGTTGACTTAGAGACAGATACACCTACTTCACTGAGAGTGTTCTGGACTTCAGTTGATGTTGTGAACGGGTTCTTCTTCACCAAAGAAAGTATGCGGCGATCATCCACCACTGTTGTCATCCGTGGACGCCCAGGCCTTTTTGAGTTCCCAAGCTCACCAGTCAATTCCTTTTTTCTCAGAATGTACCCGACTGTTGATTTTGCTACTCCAAGCATGTCTGCTATCTCTCTGATGGATTTTTTTCAGCCTCAGGATCTTCTGCTTCACCTCAATTGAGAGTTCCTTAGACTGCATGTTGTCTGGTCACAGCAACAGCTTCCAAATGCAAAACTACACACCTGTAATCAACCCCAGACCTTTTAACTACTTCATTGATTACAGGTTAACGAGGGAGACGCCTTCAGAGTTAATTGCAGCCCTAAAGGCCCTGTCACACACAGAGATAAATCTGCGGCAGATCTGTGGTTGCAGTGAAATTGTGGACAATCAGTGCCAGGTTTGTGGCTGTGTACAAATGGAACAATATGTCCATGATTTCACTGCAACCACAGATCTGCCAAAGATTGATCTCTGTGTGTGACAGGGCCTTTAGAGTCCCTTGTCCAATTACTTTTGGTCCCTTTAAAAAGAGGAGGCTATGCATTACAGAGCTATGATTCCTAAACCCTTTCTCCGATTTGGATGTGAAAACTCTCATATATTGCAGCTGGGAGTGTGCACTTTCAGCCCATATTATATATATAATTGTATTTCTGAACATGTTTTTGTAAACAGCTAAATAACAAAACTTGTGTCACTGTCCAAATATTTCTGGCCCTGACTGTATGCGCGATATCGTGAGTGTGTATGCGATCGGATGTGTGAGTGTCGGCAAGAGGCAGAGAAGGACGGCGTGCAGCACAGCTGCCTGGAGCGCCCACAGGAGATCACAGGGAGGAATGATGTGAAAGGGGTGAGTGTGTGTGAGTGTGTGCGCGCACGCTCGCTATCTGATGTGTGACTGTGTGTTCTGATGTATGTGTGTCAGTCAGATGCAGGGGAGGACGGCGTGCTGCACAGAGATCACAGGGAGGAATGATATCGAATCTGATATGTGTGTGTGTGTCTATATCTGTGCATGCTATCTGATGTGTGTGTGATCTGAAGTATGTGTGTCAGTCACACACAGGGGAGGCGTGCAGCATACCTACTGGGAGATCACAGGAGGATCTGGGAGCGATACATACGCCCGGGGCTGGTAAGTATGACAATCCTGGGAAGGGGGGGAGGGGTGTCTGTTTTTTGTGGGGGGTAAACTTACCCCCAACCATGTCTCTTCGAGAATAAGATACCCCCTGAAAATAAGACTTAGTGCTGTTTTCGGGGCAAAAAAAAAAAATAAGACAGTGTCTTATTTTCGGGGAAACAGGGTATATCAGAAGTGTGATTCCATCATCTATATTGGGTAACTCTGCTCCATCACTGGATAACTTTGCTACATTGCTGTGCAGTTCTGTCTGGACGCTGACAAACCCGACTCTGCTATATTGCTGGGACATTACAGAGCTATTCTTTTTAGTTTTTTTTTGCATTCATGTATTTTTTGCTCTTTTTCTTCCCAGAGCCATAACTTTTTTATTTTTCGCTTGGCACACCAGAGCTTGTTTTTCCGTAGAACATGTTGTACCTTTGAGTTACAGCATTGCTTTTATCATATAATGTACTAAAAACCAAGAATAAAATTCCCCAATTCTACGACTGTTGTTTTGGTTTTACAGTGATAAGGGTGCTGTACAAATAATCTGGGAACACAAATCGTCAAGTTGGTACTATGACTGTCGAAAAAAAAAGAAAACTTTGTAAAAAAACAAACAAACAAAAAAAACAACCCAAATTGAAGATTTTTGGTACTCACCATAGAATCTCTTTCTTGTAGCATTCACTGGAAGATACAGGATCCATGGGTTATATTCTGCCATCTGCAGGCTCACACTGAGAATACACCTTAGGCTAGGTTCACATTTCCGTTGTTTTGCATCAGTCACATGCGTTGCTTGACACTTGTGACTGATGCGTTGTACAACGGATGACAAGAATAGAATTCATTGTCGGACTCCGTTGTAAAAGAGAGAAGGATCAGCTGATCGTTCATAATAGCCGGCCAGCTTTTGAGAGCGAACAGATGATCTCCCGTGGCCGGCTAATGAGAGCGATCAGCTGATCGCTCACAGCAGTCAGCCGCCGAGAATGTGTGCGGGCGGCGGAGTGCGGGGTGGGTGGAGCAGGGCGGGGTAATGTGTGCGGGCGGCGGAGTGCGGGGTGGGTGGAGCCAAGCGGGGTAATGTGTGCAGGCGGCGGAGTGCGGGGGGGTGGAGCCGAGCGGGGTAATGTGTGCGGGTGGCGGAGTGCGGGGTGGGTGGAGCCGAGTGGGGTAATGTGTGCAGGTGGCGGAGTGCGGGGTGGGTGGAGCCGAGCGGGGCCATGTGGCGCTGAGGACGTCAGTGCCGGGGACTGCATGGCTGGGGACAGGTGAGTGTGTGTGTGTGTGTGTGTACGTACATGCCGAGTGCAGGAGGGGGCGGAGCCGAGCGGAGAAGTGTCGGGCTCCCTGCACACGTAGCCAGAGTAAATATCGGGTAACTAAGCAAAGGACTTTGCTTGGTTACCCGATATTTACCTTGGTTACGTGTGCAGGGAGCCAAAGAGAGCATGCTACGGATCCTACGGATTGCGCTGCTCAAAAAACGTTACAAGCTGCGTTCCTTCCGCCCGGCGGTCAGTCGTTCCACGACTGATTAGTCGGGCGGAGGATGCAACACAGCGTCATAAGTCACAATCCGCTGCTCATACAAGTCTATGGGAACAACGGAATCCGCCAAACGGATTACGTTGTTTACCAGAGCCGCTGATTGTGACTGATACAAATTGACGGAAATGTGAACCTAGCCTTACAAAAAAAGCTGACTCCTCCCCAACAGGGCAATTCAGTTAGGGCACAAGCATTAGGAGGAGCAAAACTAAGACTCCCGAAACATGGGATTGTGTCCCCCACTGAAGGCTACAAGAAAGATTTTATGGTGAGTACTAAAAATCTTCATTTCTAGGATGCGGCATTCACAGGAACCATGGGATGTTCTAAAGCTGTCCCTAGGGAGGGAAACCTAATCCACACCCATGCAACTGTGACTTGTGATACCCTTCTGAGAAGACCTGCATCCCTAGACGCAAAGGTAAGAGCTCCACAAAGATATGGACTTAAGGCTAAGTAGGAAGATATCCTAGCTTTGCCGTATCTTACGCATTGGCACTAAATAATGGTACTCTGGGAAGCGGTCCGACCTTTACATTAGTATTCTAGAATGACCAACAAGGCATCTGAACAGTCCAATGGAGCTGTGAGAGACATACGGCTGCACAAGTCTGAATACGCCAGACTGTGTAAAAACCTCTCAAGGAGATGAGAGGCGAAGCGCCTGAAAAAAGGTGGAAGTTGAAGAACACGCTAAGGACAAAGGAGGGTGCTGGATGCAAGACCACACTGTTCCAGAGAAGGAGACATGATTCTCATGGAATGAAGAGCCTTAACCTATGCCCTGATTTCACCTATTGGTGAAAACTCTAGTAGGGGAAGAAGGCTTCTTGGAAGCCCCTCATAGATGCAAAATCTTCAAACGCTCTGCCGGTCCCAGCAACGCAACAAAAGTCGGTCATCTAGAGATGGATCTGGTCAGTGCTCCCACAGGAGGTAAAAACCCAGCAATCAAGAAGTGTAGGCAAAAAAGACTAGGATAAGATGGAGATGGTCTTGGGGACCGAGATATCATAAGGGATGAACCAAAGTATTAGCCGCCACAAATGGAGACATCAATAGGCACTCAATGTGTCGCCATAGAAAAAATGAAGCTCATTGAGAAGAAGGTCAAACGGTGAAGAGGTTACGAGGTGACCCAACTAAAGCTCAGGGAGCATCAATCTCAGTGTATCTGATCAATGGTCTGAGATACCACAACCAAAGCCCTCCTAGTGGCTGAAGAAGCCTAACACTAAGCTAATCCGAAAAGCTGGTTGTCTGCTGGCCAGATGTAGGCTGTTGGGGAAGAGTTTTTTCCCCAGGATGTATACTTAGTGTCAGCCTACAGGTGGTAGCATATAACCCATGTTCCTGTGTCCCCCCAATAAAGCATCAGAAAAATTGGCTTGTTGTAAGGCCATTTTTCAAGGCCAAGAAAAGGTGGAAAAGAAAGTTAAGATTTTTAGTGTTTTTTTTTTTCTTTTTATATTTTTAAAACCTTTTTTACCCCACTTTATTTTTCCATTCCCATAGGGGTCTTGAACCTTTCATTGTTTGATCACTATACCACAATTCTGATGCGTTGCACTGTATAGGAAAATTAACGACCTCCTTTGAAGCCCTAAACTGTGGCAGAAGCACCAAGATGGCCATGACTGGGGCCTTCAACACCTGCAGTGGCGAACCATCGGGACCCATTGATTACGTCACAGGAAGAAAGTGCAGAAAAAGTAATGGGTACTCTAATGGATGCTCCCACCAGGAATTCACCCCCTAAATAACACTGTCAGAGATAGACAGAAGCATTTAGGTGGTTAAACAGCAGTGACTGGAGCTTGGTCTATTCGCTGCTGTTAGAGACAGATGCTGGTTGAATATCACAGCCGTCGTCTGCTCTGTGTGGCTCGTGGTCCACACCTGAGTAGGCTCTATATACCTCCAAAGGCAAAGAAGGGTTAATCAGAGAAATATTTTGGACCTAATAACATTATATGAAGCCAGGAAACCCCTTTTAGGAGTGCGGGACGTGGTTAAACGTTTACTGATATAAAATATGAGACAACTGCATAAAAAAAGCCATTTATTGCTTTCGCAGGGGGCACAGGGTGCGAGGACAGGATTTTCGGTGTTAATGTAAACAGTGCGTATATGTTAAAAACATGAATTAAGCTTTGCCCTTGACAAATCCCTCAGACGCCCTTTATTAATGTACACCGGCCCCATAAAGCCCTCAGTAATTCCTTTAACCTGCGGACGCTGTAGTAGCGGATTGCAAAATGAACAGCTGGCAGACTGTCTGCTTCTATGGCAACAGAGACATTAATTTGTTGTCATGGCAACACTGATCCTCCGCCTGAAGAGCGCACCCGCATCCTCCACGTTGCACGGTCACAATAAACAATAATATTAAAAAATCAACTGGTTTTGACAAATTTAGCAATAAAAAACCCGATTGTGTCCGTATTCGCCGGCAGAGTCCAATCTTTATCTTCAGGGGTCCCATCGCTGAGGTCACACGGGACGGCAAGGGATGGATCAAACCTCTGCAGGAGCTGCAGCTGATCGGGGGGAAGTCCTGCACCCGCCATACCTACTCCTCCGATATGTGGGTCCTGTGGAAGATCAGTAAATGTTACTAGACCCGGCGGCAGCCATCTTGCCTTGTGATAAGCGGTGCCAGATGTACCTGGAAGCCACTGATCTCCCTGGGTTCTCAATGCCCTGCCATGAACTTTTGTCAAACTGTTTTCTTGTTCTGTCAGATTCATGGAAAATGGAAATTTAAGGATATAAAATATACAGGGGAAATACGCAGGAACCGAGGGCCGAGCGGTGATGGAACAAATCAATCTGCGCTCGTTTAAAGGCCCTTTTAGATAAACTACTCTGGTTTCCCCTGAAAATAAGACCTAACTCAAAAATAAGCCCTAATAGGATTTTGAAGGCTTTTTTTTTTTTTGAGTATGCTTAAAATACAGGCCCTAGTCTGAAAATAAGCCCTATCCCCAAAAAAAGCCCTACCTCAAAAAATATAAGCCCTACCCCAAAAATAGAAGCCCTACCCCAAAAATAGAAGCCCTACCCCAAAAATAGAAGCCCTACTCCAAAAATAGAAGCCCTACTCCAAAAATAGAAGCCCTACCCCAAAAATATAAGCCCTACCCCAAAAATATAAGCCCTACCCCAAAAATATAAGCCCTACCCTAAAAATATAAGCCCTACCCCAAAAATATAAGCCCTACTCCAAAAATATAAGCCCTACTCCAAAAAATATAAGCCTTATCCCAAAAATATAAGCCCTACTCCAAAAAATAAGCCCTACCCCAGAAATAAGCCCTCCCCAGAAATAAGCCCTACCCCAAAAATAAGCCCTACCCCAAAAATAAGCCCTACCCCAGAAATAAGCTCTACCCCAGAAATAAGCTCTACCCCAAAAATAAGCCCTACCCCAGAAATAAGCCCTACCCCAGAAATAAGCCCTACCCCAGAAATAAGCCCTCTCCAGAAATAAGCCCTCTCCAGAAATAAGCCCTACCCCAAAAATAAGCCCTAGTTGTGGTTCCATAAGGAGGTGACCAAGTAGCTAAAAAAAAGTTAAAGAATACAGCAGGAATTTTCATAAAAAGAAGACAAATCCAAAAAGAAAGCAAACCCCCCAAGAAAAAAATAAATATCGCACTCATCAGACCCCCATAAAATTAAACTTGGCAGGTTCTAATGGTGGATGGGCTCATATATAGGCATGAATCTCAGTATTGGGTCCATATACGGTTTGTATATTGTCGGCAGCGCATGTCCTGTTGACCCGGAGAAAAGTGCTGCCGAAATCAATCATTTTTAAAGGGGTTGTCCAACAGTAAAATATTTATTTTTTTTACATACAGATTGTTGGCAAATTATAAATAGAGGCATACTCTGCGGATCCAGCTTAGTCTGTGCCCGTTTCCAAAGTGGTGTCTGCTTCGTTCAGCCAATAACAAGAGGTTTCTTTGATTACATGCTCTCTTTTAGTCACCTGACCACTGCAGACAATCATAGGCTGCAGCGGTGCTCTGACTTCCAAAAAGAGCAGACCCTGCTTTTGGACACAGTGCAGACGTCCGCAGCAGCCTGTGCTGGATCCGCGGAGGTGCCGAAAGGGGAGTTTACCGCCATTAGGCATTTTCAATCAATACAGTTGGGAAGGAATTTTTTTCCTAATATTGAGCTTAGCGTCGGCCCCATGGGGTTTTTGCCTTCCTCTGTTAGGCAGGGTTGAACTCAATGGACTTAAGTCTATCTTCAAGCTTAACCCATTCTTGCCCAAATATCTTCATTTGACAGACAACCCCTTTAATTAGCGCATGGGCAGTCATACCGCGATTGCAAAAGCCAACAGCCACCACAACTGTCTTGCTCGTATCTGTGCCGGAGCCTTTGTTACAGATTCCATTGATATTAGGAGTCTATGGGAGCCAACGCGTTCTGGAGATTTTCCAGCATTTGTAAACATTGTAGACGTAAACTGATTTTTGTTCCAGTGTTTTGTTACCTGCGCTTGAAGCTGGAGGCCGGGAAATGTCTGTAGGGCCCAGGCCACTTGTTCTTCATTTTCAGATAGAGTTATGGTGCACGTGCTGTACACCAGTGTGCCCCCCGGCTTTAATAATGACACCGCCTGAAAAGCACCCAAAAACCATTCAATGTAATAAAGCAAAATACTGAAAGTATTACTGATATGTCCATTTATGTCCTCACATTATATTTTTTCTCTAAATTCATTGATAATTGCTTGGGACGCCCCCTGTTTGAGTTCAGTTGTATCATTCGATTTGTGGGGATGACCTGTCACAGCGATGCCGGAGGATGACATCTTTTCCCCCAGTGCCAGGGGGTGACATCTCCCCCCAGTCCCAGGGTATGAAATCCCACCCCAACCCCCAGTGCCAGGTGATGACATCTACCCCTCCCCCAGTGCCAGGGTGTGACATCTTCCCCAAAGTGCCAGGGGATGACATCTTCCCCAAAGTGCCAGAGGATGACATCTTCCCCACAGGGCTGGGGATGGTATCTTCCCCCCCCCCAGTGCCAGGGGATGACATCTTCCCCACAGGGCTGGGGATGGTATCTTTCCCCCCCCGTGCCAGGGGATGACATCTCCCCCCCCCCAGTGCCAGGGGAAGACATCTTCAACCCCCAGTGCCAGGGGAAGACATCTTCATCCCCCAGTGCCAGGTGATGACATCTTCCCCTCCACCAGTGTCAGGTGATGACATCTTCCCCTCCACCAGTGCCAGGGGATGACATCTTCCCCACAGTGCCAGGAGATGACATCTTCCCCACAGGGTTGGGGATGACACCTCCCCCCTCCCCCGTGCCTGGGGATGACATCTTCCCCCCATGTGCTAGAGGATGACATCCCCCCCCCAGTGCAGGATGACATCTTCCCCACCCCCCCCCCCCGGTGCCTGGGGATGACATCTTCCCCCCCCCCAGTGCCAGGGGAAGACCTCTCCTCCTGGTGCCACTGGATGACTCATCACAGGTTATAGGGAGTTCTCCTTTCTAGTTTTGGCAAAAGCCTTTCCTTTTCCGGTTATCCTATGAATACAATTCTTTGTTATTTTGCAATGTGATATAGCCTGAGGAAGTCACTGGCTCATTGGTAAAACATGTTTTTTTACATCACAATAAAAGGTATAGTGCATATACTTTTGTCCCTTGCATCCCTTTACACTAGTAGCGCAGCCGGGACAAGGTGGATCCTTCTACCTTTGGTGGCAGCAGAAGTTGCTTATACTAATGGCTTCTATAGGTGTTAGCACTTTAAGATGAGCGCGCAATTTATAAATCTTTTTCATTTTACCATCCATCTCCTGATGTTACCATCCTATGAGCGCTTTTGTTTCCTATAAGCATCTACATATAGAGGCTCTCCGGGGAGTGATACTGATGACCAATACTCCAGTGATCAGCCATTAGTTCCACCCGCACCGAATGGAATTGGGCTCCATTCAATGTGTACATACAGCCACTGCCATGCAGTTAGCATCAAAATTATGGGGTTTTTGGGGGTCAGATCCCAACCGATTGGATATTGATGACCTATCCTAAAGCTTGGTCAATGTATATCGTATGCCCGAAGAACCTCTAAGGACCATTCCCTAAGAAAAAAAATCAGCAAATCTAGATCACCCTTCTTCAGGCTAAGAAGACTCACCGCACGGAAGAGTTTACGTTGTAGAGGCTGGTAAGACGTTAACTCCTTCAAAGATAAAGCACCGGCCATATTAGGTCTCTGTCCCATTCCACTGCATGGGGCATCTAACAGTACACGATCAAAGGACTCGGGAGGGAATGGAGGACCGGTACCTGAAAGGTTAATGTGGGACAACAAGAATAAGGGACCAAATAGTGGACTTTTTAAAGCTCACTTAGGATCAATGGGAATCTAAAGCAATTAGCTGGGTTTTTCTCATTATTGGACAATCCCTTTAAAAACTTGCTGACAGTTTCCCTAACGTAGTACAGGCGATTGTTCTGGGTCCCAATAGCACAAAACCCTTTCATTAGTTTATCATTGTACAATTGGAGAAGAGGGAAAATCTGCAAGATTTAGAGGCGATGTTCCCACAAACCCAAAATCACAAGTCTCAGTTTAAAATGGCAGCCATGCTGCCAACAAGTCTTAATATTAACGTCTATGTAATGGAGCAGCTAGTGCCGAATCTTACACAAACCCACCTCACCTTCAGGGTTGTCACTTGAGTCCTGCCTCACGGCCTTGGTGCTATTGAAACAATATGCCTGGATGCTGCGGAGCTGGAGGACGGATGCATTTTGCTTTATCTTCTCCACTTTGTTGGCTATTTTATCTATGGCAATAACTTCTCCCTAAAAAAATAAGCAGCTACCTTTAGGTTTCTTTAAAACTTTGTATTTGGTTTTTTTTTTTGCCTGGCTTGTAAAAAACATGCAGGATTTTTATGCATTTTTTTTACATAACACACAGCTTAACATATACATGGAAACTGCAGCTGCATCCCCCTCCTCCCCTTCATCTAGTTATTCTTTTATGCTTAGCTAGGTTTTTGAGCCCTTTATACCCAGGCAAGTTTTTCATTTTTTTCTTTCTTCTTTCACGGGTCATAGCTTTTTTTTATTTTTCCATCAATATTATATATCTATATCTATATCTCTATCTATTTATGTAGATATATATATAGATAGATATCTATTACTAACCAGAATCCCACAATGTCTGTCTGCTATTTCATCCTTCTCTGCGCGATTCCTAAAGCTTAACATGGTAAAAACAGAATTCATTGTCTTTCCTCCTCCTCACTCATCTCCTCCAACAAGCCTTTCCATCAAACTTGATGGCTGCTCACTCTCCCCAGTCTCACAAGCTCGTTGCCTTGGAGTAACCCTCGACTCTGCTCTATCCTTCAAGCTGCACATCCAAGCCCTCTTCACCTCATGCAGACTACAACTCAAAAACATCTCCCGGATCCGTGCTTTCCTTATCCAAGAATCAGCAAAAACATTAGTGCATGCCCTCATCATCTCCTGCCTCGACTACTGCAACCTCCTGCTCTTTGGCCTCCCTTCCAACACTCTTGCACCCCTCCAATCTATCCTAAACTCTGTGGCCCGCTTAATCCACCTCTCCCCTCGCTATTCCCCAGCCTCACCACTCTGCCAATCCCTTCACTGGCTTCCCATCGCCCAACGACTCCAGTTCAAAACATTAACCATGACATACAAAGCCATCCACAACCTGTCTCCTCCCTACATCTGTGACCTAGTCTCCCGGTACCTACCGGCACGCAACCTCAGAACCTCACAAGATCTCCTTCTCTACTCCTCTCTTATCTCCTCTTCCCACAATCGTGTACAAGATTTCTCCCGTGCCTCCCCCATACTCTGGAACGTTCTACCCCAGCATATCAGACTCTCCCCTACCGTGGAAAGCTTCAAGAGGAACCTCAAGACCCACCTCTTCCAACAAGCCTACAACCTACAATAGCCCTCAGTCCAGTACACCACTGCGCAACCAGCTCTGTCCTCACCTATTGTACCATCACCCATTCCCTGTAGACTGTGAGCCCTCGCGGGCAGGGTCCTCTCTCCTCCTATACCAGTCTGTTTTGTACTGTTAATGATTGTTGTACGTATACCCTCTTTCACTTGTAAAGCGCCATGGAATAAATGGCGCAATAATAATAATAATATTATATATATATTACATAGATAGATAGATAAAAAGCTCTTGTGCCAATAGGAGTACAGAAAAATAGTAAAAAGTTTTCCCCTTGGTAAAGGGGAGGAGAAAAGACAAAACCGCAAAAGTGAAAAACTGTCAAAAGTCCTTAAAGTGACTGTTCAGATGTATTGCAAATATTCCTTTTTCCCCATCTATTTCTCTTTTAAGAATTTTTTTGTATTGTTTTTTAATGTCAGCAGGTTTTTGTTATGTAACCAGAAAACAATAAGCTGTAGGGGTTAACACACAGATTTTAGTGATGTGTCTCTCATCACACTCTGTGATGTTGTTTGCCTGCAATGTTTGTTTTAGCTTTAGGGGATAATCATTGCCAGACAAGGTCCTCTAAACTTGAGCTAGTCTGGCACATTGTGATTAGAAGCTCACGGTCTGTAGGTATTGTATATAGAGAGCCTGGTGTGAGCGGGGTTAGCGTTCTCATCTCTGCTCATTGCTAAATCTAAAAACTGGCTGCACCCAGTAATCTAAGTGATACACTGTTGGATTCAGAATCTCCTTGCCTACATTATGCTGCTCTCATATGAGGTAGCAAAAATCTGCTGACTGATTCCCTTTAAGGGCTTATGTTTAAAGGGATTCTTACAAACTAGAAAAAAAAAAAAAAAAGAATAACTGAGCTCATAAATCAGATCCCGTCTGCAAAGGGTTAACAGTTTCACCCCAGCCGGCGAATACCGTACATTTACCTCATTACCGGCCCAGCCGAGGAGACGCGGCGCGGATGAAATGAATACGGCAGAACAATGCCGCCACGCTGTGCTATCCAGGAAAATGTTAATTGCTGTTTTTCATTAGGATATAATCATCACAAATAAACTCTGCTAATTATTTAGTCAGCAGCTTTCCCAAACCGCAGGGATCGTGGGGAGAATCGGAGGGATATTTAGACAAATGAGTGCATTACATTAGTAAAGGAACATTCCACCCGGATTTAGCCTGTGTGTGCAACACCGAGGAGAAATTACCAGGGAATCCTCCGAGGAGGCTGCAAGGCTGGAGACTCGCAACCGGTACACATCCTAAGTGGACCAGTAAGAACCTGCGGACTTAGGGTTCTGTCAGGAGAGGCGAAGAGATCAAATTAAGAGGTACAAATGTTTTTTTTAAAATATTTCTAAAAATGTGACACAAGCCCTTCAATAAATCAGTTCCATAAAGCGGCAGTCACGTGAAATCGCAGCATAACTGTGAGGTGAGGACACGGCGTTACTGGTGACACTGGAAGGGCAGGTGCCCTAATGGGAATCACTTCCAAAGGGCAAGAGGATTGTGCAATATTAGGGAATTCCTACAAATAACCCCTGGGATGTTCCCTATTTAATTTGTCCTATTTGAAAATATATATAAAAAGTTTTGGCTCTTGGAAAAAAAGAGGAAATAATGAAAAGGGAGAAAAAAAATTACCCAAACAAGTAAGGGTTAAAGAACACCTGTTCTGTATCCTGATGTTTTTATTTTAGTAATTAATAATTTAGTAGTTCCTTAAAAAAATAAATAAATCTGGATAATCTTTCATGAGCTGTGCCAGTTCTGTTGTTCCTCATGGGTGTTACCTGTGGGTGGGCGTGTCCTGCAGTGTGACACTGTCCAATCAGTGCAGTCAATAAGAGACTATGCGGAGACACGCTCCTTCAGCATAGCGAATGGTATTGGCCAGCTGGCAATTTTCATAAAAAGCTCGAGAAGGAATAAATAGGGGTCCACACAATGCTGGAATCTGGGAAAAGACTATCTATAAGGCTGCTTTCACACATCCGGTTTTTCCTGTGCGGCACAATCCGGCTCTTTCCAGAAAAAACGCAACCGTTTTTTTTTGCCGCCGGTTGCGGTTTGTTTGCATAGACTTTCATTAGTGCCGATTGTGACGCATGGGCTTGCATTCGGTCCGTTTTTTGTCGCATGCGGCAGATTTAGCCGATGCGGCGGCCGGATGGAACGTTGCCTGGCATGTTTTTTTTTCCGTCAAAAAAAAAACGCATCGCGCCGCATCCGGCCAATGCGGCGCGATTTGCAATGCATGATTATGGAAGTCGCATGCGGCGTCCTGCGGCAAACACCGCATCCGGCCGCCGCATGCGTTTTTTTCCACCATGCATGCTCAGTAGCCTGACGCAAGCGGCAAAATCCGGACGGGCCGCATGTCAAAAACTTATGCAAAAGGATGCGGTTTTGTCGCCGCATCCATTGCATAGGTTTTAGAGCCAGATTGGCCGACTCTGCTAAAACCGGAGGTGTGAAAGCAGCGTAAGCAGATATGACAGGATTCATGACAGGTTCTGCAGTGATTAATATACTCGCCTTACATAAGTTATAATAACCCAATCACATCGCTCGGATTACCTGGTCATTTATGAGAGTGGCGATGTGGGTGGTCTTTCCTCCGGGAGCGGCGCACATATCCAATACTCGCTCACCAGGTTGGGGATTTAAAACATAGCTGACCACCGCAGACGGTAAATTCTATGCAAGAATACAACAAAAATTAGTAAATACATTACCGTCAAGTAAATTTACCCAAATCAGTCCCCCTTTATTTCATTACCCAGTAATACATGCGACTATATAACCTTCAGCATCTCCCAGCAGTCTGTATAATGCGTTCCCTGCCTCGAAGCTGTCAATAAATGCAGAGTATCTTTCCTAGATATCTAAAGTAATTCAGTAAATTGTAGAGAGGGAGGAGGGGGATGCAGCTGCAAATTCTCTCCCTTTGTGATGGGAGTGGCCAAAGAAGTAGGGATTGTGGAGTACAGCAGTATCATCGCTCGAGGATGGTTTATAAGGGTCTTTACATGGAGGTGGAGTCTTGTTCAAGCTGCATGCACAAATAGAAAGATATTTTCTTGCACATCTCATGATGGGTACCTGAAGCGGATGTTAAAAGCCGATTCATGCTGCTGAAATCCCTTGTTTAGCCATGTACAATTTATTTTTGGCTATAACACAGTTTTAAAGGCTGTACGTGGACGACTAGTCCAGATGACTAGTCCAAGAGGCGGGTTCTCAGCATTTTCTTTCCTCCCCACCCTCCTAGACTGACAGTTCTGTCTCTATATAGACAGATTGGGAGTGACCTGTCTAGTGAGGGAAAACTGCCAACCCTGCCTATTGGAGAAGATCCTGACCCACCTCCTGGACTAGTCATCCGACACACATAGTCCCTGATCGGCTGGTGAACGACTCCTTTAAGCAGTTAGATATCTTGCCCAGATCCTTCCCGGGTCCTGACGTTTTCACTTTTGATCGGCATTATGTTTTGTGACCCTGGAAAACCCCTCATCTGCATTGTCCCAGTAAGTGGTTGCCCCCCCCCCCCCACACCATAATTCATCTGTAAAGTGGAAGAACTAGGTGTAGAATTACCTGCAAGAAAATGTATCTGGGAAGAACATTATCAAACGACGGACTCAGGTACACCGGGTCTGTCATTCTGATGCCTTTCCCCCTATAAATGAAAACAAAGGGGGTGACGGGATCCAAACGTTTCTTAATTGCGATTTCATTGTGAACTCATTTATGCAAATTTGTTATTTGATTGTGCATTAAAGACGCTGTTAAAGCCGAAAACTCAATGAGCAGCAAAAATCCTGGAGCACAGGTCCCAGCACACTGCTCCTGGGAAGCAGAACCTGGGGAGCTCTGAAAATGGGGAGCTCTGAAAATGGACACGTGAGCTCCCATAGAAATCAATGGAAGGTGCCATAGAAGCGCAGCCTCTTTCCATTCCTGGCAGTGGGAGCTATATGTGAAATTGGAACGGGTACAAGATGTGGGACCCAAATCTATTGGACGTTTACAGCAAATCCTATCTATAAACTGGAAGTATGCCAGAAAGGATAGCGATATCGAAGTGGTGAAATTCCAGTGCAGCGTCTATTCCGGTGGCTATCGCCCACCTGTGATACGTTCACAGGGTGCCCATGGATTGCCAAGGACAGCTAGGTCATTAATTGTCCCATATTCTGCAATACTGAAGTGACTACAGATTCCTAGAGTAATAAAAAAGGAAAAATAAATAAATGAATATATAAATTAATATTTAAAAAAAACTAGCAAAAAAGCCATAAAATTTTTAAATCTCACCTCCTCTTATTTCTGTACAAAACTTATTATTATTATTATTATTATTATTAATAATATATTTTTTTACCTTTTATTATTATTTTTTATCGTTATTTATTTTTCTTGAGTGTCAAGCAGTCGTTTTTATGGTAGCAATGGTGTATATGACATTTTATATAATAATGATTATATTTATTAATTATTATTATTATTATTATTAAGTAAAATTTCATATACATCATTGCTACCATTAAAAACGACTGCCTGACACTCAAGAAAAACAAATGATTTCTTAAGTGTCAGGCAGTTGTTTTTAATGGTACTGTATATATGAAATTTTACATGATAATGATTATATTATTATTATTATTATTTATTTATTTAAAATGTCATATACACCATTGCTACCATTAAAAATGACCGCCTGACACTCAAGAAAAATAAATGATAAAAAAATAATGAAAGATAATAAAAAATAAATATATAATAATAAAAATAAACAATAATAAAAGAT
Organism: Anomaloglossus baeobatrachus; assembly: GCF_048569485.1. NCBI lineage: Eukaryota > Metazoa > Chordata > Amphibia > Anura > Aromobatidae > Anomaloglossus > Anomaloglossus baeobatrachus. The sequence continues at coordinate 536,781,383 of NC_134358.1, read as the reverse complement.
AATAACAATAATAATACTAATAATACTACTACTACTACTACTACTACTACTACTAATAATAATAATTATTATTATTATGTTTTTATCATTATTTATTTCTCTTGACTGCCAGGCAGGTGTTTTTATTGGTAACAATGGTGTATATGACATTTTACTTATTATTATTATTATTATTAATTATTATTATTATTATTATGTTTTATCATTATTTATTTCTCTCGACTGCCAGGCAGGTGTTTTTAATGGTAGCAATGGTGTGTATGACATTATTATTTAATAATAATAATAATAATAATAATAAATAATAAGTAAAATGTCATATACACCATTGCCACCATTAAAAACACCTGCCTGTCAGTCAAGAGAAATAAATAATGATAAAAACATAATAGTAATAATAATAATAATAATCTTTTATTATTGTTTATTTTTCTTGACTGCAAGGCAGTCGTCTTTAAATGGTAGCAATGGTCTATATGACATTCTACTTATATTATTATATTTATTTTTTATTATCTTTCATTATTTTTTTTATCATTTATTTTTCTTGAGTGTCAGGCGGTCATTTTTAATGGTAGCAATGGTGTATATGACATTTTAAATAAATAATAATAATAAGATCATTATCATGTAAAATGTCATATACATCATTGCTACCATTGAAAACAACTGCCTGACACTCAAGAAAAATAAATAATGATAAAAACTAATAGAAAAAATAAATATATAATATTATATATTTATCTTTTATTAGTTTTTATTAATTTTTTTATCATTTATTTTTCGAGTGTCATGCAGTCGTTTTTAATGGTAGCAATGATGTATATGAAATTTTACATAATATAATAATAATAATAATAATAATAATAATAATAATAATAATAATAATAATAATAATAATAATAATAATATAATCATTATTATTATATAAAATGTCATATCCACCATTGCTACCATAAAAACGACTGCTTGACACTCAAGAAAAATAAATAATGATAAAAAATAATAATAAAAGATAAAAAATGAAATTAATAATAATAATAATCATATAAAAGACCTATACACGTTGGGTATCGCTGTGATTGTACCGACCTCAAGAATCGAGTCATTTTAATGAAGTCCAAAAATCAGTGACTGAATCATTTACATTTTTTGCAAAAATGAATTGCACCTGTTTTTTTTTCCCCACTTTTACAGTACATTGTAAAATAAATGAAGACCATTAAAAGTACAATTATTCCTGCATAAAAAAAAACATAGATACAATAATGGCTCTTGGAAGAAGAGGAGGCAGAAAACAAAAGCGCAAAAACAAAAAAATTGGCAAGTAGGAGCTTCTTCAGGATCATACACCGACACATTGTACTTGAAAAATAACTCCCAGACGCTCAGCAGCTCTTCCTGGCACAGATAGGGGGCAGCACAGGACAAGTAGTACCGCACTATACTGCACAGGGGCGCTGCTAGACAGCCAATCACCTGCACCCCCATAGTGAATAGTCGATGCTTATTGTCTGGATCTTCCTTGAGAGATCTTTATGTTAGCGCTAGAAGAAAAATTAAGAAGTCCGCCACCAGTCCTGACTCGTCTACTTCACCAGTTTGTATTCCCCATATTATAAGAATCTTTTCTTAGCGCTCCATGTGGAGCCGTTCCTCTGTTACACCTCCTGGAAATATAAATTGATAATTTGGTGTCACCAGCTAAATTGGGGGCGTGTCCCTACACTCTTACCTGCTCGTCTAATCAGGGCTTTCAGACCGTGTAGAGACACGCCCCTTTAACCAGAAGAATATTGTCAATTCAATCCAAACATTTCCAGGAGGAATAACAGAGGGACGGCACAGCGCAGAGGTCTAGGAAACAAATGATGCTTCACAGCTCTTAATTCATGTGGAAGACACGGCTTTACTAAAGCAGACACGTCAGAAGAGGGGAGAGGTTGTTTTTTTAGAACAAAATGTAAGCAATGTGTGGAATGTGTGGAAATGAGAGGTGCGGGGCCGGCCCCTATACTTGAGCCTGAGAAACGAGCGCAAGGAGACGTCGCCTTCAGTAAATATAACGAGGCGTGAATATTTACCGACGTGGACGTGGCCGGTATTTATACCGGGGGGACACAGCTCATGGAAAAAGGAAAGACAAAGCACGAGAAGGAAAGAGCAAACACTCACAAAGACAGAATAAAGAAAGGGGAAAAAGCATGAAAAGGAATGAGCAAATAAACAGAAAGATACAATAAAGAAAAGGGAAAGAAAGCACGAGACTGCTGTACAGAAGAAGTTTTAGCAGTCTCATTATCATGACAGACAGGACTACAATAACAAGTAACAGACACTTCTATATACAGCTCATAACACAATATCCACAATATGTAGTATCACAGCTCACTTCCTCCTCCTCCTGTACAATGACTGATAACATCTCTATATACAATAGAGAACACAGGTTCCACCACTGACAATAAGTAATGACACAGCTCACCACCTCCTCCTTCTCTACAACGACTGATAACACCTCTAAATAAAGAAGATAACACAGGATCCACCAATCACAATAGGGGATGTCACAGCTCACCTACTCGTCTTCCTGTACAATGATTGATAACTCCTCTATATATAGTATATAAACACATAACACAGGATCCACCAAGCACAACAGGTGATGTCACAGCTCACCTCCCCTCCTGTACAATGATCTACAACTCCTTTATATAGAGTAGATAACACAGGATCAACCATTCACAATAGGTGATGCCACAGCTCACCTCCTCCTCCTCTACAATGACTGATAACCTCTCTAAATACAGTAGATCACCTATTGTGAATGGTTTATACTGGGTTATCTACAGTATATAGAGAGGTTATCAGTCATTGTAGAGGAGGAGTAGGTGAGCTGTGACATCACCTATTGTGAATGGTGGATACTGGGTTATGTCACAGCTCACCTCCTCCCCCTCCTGTACAATGATTGATAACTCCTCTATATACAATAGATAACACAGGATCCACCATTCACAATAGGTGATGTCACAGCTCACCTCCTCCCCCTGTACGATCCTCTTTGGTCAGATCATATAATGGTCATTAAATACTTCACTACAATTACCAGTTTTTACCGTTGGGTATAACTTTGGAATGGAGGGGCGCAGAAGAAAAAGAAAAACTGTTCCGGAATCCGTGGAGCAGCTGAGTTTATAGGACGGACTCAATTTAAATGTAAAAATCCAATGAAAATTCCACTTTAAGCAGTTGGAGTTTGATGTTCTAAACATGACCATATCAATACAGGGGTGTTTGGGAATTAGGAGAAAAAGAGCATCAAATAACACCGGGAATATTAAAATTTGTTCTGTCCTCTATTTCCTGTTCCCAATGCCCCTGGAGGACTTATGTTCTCCTTGTCCCTAATGATAAACCAGCTAGTTATGATATGGGCATGATTACAACACTAAACTTCCACTGCACAGCGACATCATGGCGGCTTAGCGTCTCTAAAAAAAAAAAGTGACAGGTTCCCATTGAGGCCTTCTACATTGAGATTCTGCCTCCTTGAAGTGTAAATGGGTTGTCCCAACTTAGTAAATTACAGGAGAGGTGAAAAGTTTCTGATTCCTGGGACTCTCACGAATCAAGAGAACGGGACTCTGAAGGGCCCAATGAGAGTGAAGTAATGTTGGCGCATGCACACCACCGCTTCATTTAATGTCCATGGGGATAATATCTATACAGATCAGCGCATGCGCACCACCGCTCTATTTAATGTCCATGGGGATAATAACTATACAGATCAGCGCATGCGCACCACACCTCCATTCAATGTCTATGGGGATAATAACTATACAGATCAGCGCATGCGCACCACACCTCCATTCAAGATCCATGGGGAAAATAAATATAGAGGTTAGAACATGCGCATCACCAGTCCATTCAAAGTATATAGGGATAATAGCTAAACAGGTAACTATACAGGTCAGCGCATGCGCACCACCGCTCCATTCAAAGTCCATGGGGATAATAACTATATAGATTAGCGCATGCGCACCACCCCACCATTCAAGATCCATGGGGAAAATAAATATAGTGGTCAGCACATGCGCATCACCAGTCCATTCAAAGTATATGGTGATAATAACTAAACAGGTAATTATACAGGTCAGCGCATGCGCACCATACATCCAAACAAAAAACAATGGGGATAATAACTAAAGAGGTCAGCGCATGCGCACCACCCCTCCATTCAATGTCAATGGGGACTATAAATGTAGAGGTCGGCGAATGCGCAACCATTGCTCCATTCACATGTGGCACTTCAGTGCTCCATTCTCTGTATCGGTGAACGATCACCTTTTCTGTTGCACATTAAAACCATTAACCACTGACGACCATTTTCTGCCTAACAAAGGTACAGAAGATATATTTTCCTGTAATTTCCTTACAATCACTTACTTTATGGGACTTTGTGAGCAGAAGATTTCAGAACGACTCAGCTCTGAAATTCCATTCCCGATGAAAATTTTGGTTCCATCAAACTGGGTGGCGCCACGCTTACACTTTCCCTCAATGTCAGAGTAAACGGAGACCTCATCACCCTCTTTCATCCCTGCAATGAGCAAAACATTAGTAGGAATGTGAACATGGAGGATGGCATACAAGCAGCAGGGAGGACGGCACACAAGCAGCGGGGGGGACGGCACACAAGCAGCGGGGAGGACGGCACACAAGCAGCGGGGAGGATGGCACACAAGCAGCGGGGAGGACAGCACACAAGCAGCGGGGAGGACAGCACACAAGCAGCGGGGAGGACGGCACACAAGCAGCGGGGAGGACGGTACACAAGCGGCAGGGAGGACGGCACACAAGCGGCAGGGAGGACGGCACACAAGCGGCAGGGAGGACGGCACACAAGCAGCGGGGAGGACGGCACACAAGCAGCGGGGAGGACGGCACACAAGCAGCGGGGAGGACGGTACACAAGCGGCAGGGAGGACGGCACACAAGCAGCGGGGAAAACGGCACACAAGCAGCGGGGAGGACGGCACACAAGCAGCGGGGAGGACGGCACACAAGCAGCAGGGAGGACGGCACACAAGCGGCAGGGAGGGCGGCACATAAGCAGCAGGGAGGACGGCACACAAGCAGCGGGGAAGACGGCACACAAGCAGCAGGGAGGACGGCACACAAGCGGCAGGGAGGACGGCACACAAGCGGCAGGGAGGACGGCACACAAGCAGCGGGGAGGACAGCACACAAGCGGCAGGGAGGACGGCACACAAGCGGCAGGGAGGACGGCACACAAGCAGCAGGAAGGACGGCACACAAGCGGCAGGGAGGACGGCACACAAGCGGCAGGGAGGACGGCACACAAGCGGCAGGGAGGACGGCACACAAGCGGCAGGGTGGACGGCACACAAGCGGCAGGGAGGACGGCACACAAGCAGCAGGGAGGACGGCACACAAGCGGTAGGGAGGACGGCACACAAGCGGCGGGGAGGACGGCACACAAGCGGCAGGGAGGACAGCACACAAGCGGCAGGGAGGACGGCACACAAGCGGCAGGGAGGACGGCACACAAGCAGCGGGGAGGACGGCACACAAGCAGCAGGGAGGACGGCACACAAGCAGCAGGGAGGACGGCACACAAGCAGCGGGGAGGATAGTATAAAACCCCCAAAACATATAGTACCAAATATACTTTTAGAAGCCTATAGGTGACTTACATCCCTCTATGCCTATACAGTCGCATACATTGGAGGTATATGTCTGAAAATCCTCTATACGCTTATGTCTAGTGCAGACGGCAAAGGCAGTAGAATGACATATTTGACATAATTTAGGGGGTAATTGCCAAAGGTATAGGCCTATAATACCGACCACGCGGCTGTTGTAAAAGACAAGTCCCCACTCTGGGAAAAGTTTAAGTAGTTTTTTATTAACGCATTTCTGGTTTAGACTGAACCCTTTTTCAAGGCTTGTGTTACATTGCAGTTATTGCTATATCTGACCAATGATAGCCCCAGTAATGGGAAGGATTATCAGCAGTTCAGGCGTGGAGACATCCTACAATGCAACAATGAAGTTCTGACAAGTTTAAAAGGTGAGGGGTGGGGGTGGGGGCTGTAGTGACAAGCTTTTTTTCACTTATTTCTTCATCATTAGGCATCGCTCTTACATTTAGATGCAGACAGAATCCCAGCAGAGTACACATGGGCCCCTCGGAGGACGGCATTACCACACTGCCCCCCGACAATCACTTGCACCGGATGTTGCTTCAATGCTCTCCTACAGAAAACAGAGGATATCCTGGTTATACACGACAAATATGACTGGAATCATGTATCATGAAATTTCAACTTAATGGGCGTGGTGCATGATTAAAAAAAAAATAAAACAAAACATGGTGGCTGCTTTCTTGCAAACACAGCGCCCCCACTGTCCAGAGGTTGTACGTGGTATTGCAGCTCAGTTCTGTTCACTTCAATGGAACCAAGCATCAATGACGGTTTTTGAGGTTTTTTTTCTCAATTTCAGCCCTCGAAGAATTTTTTTTCACTTTTTCAAGTACATTATATTGTAATGAGAACAGTGTCTTTGCAATATTTAACTCTTACTGCAAAATAAAAAAAAAGTCCTCACACCTTATGTGGAGGAAAGAGAAAATAAAAAAAAAGTACGGCTCTGGAAAAAAGGGATGAGGAAGCAATAAAAAAAAAAAAAAAAAAAAAAAAAAAAAAAAAATCGGCAAGAAGGGGTTAACTACCGTAAGTGACACGAGCTGTTTGGCAATGAATAACATCCACAGGTGAAGAGACAGAACTTCTCACTGACCTGGGTCCAATCACCGGAATTAATAAGACGTCGGGGAGTTGAGGATGTTCATGAATCGGGAAGACAACGCTGGGGAACTGCTGTAGAGAGGAGTCACAGATATCAGCGTCAGAAAGGACTGAGATCCGGAGGAAGACATGATAGAGACAGAAGGATGGATGACAGATAAGATACATGATAGATAGACGCATACATACATCATGTGCAGAATTATTAGGCAAGTTGTATTTTAGAGGATTTTTTTTTATTATTGATCGACAACTATGTTCTCAATCAACCCAAAAGACACATAAATATCAAAGCTTAATATTTTTGGAATTTGGAGTCGTTTTTTTTTAGATTTGGCTATCTTAGGAGGAGATCTGTTTGTGCAGGTAACTATTACTGTGCAGAATTATTAGGCAACTTAATAAAAACCAAATCTCTTCCCATCTCACTTGTTTATTATCACCAGGTAAACCAATATAACTACACAAAATGTAGAAATAAACATTTCTGACATGCAAAAACAAAACCCCAAAAAATAGTGACCAATATAGCCACCTTTCTTTATGATGACACTCTACAGCCGACCATCCATAGATTCTGTCATTGCTTGATCTGTTTACGATCAACATTGCCTGCAGCAGCCACCACAGCCTCCAGACACTGCTCCGAGAGGTGGACTGTTTTCCCTCCTTGTAGATCTCACATTTTATGTGCAACCACAGGTTCTCTATGGGGTTCAGATCAGGTGAACAAGGGGGCCATGTCATTATTTTTTCATCTTTTAGACCTTTACTGGCCAGCCACGCTGTGGAGTAGTTGGATGCATGTGATGGAGCATTGGCCTGCAAGAAAATCATGTTTCTCTTGAACGATACCGACTTCTTCCTGTACCACTGCTTGAAGAAGTTGTCTTCCAGAAACTGGCAGTAGGTCTGGGAGTTGAGTTTCACTCCATCCTCAACCCGAAAAGGTCCCACAAGTTCATCTTTGATGATACCAGCCCATACCAGTACCCCCCTCCACCTTGCTGGCATCTGAGTCGGAGTGGAGCTCTCTGCCCTTTACTGATCCAGCCTCTGGACCATCCATCTGCCCCATCAAGAGTCGCTCTCATTTCATCAGTCCATAAAACCTTTGAAAAATCAGTCTTAAGATATTTCTTGGCCCAGTCTTGACGTTTTATCTTATATTTCTTGTTCAGAGGTGGTGGTTTTTCAGCCTTCCTTACCTTGGCCATGTCCCTGAGTATGGCACACCTTGTGCTTTTTGATACTCCAGTAACGTTGCAGCTCTGAAATATGGCCAAACTGGTGGCAAATGGCATCTTGGCAGCTTCACACTTGATTTTCCTTAATTCATGGGCAGTTATGTTGCGCCTTTTTTGACCAACACGCTTCTTACGACCCTGTTGGCTATTTGCCATGAAACGCTTGATTGTTCGGTGATCACGCTTCAAAAGTTTGGTAATTTCAAGACTGCTGCATCCCTCTGCAAGACAGCTCACAATTTTGGTCTTTTCAGAGCCCGTCAAATCTCTCTTCTGACCCATTTTGCTAAAGGAAAGGAAGATAGATAGATAGATAGATAGATAGAAGGGCCAGCTCCAGGTTTTTATGGGCCCTGGGCGAAAGAGTCTCAGTGGGCCCCATCCACACATAGACATGCACAGATACATACACATACAGGTATACGTACACATACTTATTTAAAGAGAAATTCACAAAAACACATAAATAAATCTATACAGTCATATACACTGACATACATAGATAGACATCATACATGCACACATTATTTTTATATATTTATACTGTATACCGTATATATTTCTAATATTGGGAAGCCGGAAACAGCCTCATTCACCTCCCCGCTTGTCTAACAGACATGGCCACACATAGAGCACACTAACACTGCTGTATATACATCACAAGAGAGGCTGGGGACATACACATTAATGGGGGGAATACATATTACTGAGGAAAGGGGTATACAGCAATGGCGGGCATTCAGCTCTAGAGGAGGGCAGTGACTCTGAGGTGGGGAGACAAACATCTCTGAGGTGGGGGGTGACATACAGCTCTGAGGGGGTATACAGCACCTGGGTGGAGGTGACATACAACTCTGGGGGTATAGTAGTATGCAGCCCCCATATTCCTCCATATAGTGTTATGAAGCCCCCATAGTCCTCCATATAGTATTATGTAGCCCCCATATGCACTATGCAGCCCCCATATAACATTAAGCAGCCCCCATATAGCACAATGCAAACCGATATAGCATTAGGCACCTTCATGTAGTATACAGCCCACATATAGCACAATGCAGACCCAGATAGCAATAGGCACCCTCATGTAGTATACAGCCCACATATAGCATGATACAGACCCAGACAGCATTAGGCACCCTCATGTAGTATACAGCCCCTATATACCACAGTGCAGAGCCAGATAGCATTAGGCATCCTCATGTAGTATACAGCTCCTATATACCACAGTGCAGAGCTAGATAGCATTAGGTATCCTCATGTAGTACACAGCCCTATATAGTACAGTGCAGAGCCAGATAGCACGGTGCAGAGCCAGATAGCAGTAGGCACCGTCATGTAGTATACAGCCTGCATATAGCACAGCCTGTATATAGCACAGTGCAGAGCCAGATAGCAGTAGGCACCCTCATATAGTATATAGCCTGTATATAGGAGAGCCTGTTTACAGCACAGTGCAGAGCCAGATAGCAGTAGGCACCCTCATATAGTATATAGCCTGTATATATTGTATATAGGAGAGCCTATATACAGCACAGTGGAGAGCCAGATAGCAGTAGGCACCCTCATATAGTATATAGCCTGTATATAGGAGAGCCTGTATACAGCACAGTGGAGAGCCAGATAGCAGTAGGCATCCTCATATAGTATATAGCCTGTATATAGGAGAGCCTGTATACAGCACAGTGCAGAGCCAGATAGCAGTAGGCACCCTCATATAGTATATAGCCTGTATATAGGAGAGCCTGTATACAGCACAGTGCAGAGCCAGATAGCAGTAGGCACCCTCATATAGTATATAGCCTGTATATAGGAGAGCCTGTATACAGCACAGTGGAGAGCCAAATAGCAGTAGGCATCCTCATATAGTATATAGCCTGTATATAGGAGAGCCTGTATACAGCACAGTGCAGAGCCAGATAGCAGTAGGCACCCTCATATAGTATATAGCCTGTATATAGGAGAGCCTGTATACAGCACAGTGGAGAGCCAGATAGCAGTAGGCACCCTCATATAGTATATAGCCTGTATATATTGTATATAGGAGAGCCTATATACAGCACAGTGGAGAGCCAGATAGCAGTAGGCATCCTCATATAGTATATAGCCTGTATACAGCACAGTGCAGAGCCAGATAGCAGTAGGCACCCTCATATAGTATATAGCCTGTATATAGGAGAGCCTGTATACATCACAGTGCAGAGCCGGACAGCAGTAGGCACCCTCATGTAGTATACTGTGACCAATACTCACTTTTCCTCGTTCCCCCGCTGATCCGGTCTGCTCGGCGCGTCCACTTCTGTCGCTCTCTCTGACCTCACTGCAGGCGCACAGTGATGATGTCACCGCGCTCCGCTGCAGAGCTGTCAGACCACCGACAGTCACAGGGGTGATGCCGATGCCGATACAATTGAAAGTGCGATCCTCGGCAGGGGGAGGGGGGGTGGCGGTGACAGCGCGGGCATCGGGCCCCCCTGCCACCGCAAGTGGGCCCCCTGATAGATAGCATAGATAGATAGAGGGATAGATAGATTGAGGGATAGATCGAGGGATAGACAGACAGTTCAGTCAGTGTCAGTTTTTAGTTTAGATCTGAAAATAAGGAGCGCTGATAGTGTAACACCAAAGTGATCAGTGGGGTATACCTGGAAAATATACACTCACCTGGATCAGTTGTGACAGTCACAACCACTAGTGCGCATGAGATAATGGCGTCTGCTGCAGCCCCACGTGGATGAGCATACAAGATAAGGCAGAAAAGGGGTTAATGCTGCGCATCAGCCAAATGAAGACGTATAATGTTGATGAAGATGAGTATTCTTTTATTTCATAGGTCTACGCGTTTCAAGGTGACAACCTCTTCCTCAGGACCAATGCATCAACAACAAGATAGATAGATAGATAGCATAGATAGATAGAGGGATAGATAGATTGAGGGATAGATCGAGGGATAGACAGACAGTTCAGTCAGTGTCAGTTTTTAGTTTAGAACTTTCTCCATCTTTTCCCATCAGTCTGTGATATTTGGTCGGCGTACAGTGACATCCTGGCTTTCTCCGATTCGCCCACACACCCAAAAACTTACACTGACAAGTTTGATTCCACACTTGGATCAGTATGCACGCGAGAATGTGGCACATCTCACCCCCGCCACGTAATGCTCATCCAGACTGAATGGTGATCTGGCACTGACGGGAAGGTATCATAGTATGTGGAGAGCGGTAACAACCAGCACTCAATTAACTCAGACATTTACAGGAGGAATAACTGAGGAACGTCACAATGCAGGAGATCTGGGATATAGTCTACACTGGAGAATGAATGTGATGGGAGAAGGTCTGACCTTGCGGATTTCTTCCCCTAGAAGCTGCTTTGCGTTTTCTCCGGAGGTCAGCCTGGTGTTTACGCGGACAGTGGTAAAGGACGGCGGATGGGACAAGCGACTCTGCAGACAATCAAACCTCCTCTCTGCTTCATCTGCACCCAAAGCGCCCACGAGCTGTAACAACCATCATTAAAAAACAACATAAAAAGATAGAGATATATATGTTATGTTATATACATCCATATTCTTAATTAAAGAGACTTAAAAATAAGAATCACGTCATTTAAAGGGGTTGTTTTGGATGAGACGGGAAACACATTTGCTGTTTTTGTATCGGCTTCACTGACTTGAATTCTGCCAGCATAATAGGTGCTGGATCTTCCATTCCTTTACTTTGGAGTGGACACTGTTACTGTATCGGTCGGTGATATCCTTGCACCTAATATCCACCTCTCTATTATGCCCGTATGCCTTGGTGCCTCCGCTGGTAGAATTTGATTACATTTGACAACAGGCTGTAGACAGTAAATGGCACAGAGGGGAGACTCATAGCGGTGGTCACTTTGCAGTAATCACTTGGTGGCGGTGAGTTCTCTATGAAGTGATTTGCAGGTTGTGTAGATCACATCACTTACATAAATTAACTGATTGGCTGCAGCACTATCAATAAGTGACATTGGGAGCGATGGCGGAGACTCAGCGCTGGACCCAGGGAGGGGAGGCAAACAGTCTGCTTTTAAAACAAACTTTACCCATTACCTGAGAGACAAGGTTCCCTTTTGTGGTGAACGAGCATGCTCTGCACTGCATTCAATTGGGTATTGTGGGTGATCGGCATGCTCATTATCCCGGCCGGGATATTCAGTGTCTGTGTTATTTATCAGGACGTATGAGAAAAAATGAGCGACAGCGAGGGAGGACAAAAGAGAGAGCGACAGAGCATGAGTGCGAGAGAGAGAGAGAAGAGAGAGAGAAAGAGAGGGAGAGAAAGGAGAGAGAAAGGGGAGAGAGAGAGAGAAAGGGGAGAGAGAGAAGAGAGAAAGAGAGAGAGAGAAGAGAGAGAAAGAGGAGAGAGAGAGAAGAGAGAGAAAGGAGAGAGAGAGAGAAAGGGGAGAGAGAGAGAGAAAGGAGAGAGAGAGAGAGAGAGAAGAGAGAGAAAGGGGAGAGAGAGAGAGAGAGAGAAAGAGAGAGAGAGAGAAGAGAGAGAAAGAGGCGAGAGAGAGAGAAAGGGGAGGAAGAGAGAGAAAGAGGCGAGAGAGAGAGAAGGGGGAGAGAGAGAGAGAGAGAAAGGGGAGAGAGAGAGAGAGAGAGAGAGAGAAAGGAGAGAGAGAGAGAGAGAGAGGAGAGAGAGAGAAAGGGGAGAGAGAGAGAGAGAGGAGAGAGAGAGAAAGGGGAGAGAGAGAGAGAGAGAGAGAGAGAAAGGAGAGAGAGAGAGAGAGAAAGGGGAGAGAGAGAGAGAGAGAAAGGGGAGAGAGAGAGAGAGAGAGAAAGGGGAGAGAGAGAGAGAGAAAGGGGAGAGAGAGAGAGAGAGAGAGAGAGAGAGAGAGAAAGAGAGAGAAAGGGGAGAGAGAGAGAGAGAGAAAGGAGAGAGAGAGAGAAAGGGGAGAGAGAGAGAGAGAGAGAGAAAGGAGAGAGAGAGAGAGAGAGAGAGAGAGAAAGGGGAGAGAGAGAGAGAGAGAGAGAAAGGGGAGAGAGAGAGAGAGAGAGAGAGAGAAAAGGGAGAGAGAGAGAGAGAGAAAGGGGAGAGAGAGAGAGAAAGGAGAGAGAGAGAGAGAGAGAGAAAGGAGAGAGAGAGAAGGGAGAGAGAGAAGAGAGAGAAGAGAGAGGGAAGAGAGAGAAAGAGAGAGAGAAAGAGAGAAAGGAGAGAGAAAGAGAGAGAAAGAGAAAGAGAGAGAAAGAGAGAGAAAGAGGAGAGAGAGAGAGAGCTATCACACCAGGCACACACACAGAACAGCAACCCCAGCTCCTACCATCATAAAGCCCTGCTGAGCCGGAGCCCAGAGCAAGCCAGGAACCCCGGCAGCCAGTCCAGCCAAAGTCAGCAACACCCCCTGACAAAAGCCCAAATAAAAGAGATCTCAGAGAGCTGCAAGATGCAATACATAGAGGTCTGGAAGAGTGAATTAGAGAACGCCCAGAAACTCTCCATCTACCGGTCACTGCGGAGGGACTACACTCTGGCCCCATATCTGGAAAGGCTACGCCACCCCAAAGACAGGCAGACCCTGAGCCTGTACAGACTGAGTGCCCACAGCCTAGAGGTGGAAACAGGGCGGCACCGACAGACATACAAGCCGCGAGAGAACAGACTGTGCCAGCACTGCCAGCAGGGGGCTCTGGAGGACGAGACGCATTTCCTACTGCACTGTGACAAATACTCAGCAGTGAGGAGCTCCCACTTCCAGAAATTTACCACCCATAGCCCGGGCTTTCCATCCATGGATGAGGACATGAAACTCCGCTTCCTACTGGGGGAAGAGGAATCAATGGTGGAGATCGCCGCCCAATATGTCACCACATGTCATAAGCTGAGGGGAACCTAAGACCCCTAAATGGACTGTCAGAGCCCAAATTGTGCCCCCCAACTCCCCATAACCCTGATCCCCTCCCACCACACTTACTGTATTTCTCTTGCTTTGGCAACACTAATTGTATTTTGGTCCTGCCAATAAAGCATATTTGAATTTGAATTTGAGAGAGAAAGGGGAGAGAGAGAAGAGAGAGAAGAGAGAGAAGAGAGAGAACATGGAGTTCTGTAAATATCTCCTCCAAGTCCATCGCAGCACCTCAAACATAGCCTGTAGGGCAGAGCTGGGCCGATTCCCTTTATGGCTCAGTATACACAAGAGGGCGCTATCACACCAGGCGCACATACAGAACAGCAACCCCAGCTCCTACCATCATAAAGCCCTGCTGAGCCGGAGCCCAGAGCAAGCCAGGAACCCCGGCAGCCAGTCCAGCCAAAGTCAGCAACACACCCTGACAAAAGGCCAAATAAAAGAGATCTCAGAGAGCTGCAAGATGCAATACATAGAGGACTGGAAGAGTGAATTAGAGAACTCCCAGAAACTCGGCATCTACCGGTCACTGCGGAGGGACTGCACTCTGGCCCCATATCTGGAAAGGTTACGCCACCCCAAAGACAGGCAGACCCTGAGCCTGTACAGACTGAGTGCCCACAGCCTAGAGGTGGAAACAGGGCGGCACCGACAGACATACACGCCGCGGGAGAACAGACTGTGCCAGCACTGCCAGCAGGGGGCTCTGGAGGACGAGGCGCATTTCCTGCTGCACTGCGACAAATACTCAGCAGTGAGGGCCTCCCACTTCCAGAAATTTACCACCCATACCCCGGACTTTCCATCCATGGACGAGGACATGAAACTCCGCTTCCTACTGGGGGAAGAGGAATCAATGGTGGAGATCGCCGCCCAATATGTCACCACATGTCATAAGCTGAGGGGAATCTAAGACCCCTAAATGGACTTTCAGAGCCCAAATTGTACCCCCCAACTCCCCATAACCCTGATCCCCTCCCACCACACTTACTGTATTTCTCCTGCTTTGGCAACACTAATTGTATTTTGGTCCTGCCAATAAAGCATATTTGAATTTGAATTTAAATTTGAAAGAGAGAGAAAGAGAAACACAGTGAGAGCGTGTGCGAGAGAGAGCAACACAGCGAGAGTGCAAAAGAAAGAAGAAAAACAGAGAGCACGACAGAGAGATAGGGAGGGTGAGGGAGTGACAAAGCAAGAGGGAGGGCGAGAGAGAGCACAACAGGGCAAGAGTGCATGCGACAAAGGGAGGGCGAGAGAAAGCAACAGAGTGAAGTGAGAGCGTGCGAGAGAGAATGGAGAGAGAGAGAGATGGAGGGTGAGACAGAGAGAGTGCGGAGAGACAGTGTGCAAGAAAAAGAGAGGATGACAGAGAGCGGGAGGAGGGAGAGAGAGAGCAAGCGACAAAGAGCAAGAAAGCGAGCGAATGAGAGAGGGAGCGTGAGAGAATGACAGCACGAGAGAGGGAGTGACAGAGTGAGAGTGCAAGAGAGAGGGAGGACGAAAGAAAGCGCCAGAGTAAGAGAGAGTGGCAGAGGGAGAGCGACAGAGATAGAGCAAGCGAGCAGGAAAGCGACAGAGTGAGAGAGAGGAACAGAGCGAGAGAGTGAGAGAGGGAGGGCAAAGAGAGAGGAGCGACAGCGCACGAGAAAGAGGAGGGTGAAAGAATGAGAGAGAGTGACAGAGAGGGTGAGACAGTGACAGAGTGAAGCGAGACAGCTGGAAAACTGCTGGAGTTTCCTGGTGACTTCCATTATGTTTGGTCCTGGAGCCCCTGGGCATTTTATTGCTCGCCCGTCACTATTTCCCTTTCCTTCCTCCGTCCCCGGTCACACATCGCACCGCGCGGTCGCTCACCTCGGGGTTGTGGTGCACATTACGCAGATAATCCTCCACTTCTTTTCTCAGAAGAATCTTCGGGAAGAACGACATTGCCCTCCGGAGATGCAATCACCGTCTGAGAGTCACCTGGAATAACAGAGGAGGCGATAATCAGCGCCCAGCACCGGCCGCAGTCATTTTGGGGTTTATTCTGCGTTTTTATCACTTTTTGTGCCATTTTTACAATGATCCTGTAATCGTTTGATCCCTTGTTCTACAAACTTGAAAATCTCAGGGTCTTTTAAGAAGTCCGGCGGGTGCCAGAACTGTCGCTCCCTGAGACCACAGCGCAGCCCACCAGGGCACTTCAGAGAATCCAGTAGACAGCTTTATCCACTGTGCTCACTGGTTGGCTGCAGCGCTGCAGCCAATAACTGACACTGTGAGCAGCAGAGTCTCAGCCCTGGACCCGGGGAGGGGGAGTACAGCACAGTATAAGGTCAGCCGGGGAACATGGATTATTCCAAGAAATCCTTTTAATTCTTAAAAATGCTCATAGATTTAAAGAAGCTTTCCAAGATTATAAAAACATGGCCGCTTTCTTTAAATAAAATTCCTCTGACCATTGGTTGTATCTGACATACGTATCTCAGCCCTATTAACATGAATGGAGCGAAGGTGCAATACTGAGACCAACCCATAGTTAGGGAGGGGGCGCTGTTTCTGAAAATAGCAGCCATGTTTTGCAGTTTATGCTGCCATTATGACAAAAGTGACGCACAATGCTGCCATTCTGCGGTAACCATCCGTGATATGAGCGGGCAGCACATACTTATGCAGAAATCTGAGAATGGGCCACTTATACAGCCCTCCCTGAAGACAATACCACCCCTGCACAGAGAATCTGCAGCCAATACCCTCCACAGTAATGGCAATACCTGTGTGTATGGAAACCAGAGAGGGTCAAACATCCGTGATGGCGAATCTTCTTCTGCCACCAGATGAGCATGAACATGGGGGTCTCTTCTTGCAAAACACTAAAAATTGTAAAAACGAACTGTCCTCATTGTAAAGACACATAGAACTCCTGCGGCGGCCATAATTCTGGAGACCAATATCTCTAGGTGTGAAGAAGCAAAGAGGAGACACAACTGTACAGTAAGCAGAATTCTCTCCTGCTCCCCTAGCAGATGACAGTTATCGCTCTCTAGTGTTCAGACTCTCTTTGCGAAGCTTTAGCGGCCATCTTTGGTGTGGGTAGGATCAGTGTATCTACCACTGAGGATCTGGAATGCTGGGAGTTGTAGTTTTGGCAGACAAGGATGCCAGGATAGATTTACAATTCGGGAACTACAGTTTAGCGCAACCAATCATCGATCAGCTTGGATCAGCATATTCCCATGTTATCCAGTGTATAATTGGATGTAAATATTGATGGGCGTGTTAGATTTATCCAATGTAGTTAGGGGATGAAAGAAGGCGTGGTTACTGTCAGGACGCTCCGGAACGTCACACGTTTGGTGACGTGCCCCGGGCGAGCGTGAGGTGCGCGCGCAGCTGTACAGCCAGCTGTTGAGCGCTGTGGAGGCAGAGAGGGTTTAGTTGTCCCCGGGGTGAGGGCGGATGGAGTCTGCGGCCTGACACGCGGGGGCCCGGACACCACTCACTTATGTGCCTGGCGCAGCCCCGCTCTGTCACCATGGGCCTCATCTTCGCCAAGCTGTGGAACTTCTTCTGCAACCAAGGCAAGTGCCTGCCAGCTGCACACAAAGAGGCGTCCCTGCTGCTCCCTGCCGGCATTGCCATGTATCATCCCCTCCTCCCCTGCTGCTCCCTGCCGGCATCCCCTCCTCCCCGGCACATCACCCTCTGCTGCTCCCTGCCGGCATCCCCTCCTCCCCGGCACATCACCCTCTGCTGCTCCCTGCCGGCATTCCCTCCTCCCCGGCACATCACCCTCTGCTGCTCCCTGCCGGCATTCCCTCCTCCCCGGCACATCACCCTCTGCTGCTCCCTGCCGGCATTCCCTCCTCCCCGGCACATCACCCTCTGCTGCTCCCTGCCGGCATCCCCTCCTCCCCGGCACATCACCCTCTGCTGCTCCCTGCCGGCATCCCCTCCTCCCCGGCACATCACCCTCTGCTGCTCCCTGCCGGCATCCCCTCCTCCCCGGCACATCACCCTCTGCTGCTCCCTGCCGGCATCCCCTCCTCCCCGGCACATCACCCTCTGCTGCTCCTTGCCGGCTTCCCCTCCTCCCCGGCACATCACCCTCTGCTGCTCCCTGCCGGCATCCCCTCCTCCCCGGCACATCACCCTCTGCTGCTCCCTGCCGGCATCCCCTCCTCCCCGGCACATCACCCTCTGCTGCTCCTTGCCGGCTTCCCCTCCTCCCCGGCACATCACCCTCTGCTGCTCCCTGCCGGCATCCCCTCCTCCCCGGCACATCACCCTCTGCTGCTCCCTGCCGGCATCCCCTCCTCCCCGGCACATCACCCTCTGCTGCTCCCTGCCGGCATCCCCTCCTCCCCGGCACATCACCCTCTGCTGCTCCCTGCCGGCATCCCCTCCTCCCCGGCACATCACCCTCTGCTGCTCCCTGCCGGCATCCCCTCCTCCCCGGCACATCACCCTCTGCTGCTCCCTGCCGGCATCCCCTCCTCCCCGGCACATCACCCTCTGCTGCTCCCTGCCGGCATCCCCTCCTCCCCGGCACATCACCCTCTGCTGCTCCCTGCCGGCATCCCCTCCTCCCCGGCACATCACCCTCTGCTGCTCCCTGCCGGCATCCCCTCCTCCCCGGCACATCACCCTCTGCTGCTCCCTGCCGGCATCCCCTCCTCCCCGGCACATCACCCTCTGCTGCTCCCTGCCGGCATCCCCTCCTCCCCGGCACATCACCCTCTGCTGCTCCCTGCCGGCATCCCCTCCTCCCCGGCACATCACCCTCTGCTGCTCCCTGCCGGCATCCCCTCCTCCCCGGCACATCACCCTCTGCTGCTCCCTGCCGGCATCCCCTCCTCCCCGGCACATCACCCTCTGCTGCTCCCTGCCGGCATCCCCTCCTCCCCGGCACATCACCCTCTGCTGCTCCCTGCCGGCATCCCCTCCTCCCCGGCACATCACCCTCTGCTGCTCCCTGCCGGCATCCCCTCCTCCCCGGCACATCACCCTCTGCTGCTCCCTGCCGGCATCCCCTCCTCCCCGGCACATCACCCTCTGCTGCTCCCTGCCGGCATCCCCTCCTCCCCGGCACATCACCCTCTGCTGCTCCCTGCCGGCATCCCCTCCTCCCCGGCACATCACCCTCTGCTGCTCCCTGCCGGCATCCCCTCCTCCCCGGCACATCACCCTCTGCTGCTCCCTGCCGGCATCCCCTCCTCCCCGGCACATCACCCTCTGCTGCTCCCTGCCGGCATCCCCTCCTCCCCGGCACATCACCCTCTGCTGCTCCCTGCCGGCATCCCCTCCTCCCCGGCACATCACCCTCTGCTGCTCCCTGCCGGCATCCCCTCCTCCCCGGCACATCACCCTCTGCTGCTCCCTGCCGGCATCCCCTCCTCCCCGGCACATCACCCTCTGCTGCTCCCTGCCGGCATCCCCTCCTCCCCGGCACATCACCCTCTGCTGCTCCCTGCCGGCATCCCCTCCTCCCCGGCACATCACCCTCTGCTGCTCCCTGCCGGCATCCCCTCCTCCCCGGCACATCACCCTCTGCTGCTCCCTGCCGGCATTCCCCTCCTCCCCGGCACATCACCCTCTGCTGCTCCCTGCCGGCATTCCCTCCTCCCCGGCACATCACCCTCTGCTGCTCCCTGCCGGCATCCCCTCCTCCCCGGCACATCACCCTCTGCTGCTCCCTGCCGGCATCCCCTCCTCCCCGGCACATCACCCTCTGCTGCACCCTGCCGACTTGCCTGTGCATCACCCCCCCCCCCCCTGTGCATCAACCTTTTCTGCTCACTGTTGGCTTACCTGTGCATCAATTCTCCCCCCCCAACCTCCTTTGCACCCTGCCAACTTGCCTGTGCATCACCCCCCCCCCCCCCCGCCTGCATGCTGGCTCACCCCTGCATCACACCCGCCTTACTCTGTTCCCTGCTGGTTTGCCTATGCATCTTAACCCCCCCCCCCCCCCCCCCCGCTTCTGCTCCATTAAGCTTGCCTGTGCATCATCCTCATTCTCCCTGGCTGTTCCCTGTCGGCCGGCTTCCCGTGCATCATCTACTCCCCCCTGCCTCAGCTCCCTGCCAGCTCCCCCATGACATATAATATATATATATATATATTACACCGTATATTTGGACTTCTTAGTGATGAAGTAAGATCTGTGTGCTGCAACCTCATTATAGGTGATAACTGCCACATTAATGGGCGCTGACCACTGCCCCCCACAATGTCTATCGTGGGGTCCAGTGTCCCCTTTAAATTGAGCAGTGGTCACACTGATCTAGCAATGTGTTCCGCTAGCTCCTCCCCCTCCATAGATTATTAAAGGCACCAACTGTCATCTGCTGCCTCAGTAATGGGAAAATCTGAATTTAATGAAGACACATTTTACAGACTTACCCTTGTGTTTAGCCCAGGATGAGAGGGAATCAGAATTCTCTAATGATATACCGCATTAAGTGTCTTATATTCATGTGCACTATTGATTTATTAAACTATAAGGCAATGTGCACAGAATACGGAGAGGATCCTTTATACAGGGTTCAGTGGTTATTAGTCGTCCTGTTGATTAGATTTGCAAAATATCACCCGTTCACTGCAGAGAAAATACTGATTTCATGGGAACCTGTCACCAGATTTGGGGCCTATAAGCTGCAGCCACCACCACCGGGCTCTTATATACAGTATTCTAACATGCTGTATATAAGAGCCCAGGCCGCAGTGACAACATAAAAACCACTTTGCACCGCACCTTAGGTGAGTATGATAGACTGGTCAGATGGGTGTCTCCGTTCTCAGGGTGCGGCGCCTCCTCTTTCGGCCATCTTTGTCCTCCTTCTTCTGGAGTCTGGAGTCTGGATGCATGACGAGTCCTACGTCATCCACATTCACCGGCATTGAGCGCCTGCGCAGGACCTCAATGCTGGCGAGTGTGCATGATGTAGGACTCGTCATGCATCCAGGCTCCAGAAGAAGGACAAAGATGGCCGAAAGAGGAAGTGTTGAACCCTGAGAATGGAGACACCCCTCTGACCAGTCTGCACCGCCCCTTAGGCTACTTTCACACTTGCGTTGAACGGCTTCCGTTGCTATCCGCCACCTTGAGGAATTACGGTGACCGTTGTAGGAAACAGTTTTCTTCCTCATAGACTTCTATTAGCTACGGATAGCAACGGATGGCCTTGCATTGCATCCGTCAGCCGACACTGCGTTGCATCCGCCTGGTGGATGGAACGCTGCATGTAGCGTTTTTCTGCACTTGGCGGAGTGTCAAAAAAACGCAACCTGCAGGATTCCGTCGGCAGCAGTTGTTTTTTTAATGGACGCCTATGGTGGTGGATTCCGTTAATGCATCCGTCTTTACACAACTGCGCATGCCCAGATGTGTAATGTCAAGAAAAAAAATAATACATTTATGGATTGCGTTATTTTGTACGATCCGTTGCATCCGTTGTGCCACTACATGCATTGCATCCGTCACAGAACGCAATGCAACGGATGCCGTTCAACGCAAGTGTGGAAGCACCCTTAGGTGAGTATTATAAAGTGTGTTTTTTATGTTATACACAGCGGCCTGGGCTCTTATATACAGCATGTTACAATACTGTATATAAGAGCCTGGTGGTGGTCGCAGATTATAGGGCCCAAATCTGGTGACAGGTTCCCTTTAATAGATCACTTTTCCTGATATGGATTGTACATTGTCGGCCCCCTGTGTGCCCCAAAACTGCCCTTGAATCAAAAGACAGACTGCCTGCATTATTCAGCAGATCTTAGAGGTGGGTGTACTTACTTTATAAATCCATTTCGCAATAGCTGTGGGAACCTTTAATGTAATCCAGCTCTAGCACTACTTATAAAATGGTAATTTTTTTAATATTGGGTTTATACAGCCGCTTTCAGAGGAAATTTCAAAGTACACCAGTGGCATCAGGTCTAAGAGCTGTTAAATGCATGAAGACTGTAACATGAAATACGGTGATCATTTAAAAAACTGTTTTCAAAAGACGTCGATGCTGTCAAAAGTTGTATTGGAAATTCTGCTTTTTCCAGCACCCATGACTGCACCACGAGTTGGTAATGTAAGGGTGCCGTCATGGGTTCAGAAAAAACACATTACCGGTAAGTAATTACGTATTTCTTCATGGCGGGGCTGAGCTGGGTCTCGGCAGCTGACTTAGATGAGGGCTTTAGAATCAGGTATGTCACGTCAGGCCGCACACTATGTATTTTCAGTCACATTATTCACATAGAAAAAGTTGTTTTGTTTTTTTTTTTGTTTTTTTTTTATGCTAATGAAATTATGCAAAGTTTGTTTTATGTCCACTTGATATGTGGTTGGCTGTCTGATCCTAGCTTTGAGGTTTTCTCTTGGGAGTGTCTCTCCCGGTAATATAGGCTGGATGGGAGGTCTGTGTAGCCACACAGCAGTCATTCTCCTGCATCCAGGCAAAACATGGTCGCATCCAACACCCAATATATTTCCTTAGTGTTGGAGGTGATCGCTGTGAGTCTTTATCTCGCTGTGTTCAGACTTGTCCTCATATAAGTCCTTCCTGTTTGTTTTTCACGTCTGTAATACATATGGGTCTCTTAACCTGGAGCAGTTTTTACTTTTTGCCCTCCCTTTATATTTTTATTGGTGGCAACAGGAAGAAGATTTGTACAGTTTTCCACAGCATGGAGATAAGGGAAAAGTATGTTCAGTCTCAGAGCGGGTAGAGAAATCGTATTATAGAAATTGAGGACAGTGCAGGGTAGAAGCTGTGTTAATACATCAAAGTAAGTGAAGATAGCAGCAACCTGGTTACACACAGGCCTCACGTCCAGCCTATATTACTGGGACGGACTCGCACAGACCTCACGTCCAGCCTATATTACTGGGACGGACTCGCACAGACCTCACGTCCAGCCTATATTACTGGGACGGACTCACACAGACCTCACGTCCAGCCTATATTACTGGGACGGACTCACACAGACCTCACGTCCAGCCTATATTACCGGGACGGACTCACACAGACCTCACGTCCAGCCTATATTACCGGGACGGACTCACACAGACCTCACGTCCAGCCTATATTACCGGGACGGACTCACACAGACCTCACGTCCAGCCTATATTACCGGGACGGACTCACACAGACCTCACGTCCAGCCTATATTACCGGGACGGACTCACACAGACCTCACGTCCAGCCTATATTACCGGGACGGACTCACACAGACCTCACGTCCAGCCTATATCACTGGGATGGACGGACACACACACAGGCCTCGCGTCCAGCCTTTATTACCGGGAGAGAGACGGACATCATGTCCAGCCTATATTACTGTGAGGGACACTCGCATGAGAAACATCTGACGCTTTGATCAGGCCGCATATCTAGAGTGTGAAAACAAAGATTACAGTCCTGAAAGTTAGTGTTTACCTTTTAGTTAATGAAATAGCTGTGAGATATGGAAAGACATTTTTATCTGTTTTTCATAGTAAAAGGTGTGTGTGTGTGTGTGGGCCTGTAAACTTGACTTAGTTGTGCAGCTTCTGCCCTGCACGCTGGAGATGTGCGTGTGCACGCTCGCAGCATGAGGAGGTGGGTGGTGAATATTTCTCCTCTACATAGACGTCTCATGTTCTTATCCCTGGAGCTGTTTCCAGGGGTGAGGCTGATCCCCCGCTCCGGTGATGTGGCGGCTCATGTCAGACGCTTTCTGATGGTGAGGCATAATCTGTCCTTGAGCTCGGGGCACTCTCTTCTGCTGCAGAGGATCCTGATGATTCAGGGGCTCCGGAGCCACCAAACCTCTGCTCTTTTAATTAACATTTAATTATTAAAGGGGATCACTACTTTCAGAACCCCGCCTGCCCCCACTCCCTCTTTCTATGATCCAGTTTCCTGATGATAGTGATCAGCTGTAATCTGCGTGGAAACTTGTCAGCAGTTCCCATGAAATCAATGAGCCATCACTACAGTCATCAGTGAGCAAATTTACTGACTCAACTCAGGCTTCAAAATAAAGATAGAATATGTAAATAATAGATTACTAACCACTTACCTGCTGTTGTGGGAGTTGCAAGGTAGGAGGACTTAAATTTTTTTTTTAAGGATTTTTTTTTCATTTTTATTTCCTACATGTTGACTGTTTCCAGAAAAAAAATATAAAAAAATTATATATTTTTTTTTTTCCTGGAAACAGTCATGTACGAAATAAAAATGTAAAAAACAAACTTAAGTTTATTTTTATTTTTAAGTCCTACCTTGAGATAGATATATATCTGTGTGTATGTGTGTGTGTGTGTGTGTATATATATATATATATATATATATATACACACACACAATATAATGAGAGAGAGATATAATCTCTTCCTTTCTTCCTTCCCCACACATGCATGCGACATGTCTCTGAATTTCCAAGCAATAAATTTTGTATTTATTTTCTGAAAATAAGAAATGGTCAAAATAACAAAACAATGCATTGCTTTCACACCTCAAATAATGCAAAGAAAACAAGTTCATAATTATTTAGAAACAAGAATACTAATAATGTTTTATCAGAGTTCAGAAATCAATATTTTGTGGAATAACCATGATTTTTAATCCCAGCTTTCATGCGTCTTGGCTGCTTTCCACCAGTGTTTCACACTGCTTTTGGGTGACCTTATGCCACTCCTGGTGCAAAAATGTAAGCAGTTCTTCTTTGTTTGATTGCTTGTGACTATCCATCTTCCTCTTGATTACATTCCAAAGGTTTTCAATGAGGTTCAGGTCTGAAGATTGGGCTGGCCATGACAGGGTTTTGATGTGGTGGTCCTTCACCCACACATTGATTGACCTAGCTGTGTGGCATGGCGCATTGTCCTGCTGGAAAACACAGTCCTCAGAGTTGGGGAACATTGCCTGAGCAGAAGGAAGCAACTGTTTTTCCAGGATAACCTTGTATGCGGCTTGATTCATACGTCCTTCACAAAGTTTAATCTGCCCAATTCCAGCCTTGCTGATGCATCCCCAGATCATCACCGTTCCTCCACCAAATTTCACAGTGGGTGCAAAACACTGGCTTGTACGCCTCTCCAGGTCTCCGTCTAACCATTAGAGGAACAGGTATTGGGCAAAGCTGAAAACTAGACTCATCAGAGAAGATTTCCTTACTCCAGAAATTGGGCAGATTAATCTTTGTGAAGGACGTGACGACCTAAGCAGTCGGCAACTCCTTTTTAAAGGTAGAAATTTTGTGGAACAATGGGCGAGTTCTTAGAACTCCACGCACTCTTGCAACTAAGTGTGCGGTGACTGATTATTCCTGATCATTCCCCCTTCATTATAATTATGTGCCGTGTGGTACCCATGAAAGTTATTTCACAG
This sequence comes from Anomaloglossus baeobatrachus, assembly GCF_048569485.1. Lineage (NCBI taxonomy): Eukaryota > Metazoa > Chordata > Amphibia > Anura > Aromobatidae > Anomaloglossus > Anomaloglossus baeobatrachus. The sequence continues at coordinate 536,756,063 of NC_134358.1, read as the reverse complement.
GTCAGATATCCGTTATACGGTATGGGATTATATTACATTTTAGACCAAAGTGTCAGGTTTTGTTTTTTTTTTTTTTTTTTTTTTTTTGTTTATCCTCTTCCTAATCTAATGCACTTTTCTCATTGCAGAGCACAAAGTGATCATTGTGGGACTCGATAATGCAGGAAAAACCACTATTCTTTACCAGTTGTAAGTATTAATCATTACACCTTACATAGGGACTGCTGCTAAATGTATACCGTATTTTTCAGACCATAAGACCCACCCTGGTTTTAGAGAAGGAAAATTAAAATTTTAAGCAAAAAATGTGGTCATGACGCACTGTTATGGGGCGAGGATCTGCTGCTGACACTGTTATGGGGGGTAATGTCCCCAAATTCTCTACTAAGCTACCCCAGCTTGGCAATGATCCTCCAGCCTTGTGTGTGTATATATATATATATATATATATATGTGTATGTGTGTGTATGTGTGTGTATGTGTGTGTATGTGTGTGTATGTGTGTGTGTATGTGTGTGTATGTGTGTGTATGTGTGTGTGTGTATGTGTGTATGTATATATGTATATGTATATATATATCTCTCACTCCACGCTGTAGTTGCCAGGGGTGATCATGCGGCTGGCTGTTTAGTAAGCGCGCACCCCCCGCCCATCATCCTGCCCACCTGTCAGCGCCGGCTTCAGCGCTGAGAGATGGGCAGGAGGATGGGCGTGCATATGTAATGAGCAGGCCCACGTGGTCACGGCAGGCTGCCGCAGCCTGCTCATCCCCCTGATGACCCGCAGCACCCTCATTCCCCGCAGCCCTACATTCAGATTATAAGACGCACCCCCCACTTTGCCCCAACATTTGAGGGAAAAAAGTGTGCTTTATAGTCCGAAAAATACGGTATCTGTGTGCTTGTATTTATGTTCTAATAATCTTGAACCAGGAGGTTCAGGATGATCAAAGAATTCTTATGAATGAATATAAGGGAAATGTATTTTTTTTTCCTTTTCTTACTATGACCTAGTATGGGTGATAAGTCGCTCCTTGCAAAGGTCTCATTTCTGGGATTTCCACCGATTCCAAGAACATGACTCTGGAGTTCCCCTTTAAATGCAGCTCTGGGTTGTAAGTGAATTGGGCGCTAATGCATTTGCTTAACAATCGTTTTGTTTAAATCGGATAGTAGAGACCTGTTCTCCCGGGGACCAGACACTTATGACTTTTCTTGTGCATCCTTTTGTGGCCACCATATATCATGTGAAGGAGCTGTGGAGCTGCGCCTGCTCACACATGGTGGTTGCTGGCCCTTACAGCCTGTGACTGCAGCAATCAGATGTGCTGTAGCTTTAATTGTCCCAGATTAACCCCCTTATCTTGCAACCTCGCAAATATATTTTTCTCTCCCATTTTTAGTGCATACTTTTGCTAATTAAATGGTTCCATTAAAAACACAATTAAAGGGAACAAATAATCAGGTTTTTCGTATATAAGGTAAAGCCAGTAGTGGGCAGTTCGGAGTTCGGATGTTTAGGTTTTCATATCCAAGAAAGTGAAGTTTATAAAATCGGCAGTTATTTGATTGGCATTTGCAACAGAGCAGATAATATCTGGGTGGGTATTCATGTGGACTAAAGCCCCCCCCCCCCCCCCCGTCGACTGTTCCTCCCTCTCTCTGTTCTCTATGCTAATTTTACTATTCACTAAGATGGCGCCGGAGTTGGCGCCTGCGCACACCTCTCATCTCCGGCGCCGTCTTTGTGAAGTACTTGTTACCCCTGTTATATACTTCTGGCTGAGAGAGCAGCGCATGCGCCCTCACATCTTCTGCTCTCGTTGGGACCGTGGGAGTGCGCGGTCACAACAGAAGCAAAAAATTAAGACATTCTAGCCCTTTTTTTTTTTTTTTTTTTTTTTTTTTACTAATAAAACTAGCTGGAATCACAAATGCATAAAAGCTGCATGTGTGATTCCGGCTTGAAAGTGGTCTCCCCATTAAAGTAAAGATTGATAAGTTCGCCGGAGCGGAGCCGTCCCGTACACAGGCACTCGCTGGGATGAGTAAATTAGGATCGGTGCTTGCTGCGTCCTGTACACGGGCACTCGCTGGGTTGAGTATAATAGGATCGGTGCTCGCTGCGTACCATACACGGGCACTCGCGGGGATGAGTACCCTAGGATCGGTGCTCGCTGCGTCCTGTACACGGGCACTCGCGAGGATGAGTACCCTAGGATCGGTGCTCGCTGCGTCCTGTACACCGGCACTCGCTGGGATGAGTACACTTGTATCGGTGCTCGCTGCGTCCTGTACACGGGCACTCGCTGGGTTGAGTATAATAGGATCGGTGCTCGCTGCGTGCCATACACGGGCACTCGCGGGGATGAGTACACTAGGATTGGTGCTCGCTGCGTCCTGTACACAGGCACTCGCTGGGATGAGTAAATTAGGATTGGTGCTTGCTGCGTCCTGTACACGGGCACTCGCTGGGTTGAGTATAATAGGATCGGTGCTCGCTGCGTACCATACACGGGCACTCGCGGGGATGAGTACCCTAGGATCGGTGCTCGCTGCGTCCTGTACACGGGCACTCGCGAGGATGAGTACCCTAGGATCGGTGCTCGCTGCGTCCTGTACACCGGCACTCGCTGGGATGAGTACACTTGTATCGGTGCTCGCTGCGTCCTGTACACGGGCACTCGCTGGGTTGAGTATAATAGGATCGGTGCTCGCTGCGTGCCATACACGGGCACTCGCGGGGATGAGTACACTAGGATTGGTGCTCGCTGCGTCCTGTACACAGGCACTCGCTGGGATGAGTAAATTAGGATTGGTGCTTGCTGCGTCCTGTACACGGGCACTCGCTGGGTTGAGTATAATAGGATCGGTGCTCGCTGCGTACCATACACGGGCACTCGCGGGGATGAGTACCCTAGGATCGGTGCTCGCTGCGTCCTGTACACCGGCACTCGCTGGGATGAGTACACTTGTATCGGTGCTCGCTGCGTCCTGTACACGGGCACTCGCTGGGTTGAGTATAATAGGATCGGTGCTCGCTGCGTACCATACACGGGCACTCGCGGGGATGAGTACACTAGGATTGGTGCTCGCTGCGTCCTGTACACAGGCACTCGCTGGGATGAGTACATTAGGATCTGTGCTCGCTGCGTACCATACATGGGCACTCGCTGGGATGAGTACACTAGGATCGTACTCGCGGGGATGAGTACACTAGGATCGGTGCTCGCTGCGTCCCGTACTCGGGCACTCGCTGGGATGAGTAAATTAGGATTGGTGCTCGCTGCGTCCTGTACACGGGCACTCGCTGGGATGAGTACATTAGGATCGGTGCTCGCTGCGTCCCGTACACGGGCACTCGCTGGGATGAGTACATTAGGATTGGTGCTCGCTGCGTCCTGTACACGGGCACTCGCTGGGATGAGTACATTAGGATCGGTGCTCACTGCGTCCTGTACACGGGCACTCGCTGGGATGAGTACACTCGGATCGTACTCGCGGGGATGAGTACATTAGGATCCGGTGCTCGCTGCGTCCCGTACACGGGCACTCGCTGGGATGAGTACATTAGGATTGGTGCTCGCTGCGTCCCGTACACGGGCACTCGCTGGGATGAGTACATTAGGATCGGTGCTCGCTGCGTCCCGTACACGGGCACTCGCTGGGATGAGTACATTAGGATCGGTGCTCGCTGCGTCCCGTACACGGGCACTCGCTGGGATGAGTACATTAGGATCGGTGCTCGCTGCGTCCTGTACACAGGCACTCGCTGGGATGAGTACATTAGGATTGGTGCTCGCTGCGTCCTGTACACGGGCACTCGCTGGGATGAGTACATTAGGATCGGTGCTCACTGCGTCCTGTACACGGGCACTCGCTGGGATGAGTACACTAGGATCGTACTCGCGGGGATGAGTACATTAGGATCGGTGCTCACTGCGTCCCGTACACGGGCACTCGCTGGGATGCGTACATTAGGATTGGTGCTCGCTGCGTCCCGTACACGGGCACTCGCTGGGATGAGTACATTAGGATCGGTGCTCGCTGCGTCCTGTACACGGGCGCTCGCTGGCTTGAGTACATTAGGATCGGTGCTCGCTGCGTCCCGTACACGGGCGCTCGCTGGGATGAGTACATTAGGATCGGTGCTCGCTGCGTCCTGTACACGGGCACTCGCTGGGATGAGTACATTAGGATCGGTGCTCGCTGCGTCCTGTACACGGGCACTCGCTGGGATGAGTACATTAGGATTGGTGCTCGCTGCGTCCTGTACACGGGCACTCGCTGGGATGAGTACATTAGGATTGGTGCTCGCTGCGTCCCGTACACGGGCACTCGCTGGGATGAGTACTTTAGGATCGGTGCTCGCTGCGTCCTGTACACGGGCGCTCGCTGGGTTGAGTACAATAGGATCGGTGCTCGCTGCGTCCTGTACACGGGCGCACTCTGGGTTGAGTACACTAGGATCGGTGCTCGCTGCGTCCTGTACACGGGCACTCGCTGGGATGAGTACACTAGGATCGTACTCGCGGGGATGAGTACACTAGGATCGGTGCTCGCTGCGTACCATACACGGCCACTCGCTGGGATGAGTACATTAGGATCGGTGCTCGCTGCGTCCCGTACACGGGCACTCGCTGGGATGAGTACACTAGGATCGTACTCGCGGGGATGAGTACACTAGGATCGGTGCTCGCTGCGTACCATACACGGGCACTCGCTGGGATGAGGACACTAGGATCGTACTCGCGGGGATGAGTACACTAGGATCGGTGCTCGCTGCGTACCATACACGGGCACTCGCGGGGATGAGTACATTAGGATCGGTGCTCGCTGCCCGCCGCTCTCACGTCATCCAGCAGGTGTCAGTAGATGGGTTGTTAGCATGATTCTCCCTATAAACTCCAAATTCAGCCCATGTGGGTGTGATTCAGGTGTATTTTATCTTTTTTATATCTACACCACCCGGTTTGCTTACTAGTCGGCCGATCTAATCAGCAACATGTATCCCGATGGTGCAGCGCAGAAAGCCTGTGCTCGGGGGAACTGAATGAGGCTCATTATTAATTTTTTTTTTTTTTTTTTTTCCCCCAGAAAGGTGTAGACTTAATGCATTTTAAAGTTTCACTTTTTTCTTTTTTTTTTATTTTTTCAGCTTAATGAATGAAGTGGTTCATACGTCCCCAACCATCGGAAGCAACGTGGAGGAAATTGTGGTGAAGAATACCCACTTTTTGATGTGGGACATCGGAGGTCAGGAATCGCTGCGCTCATCGTGGAACACCTACTATTCCAACACAGAGGTAACCGTCCGGCACGCCTTCCTCCCCGCGCTCCGGCTCCCTGCACTGTTAGCTTTTCAGTGATGTCAGTTAATGTGTCACACCCCGTGATGAGTCTCCATTTACAATCTGCTTTAGTGGAAAATACAGCAAATGAAGGAAGAGCAAGTAAAGGTGCAGAGCGGTGTTGTGTGTCGGGGGGCGGTGTTGTGTGTCGGGGGGCGGTGTTGTGTGTCGGGGGGCGGTGTTGTGTGTCGGGGGGCGGTGTTGTGTGTCGGGGGGCGGGTCCTCTGCACACTGAGAAGCAGAATATATGACGCTTGGTCAGCCATTGTGGAGACGTTACATAAGTCTTCTCCAACTTTAACTACTGAATGGCAATTTCATAACCAGACAGCCAAGTAGATTTGCCATTCAGGAATCCAGGAAAGCTTGGTGACTAGTTGGAGCTGTAACAGAAATTGTCCATGTTCAGAACATTTTTGGTCACCCTTCGAGTGTGTGTACATACATACATACATACATACATACATACATACATACATACATACATACATACATACATACATACATTTTATTCGCAGGTTCAGCTTAGAAATCATCGACGGAAATATATAAACGTTAAGACTAGAGTTGAGCGGATCCGCTATAATCCTGGTCCTCCGGATCGGGTTTCCGGCGAAGTCCGGATCCGAGGCTATGTAAATGAATGGGGAGTCGGATCCAGGAAGAGAGAGAGATAATTTAATATAAAAAGGGAAACACATGGAGTCATTACACACAGAGGGATTTAGTCCTATATATTATATAGTCATTACACGTGTATAATGACTTTATATAATATATGTGAAATAGATCCCTCTGTGTGTAATGACTCTATATAATGTATAGGAATAGATCCCTCTGTGTGTAATGACTCTATATAATGTATAGGAATAGATCCCTCTGTGTGTAATGACTCTATATGTTTCCCTTTTTCTATTGAATTACTGAAATTAACTTTTTGATATTCTAATTTATTGAGCTGCACTTGTGTGTACTGGGGACTTTGGCGAGTGATTCTTCTATATTTTTCTCATTTAGTCCAATAATCCTGAATATCTGACTTTCTGCGGTGACAGGACCCAGTAGATGTGGGGTTGAGGGGATATTGGTGTTCTCTCATTTTCAGGTTGTGGCGGTGAAGTTTCCGACATCTGACCTGTAATCCCGGTCACGGCTGACTGCGCTCATGTGTGCGGCTGCTAATCCTTCTGGAGGCCCCTCGGCTGATTGATGTGACAGGAGGGCCCTGTGGATGGAATGGCGGAGGGGAAAGTGCTGCACTTACATGATGTATAGCCTGTGAATAGAGGACATTGTGTGTACATTGTGTGAGTGCCGCCTTTTGTGAGGCTTGTATAATGGTTTGGCTCACGAGCTTCTGAGCCGCACAACTCACGTCAATGCCAGAACTGTGCAAAAAAAAAGTGTAGATTCCCATGTTCCTGCGTTCTGGCCATTGGTGGAGGGAACTATGGTCTCTGAAGGCCACGGCTGGAATTGTCCTCCACCTGCCGCACGCTGAGCTCTGTGAGATATACCATGTGTGTGCTGCACTACGCGAATGTCAGGATTGACAGGGCCTAAGGGGAAAAGTGCGCTAAACTTGGGGTTACCAGCCGTCCGAATCCTACAGGTCACATCCTAGAGAGATAGTGTTATGTGCACTCATAAGAAACATGAGCTCCACTCGTTGCTCTTAGCAAAAACTTGACTTTCCAGTTCTCCGTTGCCGTTCACCATTCCTCTTGTATCTTTTTATCTACATACTGACGATGGCGGGTGCGGGCAGTGTCACCGGCATGGTGATAGTGTAGATAAATACGTGGACACCGATACTTTCAACCTATCAGGACTGAGGGCACCTCCTGTTCCACAGAAACAAACTAGAAGCCAACCCTGCTCTCCACCCTGAGGACACGTCATCAGTTAGGTCCTGAGAGCCGGGGTCATAACAGATTGGAAGTACAATCCTTTTTGACAAGGGGTGTTTTCAAGTCAATCAAATTTCCAGGAGGCACAACATTGGGACGGCACAAGGAAGCATAAAGATGCTACGTGATTGGCATTTACTAGTGTTCCAGGAGCACGATCATTCTCGAGTGCTCGGTTCTCGTAACGAGCAGTTGGACGCTCTGACTGGCACAACTCTAGGACGCGGGTATAATGGAAGGTAATGGGGAACTCGAATATTTTTCCAGATGATCTACCATTATGCTCGGTACGTGAGTTGTGCCCATCCAAGAACTGAGCATGATGGTACCCAATCATCACTAGTTACGAGTACAGAGTATGGTAGTGCCCGATTATCACTAGTTACAGGTACCAAACACTTGATGGTACTCGCTCATCACTGTTACGAGTACGGAGCACCCGAGCATGGTAGTGCCCGCTCATCACTTGTTACCAGTACAGAGCACCCGAGCATGGTAGTGCCCACTCATCACTAGTTACCAGTACTGAGCACCCGAGCATGGTAGTGCTCGCTCATCACTAGTTACGGGTACTGAGCACCCGAGCATGGTAGTGCTCGCTCATCACTAGTTACGGGTACTGAGCACCCGAGCATGGTAGTGCTCACTCATCACTAGTTACCAGTACTGAGCACCCGTACATGGTAGTGCTCGCTCATCACTAGTTATGGGTACTGAGCACCCGAGCATGGTAGTGCTCGCTCATCACTAGTTATGGGTACTGAGAACGTGAGCATGGTAGTGCCCTCTCCTCACTAGTTACGAGTACCGAGCATGGTAGTGTCCGCTCATCACTAGTTTCGAGTACTGAGCACCTGAGCATGGTAGTGCCCGCTCATCACTAGTTACGAGTACTGAGCACCTGAGCATGGTAGTGCTCGCTCATCACTAGTTACTGGTACTGAGCACCCGAGCATGGTAGTGCTCACTCATCACTAGTTACCAGTACTGAGCACCCGTACATGGTAGTGCTCGCTCATCACTAGTTATGGGTACTGAGAACGTGAGCATGGTAGTGCCCGCTCATCACTAGTTACGAGTACTGAGCAGCTGAGCATGGTAGTGTCCGCTCATCACTAGTTACGAGTACTGAGCACCCGAGCATGGTAGTGCCCGCTCATCACTAGTTACGAGTACTGAACACCTGAGCATGGTAGTGACCGCTCATCACTAGTTACGAATACTGAGCACCCGAGCATGGTAGTGCCCGCTCATCACTAGTTACGAGTACTGAGCACCCGAGCATGGTAGTGCTCGCTCATCACTAGTTACGAGTACTGAGCAGCTGAGCATGGTAGTGTCCGCTCATCACTAGTATTTACCAAAAATGCACATCAGGAAAGTGGTCAGATCCTCTTATCTAGGGGCGTTTAGTAAAAATAATTGTTTTATTCGCTAAAAACCTTATTTCTCCTCAGTTCATCATCCTGGTTGTTGACAGCACGGACCGAGAGCGACTTTCCATCACAAAAGAGGAGCTGTACAGAATGCTTGCACACGAGGTGGGTTACACGCTGCTCCTCCGATGTCGTGTTTACAGCTTTCTAGTTCTCTTCCATTTTTAGCTGAAGTAGCGCCTCATCCGATGACCGTAAAGCCAGCGCCGTGTCCGAGTGAGAGCCGATTATCGTACGCGGTCAGCTGCTCACAACCGGTATTTTATCTTTTCTCTCGGCTCAGACGTCTGACAGTTTTGGATCATTGGCAACGGGTTACTGGCTTTCTGGAGGACGCAGGGAAGTGATTCAACTGTGAAAGCCCTGATCCAAAAATCTTTTTCCCTTCTCAACTCCCTACAAGTGTCTTACTTTAGGAAGAAAATGCTTTGTGTCTGAGCATGACATATTAATCTATCGGCACAGAGCGGGCAGCGGAGAGCGGTGACGGCCGCGCTGATGTCACGGGTGTCTCTTCATTTTGGATGCGTTGTTACTCGTGTCTGTGAAGCCGGAGTCCGCTGAATTCCCGGCCTCTGTATGTTTGCGCATGTAACGATGCCCACCCTTTTCTGCCCCCGCTAATCAAGAGAGCAGTGTAAATCGGGTGCTAACTTTTTGCACAAAAATAACTTGTAGCAAATTTTTCAACTTTGATAACAAAAAAAGTGATCGAAACTCCAAGTTTGCCGTGTTGGTGTTTTGGGGGCTTGTGGCATTTTTTTTTTCCCTCCAAATGCAGCATTTTTTCTTATTCTGTTTCATCTAACTCCATTCACTCGCTGATTCTCAAAGTTTGGCCTCGAGCCATCCCATAATCCATCCTTCTCTCCTGAATAGCTATTATAAAGGCTTCGGAGAAAAAAAAATGTGCAGAAGTAATATGATCCCGACTCTCTGTTGTTTTGTGGTCCGGGCTAGTTTGCGTCACTTAGCACAAAGCTCGGAGAATTGAGTGATCGCTGCGGGAAACGTTACACCGAGAACTATCATTACATAATCCCCCCCCCTCCCCCTGGAGGCTGTCGGGGAATGAAATCTAAGCTGCGGGTAACTAAAGGGCAGGAGAGCCGGTAAAAGAATGTCACCCGAAACGTTTCCTCTGCCAAGTTTCTTCTGGAAAATGTGCACAGATTCCAAGAAGAGTGAGGGTCCGAAAATAAGGGGGGCACAAAAGGTAAAAAGTGCTTGTATTGTCTGGTCTGGAATAAATATCCTCCAAAAATTAAGCATTACTTACAGCAAAGAAGCGCAGTAGTTATACATCGCCCAGGCCAAAAACTAGTACTCTTGCCGGATGCAGCTAAAGGGTACTTGACATGCTACGACATCGCTAGCGATCTCGTTAGCGATGTGAAATTCTAGATCGCAAGTGCGATCTTTTGAGATCGCACATAGGTCATTTTGCGCATGTGCGACCTCAAAAGATCGCACTTGCGATCTAGAATTTCACATCGCTAACGAGATCGCTAGCGATGTCGCAGCATGTAAAGTACCCTTAAGCCCCCACTAGGTGGAGGCATCACAGGTGCAGGAGGAATAAATCACACCCACACTTCCCAAAAATTTAGAGGGCGATTGCTGGATGGTAAAACTGCCCACTGATGGCTTGCATAGAGCGCTGTTCACACATGCAGATGCACAGTCACAAGCCCGCAGCCTATTAAGTGACGCCCATACTATTAGATCAGGCGGGCTGCCAAGCCGTACTCCATCTGTGCACCATACAGGGACAGGAACTCTAATATGCAAGGCCCAACAGAAAGGGGCCTGGCTGCATCCTGTATTCTGGCCATAATACCAACTAAAACCTCATTTATTTTTTTATTTATTTTTTTTTGTCCAGGATGCAGCCATGTGTGAACAGCGCTCTATGCAAGCCATCATCCATTTTTTTTGTGTGTGTGATTTGCTCCTCCTGCACCTGTGATGCCTCCACTTAGTGGGAGCTTAACTGCATCTGGCTAGAGTACTAGGTTTTTTTTTTGTTTTTTTTTTTCCCTTGGCAATGTAAAACTACTGCCCTTCTTTGCTGTAAGTATTGTCTGGTCTGACCATCAATATAATAGGGGATTTGCTTAACACTGCATGAACCGGTCAACAGCCAGTATGTGTCCAAAGACAGATACAGAGGGCTATTAAGTGCATGGAGGGTGTAAACAGAGGATAAAAAGGACCAGATTTGGAAGATTATTATTTTTGTAAGGGCAAAACTGGAATGGTTAGATTAGTGAGTTGAGTCGATAAGCCAGTCTAAATAAAATGCATTTTTAGGGCAAGCCTAAAATTATGGGTATTGTGTAGAGTTGAGCTAGCACCTAACAAGTACTGTCTAATAGTCGCTTATTCATTCCGAATAGCGTGTGCAATGCAAGTCAATGGAACAAACTTGCAAAATAACGAGTAACTCGAATGCAGTACTATTCGCGTGAGTAGCGAATTGTGCGGAATTCGAGTTATTAGTTACTTTGCAAGTTTGTCCCATTGACTTGCATTGCACACGCTATTTGGAATGAATACGCGACTTTTAGACAGTACTCGTTAGGTACTAGCTCCGCTCTAGTATTGGGAATTAAGCAAATTGTCCTGGGTAGTGCATTCCAAAGAATTAATGCAGCTCGTGAGAAGTCTATAGGCCGCTTTACACGCTACGACATCGCTAATGCAATGTCGTTGGGGTCACGGAATTTGTGACGCACATCCGGCCGCATTAGCGATGTCGTTGCGTGTGACACCTATGAGCGATTTTGAATCGTCGCAAAAACGTTCAAGATCGGTGACATGGGGGTCCATTCTCAATTATCGCTGCTGCAGCGTGTACAATGTAATTTTGTCGTTTCTGCGGCAGCACACATCTCTCCGTGTGACGCCGCAGGAACGAGAAACCTCACCTTACCTGCGGCCGCTGGCAATGCGGAAGGAAGGAGGTGGGCGGGATGTTACGTCCTGCTCATCTCCGCCCATCCACTTTGATTGGGCGGCCGCTTAGTGACGTCGATGCGACCGGCGAACTGCCTGCTTTCTAAGGGGTGCGGCGTCACAGCGACGTCGCTAGGCAGGTAAGTAGTGTGACGGGTCTGGGCGATGTTGTGCGCCACGGGCAGCGATTTGCCAGTATCGCACAACCGATGGGGGCGGGTACGCACGCTAGCGATATCGGTAC